>NC_056526.1:143095795-143221887 GCF_019175285.1 Sceloporus undulatus | reverse complement strand
ATCATCATCATCATCATCATCATCATCATCATCATCATCATCATCATCATCATCATCATCATCACACTAGCATTGTCAAAGCAAGGGAGACTTGTTAGCATTAAAAGCACCCAAAACACGCTTTGGAAGGTGACACTCTCTCAGCTTCAGAAACAGTGCCTGCATGCCTCTCAAGCTGAGTCATATCATCATCATCATCATCATCACACTAGCATTGTCAAAGCAAGGGAGACTTGTTAGCACTTAAAGCAGACAAAATAAAATAAAAAAAAAACTTGAGGCCTCTGGCCACTCACCACCTCCTCCTTCTGCTCCCCCTCCATCTTTTCATCCTCCTCCTCTTCCTCTTCCTTCTTCTCTTCCCCCCTCCTCCTCTTCCTCCTTCTTCTTCTCCTCCCCCCTCCTCCTCTCCCTTCTTCTCCTCTCCCCTCCTCCATGCGCTGCGTGGCCTGGGGACGGGGCGGAGGAGGCAGGGAGGGCACCGCGGACCCGCGTGGGGAGGCGGGGAGGGCAGCGAGGGGCCGCACGGGGAGGCAGGGATGGCGGCACGGGGCTTCCCTCTTTTCCCTCCTCTGCCCCAGGCCGCGCGGCCTCTCCTCCTCCACCGTGCGGTGGAGGAGGAGGAGGCGCGCGGCCTGGGGCAGAGGAGGAGGTGGGAGGAGGAGGTGGTCAGCGGTGGCAGAACTGGGCTGGGGCCGGTCCTGCTGCCTCCGCGGGCTGCATCAGGCCCGCGGGCTGGGGGTTGCCGACCCCTGGTTTAGAGTCTTAGTGCAGGCCCTCAGGCGGCTTATGTTAAACAGGCTACCATCAGTACAATAGCGTATATAAATGCCATCTTCTTATTTGAGATCTGCCATAGCCCTTTGGAGCATCATGCTGAAGAAGATTGTAAATAGAGTTGGAGCGAGAACACATCCTTGTTTCACACCATTTGTTATTAGAAAGGGCTCTGAGAGAGCATCGCCATATCTGACTTGACCTTGCTGGCCTTCATGTAGCAGGATGATCATTTTGAGGAATTTGAGGGGGCCTCCTAGTCGTTCCAGGATCTCCCACAGACCTTTTCTACTCATAGTGTCAAAGGCTTTGGTGAGGTCGACAAATGTTATTAATGCATAGGATTAAACATTGGAGCTCTTTAATACTGGACATTCAAATTATGTTAGAAGCAGCTTACAGATATGACACTGTTGAAATTTCCATTTCAGAGACCACGGAAAGATTAGCAAACACCTTCACCTGTCAGAGTGAAGCGAAAGCTTTGCATTATTGTTCACTGAGATTCACAACTTAATCTTGTGGGTGAATTGGAACAGAGTAAAGGAGGTACCATCAGCAATAAATATCAGGGCTGGCGAAGGACATTTTAACATGCTTGAATGAATGTGGCAATTAATATTTTGAAGAGCAAGAGATAAGAATGATAAAAGTTGATGGGCAATTGGGAAAAAGAGAAGTCTCTCCTCAGTGGTTTTCTATTGCACATAGAATATGATAAAGTGGATTAGGGCTGCCAAGTCACAGCATGGAAGATTCTTCAAACTGAAGCAGAGGAGGCAGAGCTACTCACAAGACAGGAGGGTCTCCTGCATGTGACTTTGCAATCTTAGGGTCCTGCGTAGACATGGAAAGAATATTAAGAATATTAAAAATATTCAGAGTTTGTTTTGGGGGGTAAAACATGTTTTGGGAGTGTCAGACAACCCTGACAAGAAGAATCTTGATGATAATCTTTGCAGCACAGGACTTTGTTGTTAACAACTGTCTGTGGAGTTGACCCTGACTCATGGTAGACTTCTTATCCTCTGCTGCTCTGCCTAGGTCCTGCAAATTCAGTCCCGGGACCTTCCTAATTGAGTCTATCCATCTGGTGTGTGGTCTTCCTCTCTTTCTACTGCCTTCTACCTTTCCTAGCATTATTGTCTTTTCTAACAAGTTGCGTCTTCTCATGATGTGGCCATAAAAGACAACCTTGATTTGATTATATTGGTTTCCACTGAGATTTCAGGCTTCATCTGTTCAAGGACCCATTTGTTTTTGTGTGTTTTTGGCTGTCAACAAAGGCTGGTGCTGAGTGAGGCTAAATGGGGCTGTTCCAACTGAGTTGTAGATTGTCCTAGTTTGCCTGTGTGTTGAGCCTCTCCCCAAATGTATTGCCACCCTCTCAGAAGGAGGCATGATACTTTCTTATCAGTTCTGATGCAGTTTGCTCTTTTCTTATGGCTAGCGGTAGTAAAGAAAGAGCAAGTTATATGAAATAGAGGGGAAATTGGCAAGAAGTTAGAGCGATTGGACTTTGGCAACATTAGTAGGAAAGGGCTCAAGGCACCTGTGAGACACTTAAGGACGTAATGCTCTTGGGTCACAAGTTGCATGAACCCTGATCTATATTAATCACTCTGTGTGGTGAATGCAAAGAGGAATTGGATGAAAAACTATACCATGAAATATGCAGTGCTATGTTTGCATTCCTAAGCATTTCTTAAAAAAAAAAACAACAACCCTGTAGGACCACCTCTGAGCAAACTAGAAGTGCTGTGACCAACAACTGCATGGGGAAGCTCTTAAGAGTGGCACTACCATTTCTTTTTTGGATGGATGGGGTAGGACCAATCAGCACACTGCTTGAAGTATGCCACAAATAGGATTTCCCCAAGATGTTCTTGGTCCAGTTCTCAAACATCCAACAGAATGTTCACTGCACTCTATTCCCTCTTCTGACTTAAGACCCACAAATCTTAGGTGAGAAATAAAGGCAAAATGGTGTAGATACTCAGGGTGTCAATTTTCTGTACAAAGACTATATGTTCCAACATCTCTGTCAGGAGAAATGATACTTACCTCAATTTCTGTTGGGGCATATATGAAGGTCCTGGGAACTTTGACTGACTATAAGTTTTTTGTGTATTGGCCAGAGGTACAATTATGCAGAATGTGATAGCATCATTCTTCAAAGCACAATATACTGTGCAGAGGTTTTAGACTGCATATTTAAAATGAGATTTCATTATCTATTATTTTTACTGTCAGATGGACTCTGAAGTAAGTTCAAGCAATGAAGGGTGGGGTTGGGAGAAGGAGCAAGGTGCTGAAAGACAGAAGGGTATGTAGCAAGAGAGCTCATTCTCCCCAGCTGTAGCACAGAATGTTCCTGTCCTGTCACCAGTAAAGAAATAACATTTAACTAGCAGTGTAATTTTCTTTATAGGAAAGAAGTGATCTTGCCTCATATTTGGATTGCCATATTTCAGGACACTAGCTGAAGGCTCAGGGAACTGGTGTGCTTCTCTGCCTCTCCATATTGGGGAGTGGGGGGCAGGACAGATCTCAGGGACAAGGGAAGACAAGAAGGTTGCTTTTCAATTTGTGATGCAGCTTCAAAGCATGGACACAGATCTTCTCTCCACTGAGGTCAGGATTCACTAGTCCAGCACACTGGGCTATGCACATGTGTGGTGCTTGTGCAATCTTGGCAGAAGGCATGTTTGTATGCGCATGCGTGTGTGCGCATACACACGCATGCACACAGCAAGCCGGGGAAAGGAACTTGGAAAAAAATGCAAGCTTTACAGGTTTAGGGAAGCTTTACAGGACCTTGTTACTGGACCAGTTTAGGAATAAGGGTTAAAATGTGAATTAACATATGGATGAATTCACTGCCTGACTGAGCCACCAGTGAAATCGGCTTGTGATTTGTCGTATGCACTCACAGCACACTTCTTGACTTTCTTGGAAAGCACTAATCCTGCCCACTCCAGTTTAGCAGGGATGCTGTTTGTCGTGATGATTCCACCTGCTGTTTGCTTGGTTTTATTTGAACAGAACTTCATTTTTTAAAATGTGATGTGCTGCGCCGGAGGTTTTCAACTGCATATACGAAATGAGGTGTCATTATCTGCTGCTTTTACTCGAGTGGGCTACAAGTACTCAGTCAATTTTCAGAGAACACTTCTTTGCATAACAGCGTCAAACATTTTTGCTCATGGGAGAGAATTTTAAAGTGTTAGTCTTCACAGCGGTTACCTTCTATACCTTTTCATACAGCCTGTAAATAGGGTAGTCTTGTGTCCTATGTTACAGAAGACAGTATTTTATTTGAATACATCCTCTATTTGGAGAACTGTCTGATCCAAGTCCAGTTTAAAGAAGTATAACAAATGAAAGCATTAGCTTTGTAAGTCAGGAATTAGTACTCATAATTAGCAGTTAGCACAATTGCCAAAAGAGAGCCATGATCTCATAATTTGGGGTCCTTATAAGCTCAGTCAGTGTGTTGTCGTTGTTCAAGTGTTGGACTGTGACTCTGGAGACCAGAATTTAATTAACAGCTCAGCCGTGAAACCCACTGGGTGACCTTGGGCAAGTCACACTCCCTCAGCCTGAGAGGATGGCAATGGCACACCCCTCTGAACAAATCCTGGCAAGAAAACCCTGTGATAAGTTTGATTTAGGGTCACGATAAATCAGAAATGACCACACAACAATTGCCAGCACTGAGCACCTGCCCAGCTGGTCAGTCTTCCCAACTATGCTATAAAGGATAGTATTTTAAAGTATAGTAATTTTTTCAAATGTGCATGTAATCAAGGCGAATGCACACATTCCCTGAAAACCCATGTCTTCTTGTTTTTTAGTAATGCATAAGGCACCAGTCATATGAAGCACTACAATGCTGGGATCCTGCTGAGGCTTCACACGGGTGTAAAATGCCATTACACAAACAACTGCACTATCTCAGAAATTCTTCAAAGATAGCATCCTATTCAGGGCAGTGTGATCCCTGTGACCCAGGCAGTTTGAAATCCCAAGAGATGCAATCTGTTCCTTAGCAATGGATGGGGCTTTGGATCAACCGCTGTGCAACGGAAGAGTGCATGCCCATACTGTCCTGTGTGACTGGGTGAACCACAGTGCTACTCACTAACTACAATGCAGCTATACCAATGTAATTTTATGCTCTGCAAACACACTGGATGACTGTGGGCAAGTCATTCTCTCAGCCTTACAGGATAGCAATGGCAATTCCTCTCTGAAGAAATTAACCAAGAAAACCCCATAATAGGGTCACCATAAGTTGGAAGTGACTTGAAGGCACACAACAACAACCAGTGAACAGGATTTCATCCTGTTCTTATGTATACTGACATCGGAGTAAGCATAAGTGAATTTAGTGGCACCTCTGAATAAACACCTATAAGATCAGGCTATTCGTCATTCCGTTACTGACATAAATTGGTTAAAATATGGCCTTCCTTTCATTTATTTAAAACAAACATAAGAAGAACAGTAATATTAAGGGACAGGGATATAGTTAGTGGCAGATAATGTGTATTGCATGCAGAAAGGTTTCAGTTCAGTCCTAAGCATCTCCAGACAGATAAGATAGAATACGACTTGCTACAGACTCTCAGGAGATATTGTCACTGTAGACTAGATGAGATTACTGATCTATCTTGGCATCTTTTATTATTATTACATTTTAGATGCCATGGATAAAACAAGGGGATGATACTTTACTAGTTTAGGTGTGATAGTGAACTTAAATAAAATTTGAAGGGCATGCACCAACACATTAGCCTGCACATGCAGGACACTGTGTTGATCCAGTTCTAGCAGTTTTCATCTGACCACCAGAAACAGGTATTTTGTAAAGCTGGGGGTTTTTCATTTCTTTTAAAAGACAACCCCTAAGTATTCTGCATAAAAAAGGGATACCTCACAATAATGTATTGCTGCTGGAAAATCCACCCCTTCCAGTTACTGTGAGGACAGCAATTAAATTCTAAGGAAACAGGGAAGCCTGAGGGATAGAGCTGAGGTGACAAATAGTATCATTGTTTCTGCCAAAAACTTGGGGCTCTGCCATTACAAAACCTGCCTCCACAACACTTCATTTTCCAAGATACTTCCCCTACAACCCAAATCAGCTTGGCAGATCCACCATCTCCTCACATACATCCAACTAGACCAGCTGATGAACTTTGGGAAATTTCCTACCAGTTGAATTTCAAAAATTCCCGTTCTAAATAATCTGCATTATGTTCAAAAACCATGGCAAAGTTTGTTCCCTCAGATAATGTTCTTCTATGGTCTCTGCATCACCTATAATTTCTGTTAGCTACAGATTACCTGACAGTAAGGCAAACTTTTATTGTATTGATTGAAAATTGGTTTTGACAATCTGAGCTAGAAAAGAGGTCACATCTGTATTTTTCCAGTTGCATTATTTTTTATTCAGAAACCATCATGTCCCTTACAATGTAACTAGGAGCAGAAACAGGCCCTGAAAACACTGCTGGAGGAAACAGTGTGAGACCTCTATTTTAGCAACTCCAATGCTGTGACCTAGAGAATGATTGAGCTTGGGGAACTGATGAACATGCCGTGGAAAATAGATCTCCTTGCTCCACTGGGACTCAAAATGTTCCAAGCAGTTGGCATGAGACAGGCCTTTTAAGGCTTTCCAATCTGTCTTTCTCTCGGTGTTTCTCCTATTCCTGCCAAACCTGCCACTCGGCTAGGCAAAAGTGGGAAGGGCATGGTGAAGCATGGCCAAAAAATTCTTCTGCGGCTGTTATTTGATCCAAGAAATCAAGGTGACAGCAATTTTCTAGTTATGGTCAAGCATTATATGCCGGTCAAATCACTACCTAAAGTTAAATGACACCAGTGGTATTACTTTCTGCCATGAAATAGGCTAAATTTAAGTATGTCAAAATGGTCACACTTTCCCCCGAAAAGAAAACAGAGTCTTGAGAGATATTTATGCTCCAAACATGCACTGGATTTCTGCCATGTTAACTCTCACACTGGAAAATTCCTTAAAAGTAAACCCCTATATACTGGAGATCTGGGAGATATTGAGCTTACTGTGAGAGTCTAATCACATACCTTTAACTCTCAGAAATGAAATTTCCAATTGAAGCAGGTGTACACACTGAGTCTTTTTAAAAAGTGACATCATGTTGTTGAGCCATTTGTCTACAATCATATGATACTGTACTGACAATGAGCAGAGGCAAACTGTTGGAAAAACCAGGGATGATGTGATCTAAGGGCAAATTTTGTTGTTACTGCTCCTCTTTTCTGCAAGATGACTCACTCCTCAAGATGTGGGTAATTGACGTACTGCTCTCCATGCTATTTAATATCTGAATCATTGCCCATCCATCAGTGCTTACAGAATATATATCCAAGATTTTTTTAATATATAGTATACACATATTCAATATAATTTTACTGTAATCACTGCTAAGCAGGCTCCACAGAAGCATTGTTTACAACAAATGGAACTACATTCATTTTCTGTTTCTACCAATAGAAATATGCATTTGACTGGCTTTATTTAAAATACCTGGATCATCTAAGAGAAAGATTGAATGCTCAGGCAAAATAAAATCAAATTTCTTATAACAAAATAGAATTTATTTTATATAAACATTTTCTCTTCAAAATACAGTAAGCAATAAATATATCTACAGCATCTGCTTAAAGATGTTCTGTTCAAGAAATCCTGAACAATCTTTCAAGAAACTTTCTCTAAACATTAAAGCTAGTCCAGTTTGAAGAAACCATCAGAGTTTTTACTTGCTTGTTCTTTTCCATGCCAACTTGAAAAATATAAAAATAAAGGTGCAGTGTCATCTTTCTTCACATTTCTTAAAACTATTGTCTCTTGGCTGCTGAAGACTGATGTTGCTGAGTTGTTTTAATATGTTAGATTCAGATAAATTTTTCTTCACCTCTCTGGGTGATCAGCATTACACTACCTTATGGTGATATGAGCTCTGGGTACACAAAGGAGGAGCCTATCTACATCCAAGGTTAGAACTCACAGAAAATGCTACAATATCCATCTAAATCTAAAGTATTGAACTGCGTTGTGTGCTTATATTTACAGCAAGCAATCCATCCATAAATGATATCCTGCAAAGATTAGAAAAGATTATAACTGACACAATTAGGAAGAAAGAAACTATCAGATCAAAAAAGATATCCAAGACATAGCCACACACCATTACATTGCATTGATACTACTTTATATATCTTATGCAGTCCAGAGATTTGCATTTTAATGGCACAGATTCAAAATTCTTTGCCAGAGAGTTTTAGTGTCTTGCTAAACCATAAATCCTAGGATTCTATAGGAAGGAGCCAGGGCAATCAAAATGGGAACAAACTGTTATAATTGTCTACTGTGGATATACCTTAACACATGCTCCAGCCAAATTCAAAAATATATGTTATATGTTCAAGGGACATGTTACAGGAGAGATCACCAGTTATTAAAACCAGTTCCAAGGAGGATTAGTGCATTTGTGGTGTAAAGGTGGTTTTATGGGCAGGCAGGAAATAGCAGGAAGATCTGCCTTGACTGCTGTACTAGCTGGCTGACTGCATATATGAATTCGTGGAGAAACAATACCAAGGCAGCACAGGGCCTGGGTATTGGGCACCGGATGCCAGTGACTTGTAGAAATGTATCATTAGAGGCAGCACAGTATAAGGTGGTTTTGACTAGCCATGTTCTCTATTGAGATCTGTCTTTTGTGTAGCACTTAATCGGCTCATACCCTATTCCTACCTTATTCTTAGAACAACCTTTATCAAAATAGACATTAAGGCTGACAGCTGTCAGCCATTCTCCTTAATTAGCAGCCCACCCCCTGGGGCAGAGACCAAGTCTGTTCTGTGCTACACACTGCAAGCCAAGCCTTGAGAAATCCTATGAGGCTGAAGCCCTAACATTTTAACACTATCAAACTTAGCATTTATCTCCCAAAAAGCATCAGGTAGCAGCATCAGCTGTGATGTTTCCTAATTGTTCTGTGTCTTTCTGGCAAAACCAGCCTCATCCAGAACCACTTTTGGATGTGACAAATATCATGCACAGAAATATATACTGTACAGCTCTTGTGTAAGCAAATGCATGAAGATTGCATACAGATGAACCCTTATGAAGGAAATTAGCCTGTTTAATTTCACTGCATGGAAATGGCATGTGTACTTATCATTAGATACATGTAGAATTGCATAACAGGTCACCTATGATTTCTTCTCTCCAAACTGTTGTGCAAGTGGCAACTTTTTCTCAGCCAAACATTTTTTATTTTTTTTTGGTCTCCTTTCTATTACCATCTTCTGTTGTGCTAATATAAACATAATGACAGCTTTTATGGCCCACTTAACAGATTCATAGAATCATAGAGTTGGAAGAGACTGCAAGGAGCATCCAGTCCAACCCCCTGCCATGCAGGAAATCCAAATCAAGGCACTTTACAAACAGAAACCTGCCAAAAATGTGGAATGTGTCTTTTCCCACTCAAGATGATATATAGTCAGAACTGGAGATGGGTCCAGAAACAGTAGATAAGGTTGAATCAACCCTCTCCCACTGATATTTTATAGACCGTGCACCACTTTAACTGACCACATTCAGAACAACTAATTAAACTAGTGGTGTTAATCTGAGCAATTTCTTTTCCTGTTAAAGAAAATGAATGTAAGAAAGGTTAATTGAGAGTGCTGCAGCAATGAGATACTTCTCCATCTGTGAGTCATGGTTCACCATTCCTTTCTGAAGTCACAGAAAGCTGAAGTTACTTTCAGGCAATTAAAAGCATTGTATGACCAGTTATGAAATAATTTCAGGCACTATGGTATGATTAATATTTACAGGTACCATAACCATGTGCCAATTAAATACTTTATAATCAAGGCTAAAAGCAAAAAGAGCCAGGGTTCTTGAAAGGTTCTAATAATGATGCAAGTTTCATGAAAATATTGTCAAAAGCCTAACACCCATTATATTTATGCTGGAAGAAATTGGCAGAACAGCTATTTATAATAGTATCTGAAAGCTCTTCAAAATGAGGTGCTGCAACTTGCAAATATTGTGAAAATCTAGTTATTGGATCCCATTAACATAGTTGTGAAAGAATGTCATTTATAACCAAGCATCCTTCTACTAGCTACTTCTGAAAGTGTTTTTTAAAAATCTGGTTTTTATATAGAAAAATAAACTTGATTGTAAGTGAGACATGATTGGCTCATCTAGTCATTTATTAAGGAAAAACTTGGGGAGCCTTTTTACTATAGATGACAGCTGAGAGGTCTGCTCACACATATACACTGTTCTGTCAGGTTAACTCCAGAAGGTGGTTTCCTCATGTATAGGGCACACACAGCCTCATGGAGCCACCATGTGCAAGGATACCATCACATACTGGGAAAAACATTTCTGTGGGCGAGGGAAAGAGTACGGAGAACTCACCATCATTTCTATGATCACAGCCACAGTGCATAGCCAATTAAATTAAGAGAAAAAATGGCTACCTTGAAGCTACTTATCATAGTGATCTTGTTTCAATCACAATCAACACATGCAAAATAATGCTCTAAACTGTAACTGTGGTACACTGTACAGCAGACTGCAGAAGTCTCCTTCATTTCCTTTCACAGGCATATGTTAAACTCATTCCACCACACTTCAAATGTCATTCTAAAATTCTTGTACCTTCAGGGATGAAAAGAAATCTGACACTACAGTCAGCCCTCCATATCCATGGATTCAGCATCCATCCACAGATTCAACCATCCATGGCTTGAAAATATATTTTTTAAAATGTATTTTAAACCCCACAAAGAAAACCTTGATTTTGCCATATTATATTATGGACATCATTGCAATCCATGGATTTAAGCATCCATGTACAGCAAGTCCCTGTTATGCCCAGTGGCACCACATGTATGCACTCCCATTGGGGACAACAGGACTTGAAGTTGTGTAGATTTTGGTATCTATGTTTGGGTGGGGTGGGGTGGGTCCGGAATGGATCCCCTGCAGATACTGGGGTCCCACTGTACTATGCCATTTTATTTAACGGGACATGAGCATTCACTGATTCTGGTATCTGGTGGGGTCATGGAACCAAACCCTAGTGGATACCAAGGGCCCACTGTATAGTATGGTGTTTCTAAAGTGCCAAAATATGATGCCCTGACTTGTTTGAAATGAATGTGATCTCACAATGTATCAGAGAACCATATTGTGATATTTTTCTTTAAAAAAGGGATCAGGTAATGCATTAAGAAGCACTTAAAGCCTTATTGCACAAGAAAAGAAAGTGGAAATGGAACAGAGAGTAGCAGCTTTTTCCATGCTTTACCACATGTCACATGCTTCAGTTCTTTTCCCATGGGAGATGGTTTTAAAAGCCTGTCTTTTTTTATAGCTGGAAAAATCTGTTTGACAGAAGACATGCTTTTATAGTTGTCTACTACGGGAAGAGAACTGAAGAGCTATGATGTCATGTAAGGCACCCAGAAAGCTGCTACTTTCCAGATCCGTTTCCACTTTCTTTTCTTGTGCGATAAGGCTCTTAGAAATGATGTCACAGCTATTTACCCTGCTTAACTATAATTAAAAAGTGTACTTAGAATACTATCCTTTGAGTATTCCAAAAATCCTGTAATCAACAGAGATTTTGCTTCTACTGTACTTGTATTAGCTGCTGCACTTTGCACTTTCAATGTATGAGTGGCTTTGTCAAAATGGATTTTTAAAAAACCCTGGGAAATTATGTTACATACTGAGTTTCACACATTTAGGACATCTGGTGTTCCTATACAAAGGAGCCAAATCTCCACCTACAAAGAAAGGATACAAGAGCCAATTTCATGTTAAAATCAGATGTTGTGGAATAATGACGATTAGGTGATGGCCAAACACTGGAACGTTCCTCATGACACTGGCATCTCAGTAGCTTCTTGAGGGCATAACTTTGCCAGGTGGGCTCCATGGAGGTGGAGTTTCATCTTCAAGGATCACCTGGAGCTTCTTCTGCTTTCTCTGAATCATTTCATCCATCTCTTTCTTTTCCTGTTGACAGTGAAATACACTGTGATAATTAGTAGCACACTGCTTGAATAAATGCTAATTAATTTGTAATTTATACTCTACTAGACAACCTTAGCGGCCTTTACAAAATTACAGGCATGCCAGCTGCACACCAGAAGAACTGTATACTGGTATCTGAAGCATTATTTCTCTAAAGAAGTTTGTATGTTTAATTATCAGTAGGCTATACTGTGGTGAGACTGTATGTCAATAATCATCTGAAATAATTTAGACAGCTTTGTGTCATGCAAAGAATTGCATAAGGTCCTAACAGCTTTGTTACAGCTTCAAATACAGCACCATACAATTAAAATAATGAAAGCTAAACAGAATGCTTGCAGACACTTTTTTTGTTTTCTAATTAATTAACACTGTCTATCAGTGCATTCATTAAAATATACTCTTGATGGTTCAAGAAAAATAACTAGATTGTGTTAATTATATTTAAAATTCATTGTTTGGTGGACAAAAAAAATACAATTTTAAAATTCCTGTACTACATTTAATTAGACCCTGCATTTACTATAACTAATAATATTCTCTATAAATGCAGTTGCAGAATTATATTTGTCATAATTCCAAATATTTCAAACACAACCATACAAGGCCATTGCATTTATTTGTTCAATGAGATTTGTAGAGCTGAGCTCTTCTCATCATTCTCAGTGCCACAGCAGTGTGTTCCCTGAACTCACCTCTCAATTATACTCACAACTTAGGGGAATGACCAAGTTAACAACTATCAGCCTCACCAGGGAAATCAGAAATCTTAGAGAAAGTTGATTTGGTGCTTGACCTTATCTGAGTTAATCTCTGAAGTTTAAAATAAATTCAACAAACTGTTCTCATCAGCCTTTTTTGGGCTGAGGTTACTCTTTCATACTGCCCCAGGGACAGATTCTTTGGATGAAGGTGCAGTATGCGTATAGTCAAGCAAAGGATATCAAACATTTTGAAGTGTTTTTGTTTGTTTTGTTTTACTTTTTAAACTAAGAGCTATGGATAAAACTAATCAGTTTTCTTCATTTCCTTTTTTATAAAAGGATGATACAGAGATTCAGAGTTGATATTACCTTATGATAAAATATGGCATCTCCTCCTGAATTAACTAAGATAAAGGGTCATATTGAAGAAAATATAATTTGACTGAAAAGTAGTAACTGTTCTCATGAAACTGCTAGGCAAGAGCCTTCTAGTTATATCACCAGTCTTTGCGCTGGGAACATGGCAGTGTACATTTGCCCACACAAGCGCAAAGACACACAACTTCTCAAGTGGCACTTATGGGAATGACTAGTATATTAGTTTCCCAAACACAAGTGCCAGGAATAAATTTAATAGCAAAAAACTTATTTTCTCTAAGCCTACACAGCTGCTTACTATTGTAAAAGACAGCATGAATCCTCAGTAATTAAACCAACAGCCTTCCATATAGGCCATATTAGTTGTAATAGACCAAGTACAC
The DNA here is from genome assembly GCF_019175285.1 of Sceloporus undulatus. NCBI lineage: Eukaryota > Metazoa > Chordata > Lepidosauria > Squamata > Phrynosomatidae > Sceloporus > Sceloporus undulatus. Next base: position 143,208,523 of record NC_056526.1, on the reverse strand, counting down.
AATCCGCTCCATGGTTCAAATTGTATCCTTCATTCAGTACCTTAGATCAATTAAAAATCAGCCAGAGTGTGAATGTAAAAAGAGCTTAATAGTACAACCCTGTGCCTGCTTTCTGAGACCTGCTGAGAGTAATAGAAATTGCTCTAAAGTGGATTACAACACCTCTAAGAAAGGAAATCAGGGACATTTGCTAAACTTTCATTTAAAACGTGACTATAGTTATAGTTTTGTAGAAGGGTATTGTAAAAGAAATGTCTATTTAATAGTTCAATGCTCTTTTTGATACATGGCCACCTACTATAGTAGCATTTCATGACTTCAGACATGTTAAAGCATGAAATAAGCATTTTTCTTTATATTGTTTGATCATACTTAGTTAATGTTTAAGCCACATAATACTGTTGGGTGTTTTTGTAGCAGGGAATTAAGTTTCACAGTCAGCTAGCACATCTTATCTGTTACGTAACATATTAATCATAAAGACAAACAGCTGAGAAGAATTTGGTGTCTCTTTTTTGATTCTGAAGTTATATCAAATTATAATACCCACAAATATCCAAGGCAGAAAATACTGAAAAACACTTAACAGATGTTTTGTTGATCTACTGACCTTAGGGATATTAATCCTAAAACTGTATTTCCAGATCACTGAACACACTGAGCTCATGGTGTGCAGTACCTACACTAGTACAAGATCTACACCACAGAGTGAATTTTAAATGGCCGGTGGTGCTGTGAGCATTAGTAAGTGATTATCTAATGTGTAATGCTAAAGTTGAAACATAGGACATGGAAAATCCCCATAAGGCTCAAAAGAGATCAGTTTCCTTTATTCCTCCTTGAGATGCACAAAGGAAAATAACAGACAATTGCAGAGAAGGAAAAATCTATATTAATATTTATTATTACTAATTTCTTTTTGTTTTCCAAAGAACTCAGGGTAGTACACTGTCAGTTCATGGTCCCAATGCATCACTGCCCCCTACATTTTTATCTCAACCACCATTTAAAATACTTTAATCTGAGGGAGATAGTGGGTCCATGGTCAGTCAATAGGCTTCAGGACTGAAGGGGGATTTAAATTTGCAACTCCCAGGTTACAATCTGACACACTAAGCATTATACCATGCTGGCTTTCCATCTTTGACAATCTAAACTATTCTGTTCTAACTAGCACTCAGCCAGTGGAGGCTAGGTGGGGATATTTATTTAAACTAGTGGTACATAGCAAAATAAAAAGGACTAAGGAAATAAAATATGTTAGCATAAGGGTACCTGCAAAAAACTTAGCACAAAGTACTTCGACTCAGGGAATTATTGAGGATTCAGTTTCAGCATTGCACCAAATTCTGCAACAGTATTCTTGACTAAAAACATATGAAAATGTGTATTTTTTAAAATTTTCTCCCATCTTTTTTGCAAACCAGAGGTGCAAGGCAGCTTACATGACACTCCCCCAGCAGCCAGCCAGTTGCCAGAAGCCTGACTAAATAAAAAGGCCTTTGTCTTCCAGCAGAAGACAGCCAGCATGGTGTAGTGATGTGAGTGTTGGACTATGATTCTGGAGACCAGGATCTGATTTCTGCTTAGCCATGGAAACTGACTGGGTGACCTTGGGTAGGTCACACTCTCTCGGCTTCTGAAGAAGGCAAAGGCAAACTCCCTCTGAACAAGTTTGCCAAGAAAACCTCATGTATAGCTGGGTCACCATAAACTGGAAATTACTTGAAGGCACAGAACAACAACAACTTCCAACAGAGGCACAATACATAGGACTCAGCCTAGCCACCTGTGGAAAGGAGCACCATAGCCTGCAGGCAGCCAGTGGGAAGGTGCTTTCTTGTATCCTCACTGAACAGGATTATAAAGGCAACAGGACTGAGAATGTAATCTGCCCTGAAAATCGGCACATGGGAAAATAGAATTCAGATTAAGGATAAGAGGCTAAATAAATGTGTATCTTAGGATAAAATATATACAGAACTGTGCATTTTGTGAAAAAATATATTTAACACCTGTATTTAACTGAAATTTTTTTGAAATTGCAGATTGATGCAGAAATGTGAACAAATGGACTTGTCAGTGTATACATGCCAAACGGTCATGGAAACAGAAATAACCTGATCCATCTGTTGCTATTTTAAATGAGAATCACAGCCATACTCAGTGTTTTTTTTAAAATAAAGCTTGCTCTGGCAGGAAAAAGTAATATATATATCCACATAACTAGTTCTCTTTGTTCTATACTATAATCACAGTAGCAATGCACTCATTGGCTTGGAAAAGTTGCATTTTGGAAAAGCACAAAACAGTCTCTTGGAAGTGCTTATAAACTGTGACATCACTGAGAGAAAGTGTGGTATAGCTGGACAGCTAGAGGGAAGCTACACAAACTATGCATAACAAATAAAAAAGAAGTACATATGTACTGACTGTACATTCGGACTAGTAGGTGCTATTTAAACCATAACTGTCTCACCTATACTGATTAGTGCTTGGATTCACATGGAGTATATTATCATTTCCCCACTTCTGCAAGAGAGCATTGTGCATTTTGGTTCCTATAGCACTATGATACTTAGATTAAAGTAGTGCTTCCACATGTTCTATGCTAAAATACTTTATGAACACATACACACACATATATAAATCCAAGTGTAATCCTTTACGCAATTCTGAGTAACTCACATTCGCTTTTACAAATTAGTTTCCTTGTATCTACATTCACTCACTTGTGCAGCAGCTGCTGCTATGCTTTGCTGGTTCTGGGCTGTGCTGACAAGGCCTTGCGGAAGTGGCTGTTCCTGACAGTGAACAGGAGAAGAGAACACTCTACTGTCACTGACTATAGCATTGGGACTAGAAACCACCAGCATGACAGTGGTATACCATATATACTCGACTATAAGTCGACCTCATGTATAAGTCGAGGGCAAGTTTTGGGGCAAAAATTATGGATTTTGCTATGACCCATGGATAAGTCGAGGGTAAAACTTAGAAGCATATCGCAAAGGCTCTAAAGGATGTAGCAAAGTAAAACAATGTCAAAGAATTTACAAAATTCCAGCAGATATAAGTCTATGTGCTTAGTCTTAAGGCTGGATGGACGAGAGAGTAGAGAGGGTGAGTGATTCCAGGATAGATTATATAGGGGATAGTTTCTTATTTTAAATAAGAATTAAGATACTCTACATACATTGACTCATGGATAATTCGACTCAGGGTTTTGGGGTCATTTTTTTGACCTAAATTTCTAGACTTATACATGAGTATATAAATCTTTGTGAGGCAGCCAGTTTGCAGTACTGTAAGTGGTTTTCCCTTCTACTAAAAAAGAAAATCTATCAAGTCTAAGAAAAATGCTTAAAATGTAACCAAAGAAGCAGACACAGATGTGCCTTTGGGAGTCCACAAGGAACAAGTGAGGATAACTCTCAATTAGTTCACACATCTTTTGTATGCCTATTACCAAACCACATCTACATATGTAGTTTGATGTAATGTGTATCTTTTTTAAAAAAAACCTGTAAATAGTATCAACCACTGGGCACAAGGTATGAGGCATGCAGGAAAAAAGAGATTAAAAACTCTCTTTACAACATGACTATTGTCCTGATACTCTCTCACTGCAGCAATTTAATACAAGACAAATGTTGCCATTGGCCCTGAAGGAAGTTTAATTCTTGTGCCAAATAGCAACTTCAGGGGAACAATTTTTACTAGGTATGGCGTGGGTTAAGCCTTTTCTTAGTAGCCCAGAATGTGACAAGGACCTTCACTTGCTGCTAATTAGTTTTTTAAAGATACATGCAGTGCCAAATCACAATTTGGCTTCCATGACACTATTACTCATATCTAAATTGTTAGTTGAGATCTAAAACAAAGTATCACTTGTCCATACTATATAGAAAAGTTGCTCCATTTAGTAGATATCAGCCAGTTTTGTTTCCACATCACTTTATGTCAAAAATTTTGCTAATAACTTTTGGTAGAAGCACATTTCTGTGCTTTTCACTTAGACATCTTCATATAGTGGAAGTGGATAAATCAAAATGAGAATACGTATATCTATGTTTGCACATGATCAGCAATGCACATACTTACCAACCATTTTTCATATGCCTCTATGGCTTTTTGATCTTTTTCTTTCATCTCAACTTCTTGTTCTACTTCTTTTTTTCTTTCTTGGATTTTTTCTTTTTTCTTTTGCTTCATGAATTCTTCTTTTTTTTCATTCCTAAAAGGTATACAGAATATGTTTTAAAACATAAAGCACATTCATGCCTTCAATTAACGCAGACAATAGCAATAATGTAATAAAGAGGTATAACAAATAAATGAATTCATTTTGGTTCCTAAGGCTGACATATTCAGGTATAATTATGACAGTATACTGTATAAAATCAGAATGATTTATATGTACCATTTTTCAACAGCAGATCTGCTGTCTTTCTTCTTCTCCGCAATAATCTTCTCCTCTTTCTTCTTTTTTAATCTTTCAACTCTTTTCTCCCTTTCTAATTGCTGTTTCAAATATTCTGCTTTCTTTTCTTTCCATTTCTCAAATGCCTGAAAGAAAAAAAAAGCAAGACCATTAAGATTTCTGTGTAAGAGCTTTCATTAATGTTGTTAAGCAATTAAACAAATTTCTAGTCAGTTCATCAGCTGCTTGAAGCCACTCGATCAATCAGTTTCTTGAGTGTGCATAGTACAAAACAGTGTTAAACAATATACTATTTTATAAATCAATCTAATATTTACTGGGAGAAATAAAGGACACCTGGACTCTATTTATTAGAACAACTAATTAGTTTTGCTACTGAGAGGGTCTTATGAAATAAAAGCATTAAAAAGGCAGTAACATTCATTGCAACAAGCAGATAAAAATCCAGTCTGAATCAGAAACATTAAAAAACCCTGAACAAATAAAAGAGGCCTGGACAATAATAATAATAATAAAAAACCCTGCTGCCTTTCTTCTCTGCAAGAATCTCTTCTTTTTAATCTTTTAGCTCTTTTACACCTGGTATCAAATAAAGCATCAAATAAACCTCTTTGAGAGAGGATTCCTACAATTGGGTACCAGCACTAGAAAGACTTTGTTTCTGGTCAGTACTGAATTTACTTCACGCCACAAAACAGAGGTGGGAGAGGCACATATTAAACAGAGTTTCATGTTAATTCATCTTGGAGGAGACAATCTTTTAGGTGTCCTGTCCTGATCAGCAAGCAATGAACTTATTTCAAAACTGACATAAAATGCTCCCAGATAGTAATCTGGCAGCTATATTTTACACTAGGTTGATCAGTACAATCCCCTCGCAAATAACATTCTTCTGTTATTTAATTTTATTTATATCCTGCCTTTCCCCTTGCATAGGACTCAAGGGAGCTTGCATCTAATTTAAAACAAAATATAGCTGTTGTTAATTTTTTTTCTAAAAGGTTTCTACCAGAGTAACCACCAGCCTAAAAACAAGCATCTCTAATTTTCAGTCTCACAGATTAAAATTGGTCCTTGCCTTTTAAATCTCTAAGTTTTATTGAAGGATTGGTAAATTAAAGCCTCTTTTTATAGATTTTGTCCTGCTGATAGGCTTCACATATTGCCAGATCTACTTGCAAAATTATTTTTCTAACTCTACACTGAATACTGTCATATAGAGCACTGAAGGTTAACTGTAAGTGCTCTATTTACACTTGGCCAGTTTACATATGAAGTTCATTTTCAGAATACTATAGTAATTAAGATGAATTGTAGGGGAATGGAAGTACAATGAACATTTTCTGCAAAGTCCATTTTGCACAGTCCTTTTCTAGGTTTAATGTTTGCAACATAGAAATTTCTCACTGCCTTTTGTGCCTCTTCCTTTTTCTTCTCATTTAGTTCTGCTTCTTTCCTTTTCTTTGCCTCTTCCAACTTCTTCTTCTCAGCCAATTTTTTTGCTTCTTTTTCCTTCATAGCCTTCCAAGCTTTAAAGGATGCAAGTGCTTCTTCTCTCTTAGCAGCTTCCTTCTAAAGAGAAAATGTGCACTTTAAAAATATATAGGAATTTCATTATCACTAATTTTGGACGAATTTATATGCACTGTGAATTACCATATATACTCGTCTGTAAGTCTAAAAAATATGCCCAAAAATTGACTCCAAAATCCCAGGTCAACTTATCCATGATCACTATGGTAATGTGAAAGTAGCTCTTTCAGATTTCCCCATGCAGTTAGCAGAGCAGTTAATTTCTCTCTTGCACTAAGCAGACAGAGTCCTGAATGATTAACTGATATTGCTGTTTAAGAATCCTCTCCTGCCCGCGCATCTGGCTGAAACGAAAGCTGAAATGATGAAGCAAAAAGCCTCAATAAGAGTCTCTCTTGCCATAACACACATACACACATGAAGGAGCCTCTGAGTTTTGCCCTTTATCTATCCACAGGTCATGGCAAAATTCATAATTCTGGCCACAAATCGTGACCTTGAATTATACATGAGGTTGACTTATAGTTGAGTATATACAGTATAGTTTTTATGGGTACATCTGCCCCAAAATTCATGAAGTCTCCTACTTATCTTTGTACCTACTGGCTACCTACATGTTTTAACCATAAAACACACCAGCTGAAATCCTGCATCACCTTATATTTAAGTACTTAACTCAGGGCCAGAACAGATGGCAAGGAAGGGCCAACTTGAAGCTGCCCCCACTGAAGACACATTGGGGCTGTGGCAAACACACACTGCAACCCCAATCCACCCTGAACCCAGCTCAAATAGGAGTGGAAAAGATCCACTACTATTTGGACCGGGAAAGGGCTGTCTTTTCCAGCTTCACTGCAGCTCCAGGGTGGCTTCAGGATGCTCTGGCGGCATGCGGCATATATAGGCTGTGCCACCAAAGCATTTTGAAGCTGCCTACATCTGGGCAGCTCCCTGGCTCGGGGTGTCTTTGGTGTGGCGTGTAAACACCGCACTCCCTAAGATGCCTGGAAACGGGCTTTAACCGGTCATCTGTTTTGGCCCTCAGTAACTTCTCCTGGTCTGACTCCTTCAAACATGATGGAAATGTCATTCAACCATACTCTGATCATTGGCAGAATAGAGATGCTTGTTCCCATGCAGTTAGGTAACTGTTTCATATTCACAATCACTACTTAATCACAATTTTAACACCACTGTCTTGATAGTAAACTACAAACCTTTTCTAGAAATATTTGGTTAGCCAACCTAAACCAAGATATCCTTTTTCGTATTCTTCACTGTACCTTCACTGTTTCTTTAGACTGAAATATACACCTTTATGGCAAAACAAAGGGGCATCTCCATTTGAAAATTTGACTTAGTAAACTAGAAAAAAAATCAGTATGAAAGAGATTCTGTTTAATGATTAACCCTTCTCTTTATTCATGCTTAGTAAACATGATCTATAAATCCATGGTGCAAGAAAGAACAGCACTGGTCATATAATCAAAGTTGTACAATTTTTTCCAATGAAGCTAACTCAATTGAGAGTGAAATGGGATTTAATTACGGTAAGGATAAGGATAGCAAAGTTAGGGAGGGCAAATTGTGGTTTACTTCCTGGTTTTAAAAAAAATCTAAAGAGCTAAATAGAAGGAAGCATGGGATATATGGTCATTTTTAGTCAAGTAGTAAAACTTTGAGGTGCTCAAACCCCCTCTAATATTTTTTTAATACAAAAGACATTATTACTTGGCTAAAAATGACTGTATCCAAATGCTTCCCTCTATTTAGCTTTTTAGAAACCTTTTTTAAAACCAGGAAGTAACCCACAATTTCTCCTCCTTAACTCTTGGCAGTGCTCCCCCTGATCCAGAAGAATTGGCTTCATATTTCTAACACAGACTTATTGGGTAGACTCAAATTTCCCAGAAGATGAGTGTGAAATGAAAAAACATCAATTTTAAAACACTCCATAAACAACATTTTAAAAAAAATTGATGTCAATACTTGATTGGAAAGTCAAACACAGAACAAGTCTGCATAAATGTTTATAGTATGATGATGGCAGTTTTAAATCAGTGCTTTTAAAAACAAACCTTTTCACTTTTTTCCCGCAAGTTCTCAGCTTTGTTTCTTTTAATTCTTTGTAGTTCCAACAGGAATATTCTCTTCTTTTCCACCCAATCCTGAAAAAAACAAAACAAATGTAGTACAAGATTTATTGGTGAATGTTAGCTATCATTTGATAAAATTATCTACTAATAAAAGACAAACAAATTTATGTGATCAGTACCACTAGCATTGTTTTCTAAACTAACGGTATGAACTATTCCTTTAATTTTGTATGTATGACATGATGTTTCTACTGGAATGAAAAATGACATATGCATAACCTTTATTTGCACATAGTGTGCAACTCCCTATCAACCATTCCAGGTGTGGTGTCAAAGGCAGCTTCTTTAGTTTCTCCAAGCTTCTGTATCAATTAAGGCATAAAATGGAATTATCTCATAGGCCACAGAAATCTCATTAAAATACATTTGAAATACATTTCTCCTAATTTGCTGTTGTTATTTATAATGAAAAATTGGGAAGGGAGTGAAATTCAAGGTCTACTCCTAGTTATACCCTAGGTCAAATCCGAAGTTAAATGTAAAATTTGAACTGATTGTTTAAGATAAATTTAGCATTCCCCCCTCCCTTGCAAATGAGACCATCTGAAACACTCTGCATAATATAGTATGAAATAACACTTCAAATTATGTTTTTAAAGAACTCAATTTTAGAAGAAAAATAAGAGTCTGTCTCTTATTTTTAATTAAGGTGAAATATGAATTGTTTTATTCACTTTTTCTGAATTCATGCCACTCTATCCTAATAGAAAAACAGACTGCCTTTTAAAACATCTCTCCCTGGTGAAGATGCGTGTAGTTTCAAAAGCTTACACATAGATAATTAATGATATTTTTGGCTTACCTAATAAAAGTATTACCACATTATGGACATTGGAAATTGTGTCATGGTCAACATGCCTACCCTGCAAATTGTATTCTTAATTAAAAGGCATACTTGTATAGTATTAAGTGGTATTCTGGGCTTACCTGATAAACTGCTGCTCTCAAACTGTCTGCTTTATCAAGTTCAGCACTGTATTTTTGTAAATGCTTGTTGTCCAAGAACTTTAAGGTTCCTAAGTACTGAGATGATGTACTTATTGGGATATGAGAGGGTTTCCCAGTTTTCTTTAAATATGTAGTGCTCAAAGACCTGCAAAATAAAATGATAAAATAAAACATTTTAAGCTTTAATAAACTTTATAAATAAGAAACCTAAAAATGCATTTTAAAAACTATCTCAGAAAATACTTCAATTCAAGTGGGCAGTATGATTCTGGGACTCAAGCATCAAAATGATTAGAGTTTAATGTAGCTTGTAGAGAGAAACCTACTCATGGACAAACATGGAATACTTAAACTGGAGTTTCCAGGTTCAAAGACTTGGAGATTCATGTTGGAGACTGGCCCATAGAGTTGAGAGCAGCTGATAAATTTGTCTAATGTATTGTCTAAGGCATTTTCTCAGTTAAATGGTTTTAAGCTAATTAACTGATTTTTTTTTTTTACCTGAAAAAAATCTGCCTATTCTTTTAACCAAGATAAGTGTAAGGTCCTTTTAAACCATAAAATGTATTGCACTGGGACCATCTCTTTTAACAATTTGTTTCAACTTTTTATTAGAAACTCAAAAGCTTTAAGGAAAAGGTCACAGTAAAAGGGAAAAAATGGCCCTAATATCTATTAGTTTAAAAATATCAGGGAGCTTCCTGTTTGGTAGTTATGAGGTCACATGCTAGACATGAACTCATAACTTGGGATTCACATTTATAATTGGTAATGATGGAATGTGACACCCCAAATCTATCTTTTTTGCCAGGCAAGTACCAGAAGAAGAGTTTCCGTGGGTACTGCAGATTGGGGGCTGGAAAATGATGTCTGCATTGCTCATGGAATGTATTGAGAGAAACAGCTGTGACAGGACCCTGGGGTATCTCCTGATGCCTTTTCTCAATGAGCCTGAAAGCTCTGCAAGTCTCATTTCCCAGCAGCCTGATTTGCAGTGCCTTGGAAATATTTTGCTTGGGTCACTGCTTGGCAGGCTGCCTCATCAGACAGAGTTAAAACAGCTGAGCTCCATTGTTGTAGTTATACTGGACAATGCAGGATCTCGGTCATCTATTTATTTTTTAAGCTTTTATCTGGAAGAATTTTAAGGGACAAGGCTCAACAGTGAAATATTCACACCAGATAAACCTAAAGACTCTACTTATTCACATGACCTATTTTTTCTTTCTGTCTATTGGTTAAATAGGTTCTGTTGTGAAACCAGTACAATATGATTTTAGAAAACACAGAAAGCCCTCAGTAACCTCATCAGGCAAGATGCAACCTGAGACTGATTTCAGCGCACCGTATGGGGTTGAACCTTTGCCCCTCTGCCAGAATTTCCTTCTCTCAATGGGTATAATGGAGAGAAGACCCTGAGAATGAACTGAATCAATCTATAAAATGCAGGACAAAGTGCTTGTCTACTGATCATGGGGGAGGGCAAAGAAGCTGAAGTTCCAGACCCTTTTGTACTCACACTTAATACTGGAATTCCCTCCTATTGCTCCTAACATTTAAGATATGGTAGGCAGTGATCTTTGGATTAAGCCTTGTTTGGCTATTCTAGGAGCCTTTTATGTATGGTCCTTCAAACCCAGAGGATTACTCTGCTCCTTTTGGATGTTCACATCTAGAAGTTCTCTATCAGGTTGCTGTGATGTTTCTGTTCTGTCCAAAGACTTTGGCTAAACTGTTCCTGTCTGTAGGCAGGGAGCCATATGACAGAGAAACCATGAGGCTAAGGACATAACATAGCTCTTTGCCACAGAAAGGTTGGTCTGCAGGACAGAGAGAAAAATGACAAAAGCTAGGAAGCTGAGGGAAAGAAAAACCTTTCTGAAGACCATCCAAGGATATCCTTTTCCAGTGCAAGAAAATATTCATGCTAGAAAATCACAAGGAATGTAACCACATACATAACTTTTCTCCTGACAAAGATGAGTAAGTCAGACAAGTTTTGCTGTCTAACAAGAACAATGTGATTTTAGGAAGAACTACAGTCAGCCCTTCTTATACATGGATTTTTTATACACAGATTCAAGCATCCACGGTTTGAAAATGTTCATAAAAAGTATAAATTTCAAATATCAAACCTTGATTTTCCTTTTTTTATAAGGGCCACCATTTTACTATGTCATTATATTTAATGGGACTTGAGCATTCGCGGATTTTGTTATCCACGGGGGATCTTGGAACCAAACCCCAGCGTATAACAAGGGTCCACTGTATACATTATGTTAATCAGGTGTTAATATTGGGTATTTAGTAATTTAGTAATGGATCATGAATCATCTGACTCACAAGAATACTCAAGAAATATGTTTGCAAAAGTTGGTTTTTCTGATTTATATATCATGATATAGACTTTGTGAAGATTAAAACCAAGTATGTCGGTAATCATGGCCAGTAATATCAACAATGCATTAGGATGTGGCAATTTAAGACCTAGAATGATCTGATGTAGTTCACGTATCTAAAGATCTTATTCCTCAAGTCCTAATTTCCTACCTGCTTATTGAAGATTTTACATTTTGTGCAACTATTTCACTTTCTTCACTCTCCTCCTAATAAAACCAAAAACAAAATTGTTTTAAAATGTAGCAAACAACAGAATGATTATGCAGCATATTTTCCAAAATTTCATTTACTGTGATGGAACCCCTTTTCAGCTTGGCTCCACAGTTTCAGCCACTGAGCTCCTGTCACTCACCTTCCCCTTTTACCCTTGAAATCCCTCCCAGATCTGGTACTCAGGACTCAAGATTACCATTATACTGGACAAGTGGCTGTGTTGATCAGTGGGCTCAATGTGGTAAAGTCTGATCATGTCTTCTTGTTATTTATCAAATGAAAACATCCAGACAGAGATGTACAAAATAAAAACAGTAAAATTATATGGTAAAAGGGAAACAAATCCAGCCTTTGACTGGTTCCACACATAGTATAGATTAACACCTTAACTTCTGCCAAAGTACAGTAACACCTTTCCTGAACAAGTTCCATATTCTCTGTGCCCCAAACCCTATTCAGATCTTATCTATTCCTCTCTCCCTCACAACCTTAACTCTACATCTGACTGGCCCTAATGAACTCTTTTACAGACAAGCCTCTAGGTTATGTCCTTTTCTGCCTGTAGTGCCCCCCAATATTCCATGAGCTGTGATTAGCTGGCTCTTCCCAGGCTTGTCCAGCTAATTGTTTCACAATTAGTCTCAAAGGTGCTGTTAGAACCCTTTAACCTTCAGCTTCCTTTTTATGCAGAAACAGATGAACATGGCTATTTCCTTGAAAACTGCTACAAAGTAGATATGAAGGAACTGGCAAAAGCACACCTGAGTATTCCTTGCCCATGAAAACTCCAAGAAATTCATGGAATCACCATAAATCAAAAGACAACTTGAAGACACACACAGAGAGACACAAATATGTGTATGTCTGCATACACATACTTGTATATAGGTTACTCGGAAATTGCCACTATTAATGGTGCACATTTATCATACATACCTTTACTGAATCCTTTGACACACCCAGTGCAGACTGTGAAGTATTTAGTTCTAACTTCTGTTCAAATTTATCATCTTCTGTTGTCTTTTTTGATCCATCCTCAATAGCACTGCGTTCCAATGCCTCCAGCTTTTCTTCTAGATCATCTTCAGTTGACTTCTGTAATTTCTTAGTTTTCTCATACACTGTTGTCATCATTAGTTCTATCACAGAAGGTGATTTTCTGTCACTCTCCAGCAATTTAAGATCACTACTGTTGCCAGTTTCTTTTTGTTCCTCATCTAATGTTTAAAAAAAGGAAAAGAAAAGAAGGACCATTGGATTAAAAAAAAAAAAAGGTTGGAGGTGGCTGATGTCCATGGAAAGGAGGCTGTCTCTGGCTTTCTTTCTGTAACTCTCTCCAAGATCTAATTTTTCATGAGACAAATATACAGTGACTTGATAGGCAAAATTAACTATACTGCAAACTGTCAATGGAATTTATTCTAAAAACAACTTGGCATGTCATATTTCATGGTTTGTCCATTTCAGTATGAAAACATACTGTCACTTCTTTTCTCATATAGCATTTTAAAAACAAAACTCACAGTTTTCTATTAGCTGGAGCATTTAAATATTACAGGATGCATTTTAAAAATGAACAATAAAATTATAACTTCATTCTCTTATGCGGTTGTATAAATGCAAGTTTTCTTATATTTTACATAGTACATATGGGACATAATGTGACCAAATGCAGGGTTCCACACAGGGCTTAAGAGAGTTATCATGCATTCCTCTTCCCTCAGGACATGTGGAAAATAGAGACTCTAGAAATCAAATAACTAGACCTAAATACTCTGAAGAAACCAGATGCTGCCTGATGCTAGAAGCAAAGCAGGATCAGATCTACTGTATTTAGTACTTGGGTTGGGAACTGCCAAGAATACTAGTTGCTGTAGGCTGTATTTCAGAGGAAGGCAATGGCAAACCACCTCTGAGTATTCCTTGCCTAAGAAAACCCTATGGAATTCATGGGCTTATATATACACACATGCACATGGATATACAGAGAAAGAGAGAGAAATCAAGCAATACATCTGCAGAAATGGGCTAGATGGCCATGTATATAACATACACACTGCTTGCTCATAGGCTAAGCAGGGAAAAGAGGGAAATTGTGTTTTGGCAATTAATTGCCATATGATTGGCTTTTGATTCATAATTATTCTAGTCCCAATCAGTCCTTATAAAAACTCCTCTGTGTGCAGACCTATGAGAGGGAGGGTCATGGCGGAGATTTAGTACCAGTATCTAGATTTACTACCTAATTGAGATTATTAGAATTTTACTGTACAATGCTTTAACAAAATATTTCAGCCATAGCCTTGGACATGAGAAAGCAGTTTTCAAACCATGAGACATCCAGGTGACGTATATAAATAGGAACTAGACATATCATTGCCCCTTGATACATAATTAGTCTAGATCCAATTTGGGGGGGGGGGGGGGGGGACGGGGTATAAATGATAAGAACAATAACAGATCTGAAAGAGGAACAGGGAGAATATCTTTCTCCTACATCAGCTAATTTAAACAAGGTATTTGTGAGTAAAGAAGTAGACTAATGTTTTCCAGCAAGACACAGAAAGAGGTAAAAAGGAAGAACAAGTGTTGGGGAAGGGGATTTTCATTCATGTGCATTTGGCTACCTACTGAGAGAATTAAGCCATGTCTTCAGTGCTTACCCTGTACATTTATAAATGAATTAAAACATGACAAAGATCGTATGGTTTCAGCAACCTCTTTTGAAAGGACAATGAATCAAGGTAAGCCCTGGGACTTTACACTACTTGAGTGAGTGAAATATTTTCACGTTTATGTCTTTCTAACTATGTACATCTATATGAGATAAATACAGAGACTGTCAATTCATAGCAAGAGAGGCTATTTGTGGGTTCATCTGTAAGAAGACAAAAGAAACACAGGCAAAAAATGGTTGGAACCTTATTTATTACAGCTAAAGGTCTGGCATACAGCATGGATCTGACATTGGAGAAAAACCCCTTGACCTACCTGCTGAGGTGCACAAAAACCTGTTGGCCTATCTGCTGAGGTGCACTACTGAGTGACAGATGTGGAATATGCTTGGTCACTGCAGTGTGTTATGGACCTTAGTCTCAGAGAGGCAAAGACAAACCCCTCTGAACAAATCTTGCCAAGAAAACCCTAGCTTCGCTTTAGGGTCACCATAAGTTGTAAATGACTTGAAGGCACTTGACCACAAAGAAATTACTGTATATACTTGACTACAAGTAGGCCTCATGTATAACTGAAGGGCAGGTCTTGGGACCAAAATTATGGATTTTGATATGACCCGTGGATGAGTCGAGAGTGAAACTTAGGGGCATGCAACAAAAGATCTAAAGGATGAAGCAAATGAAAACAATGCAAAAAAAAAAAAAAAAAAAAACCCAAAAAAATTCAACAAACATAATAGCGAAAAATAAAAAACGGGAGGGAGAGAGGGGTTTTTTTTTGGGGGGGGGGATGTCAGTGCTTCCAAGACAGATTACACTCTTGTATTTCACCAGGGGATGGTTCCCTTTTTTTTAAAAAAAAAAATAAGAGTTAAAGTACAGTACTTACATTGACATGTGGATAAGTCAACTCTGGTTTTTTTGGGGTCAATTTTTTGACTAAAATTTCTAGATTTATACATGAGTATATACAGTATCATCAGCTTGTTAGCATGTTTCCAAAGCCCTCTTATAATGGTGGAAAATCAAGGGAGAATCAAAGCAGATAATTATTAATTTCAGATCCCCCACCCCCTGTCATTATGGAGTTTGAAATTTTCCTCACTAATAATCAGAAGTTGCATTAGGTAGTTTAGACATAAGTTAGACGAGTATTACAAAACTGTAAGATCTCAATTATAACCAATAGTTCTAAAAATAATTTTATAGAACCACATTCTTTACCTTTTGGAAATTGTTCTTCCCCAGATAGTCTTAAGTTGGAATCACCAGTTCTCTCATCCACTGAAGAAAAATGAATAGGAAATGGTGATGAGGAGCTTGCAATCCAGGGGCCCTAGGATATAAAAAACATGATGGTAAATTAACACCTGCAATGTGATAAAACCCCATAATCTTGATTCAAGCTACAGGTGACAGAACACGCTTTAACAACAGAAGTGAGAGAATAAATTCCTATTAAAGAAAGCTAAGCATGTGCTTATTTCTCCCATGAGAACAGTGGGTTAAATAACTGAGAAAGTCTACAAGGACATGCAGTGGCAGAGTTAAGAATGACCTGGATACTTTCCCCCTCTTTTAACAGTGCTGTCTCCACCAATATATAAACTGATACACAGGGATGACATTGTCCACTATCAGTCCACTCCCACCTATCTCCTTAGCGCATAGTGAGCTTAGCATATTACAGTACAGGTATCCTAAGCAACTCTCCTAGTCATAGATGGTATTCCTATAATAAACATTAAACTGTTTTTCTTTGCCTATTCATTTGTTCATTAATTGGACCTTACAAACAGATCTGATCTGCTCCCTAACACAAATGGATCGGTCTGTTTCTGGTGCATGTCTGTTTCATATGAGTTCTATCATAAGGCTGTTCTGTCCTGTTTTCAGCATATACATTTTTTTGAAAAAGTCAGGAAAATCACATTGAAATTATATACATTTCCCTCTAAAATATGACTTTTGAAGCCAAGTACTTCACTGCAACATGAGAAGAAAAACACAGTTCCAAAGGCTATTATTCCATTCTGCATATTCGCTTGCAAAGTGTAAATTAGATTGGCTCACTTATAAATATAGACCATTCAAAATAATCCAATGCCCCAACTTACAACGGCTCTGCTTCTCTGTTATTTACCCTTTGTTTGTACTGGATAGCTTAAAATCACTTTTTACCTCAGGACCAGGACTTTCTGCAAGTGCTCTTCTTTCAGATTTCATCACTTGATCATTTAACTTTGTTTCAGAAGATGGTGCCGACAAAGAAAAGAATCTGTAATTATGAGATGCTTTATCTTCTGCCTTGCTTCCTTCATAATCTTCCACATGACTACTTTTTCTCAAAACACTCCTGGGTTGAGGAGATGGCTTTGAATAATCATGTAATGCAGGAATGCTGATATTTTCAGCTGGGAAAAATACAAAGAATGCAATTTTCAACAGGCATTTCAGAAGAAGACAATCCAGACTAAATGAAACAACTTCCCAAAATGTTTCTTGTACCAAACAGTCAGATTGCTTCAAACATTTGTGAGAATAGTATTAAATCCCAGATGTTCAATTAAAATAAAATTAACAATTCAAGTACTACAACTGACAAATAAGAAATATCATTATAAAACTCTTGTACATGATTGCTTCTTTCACTTCTTTGTGAAATCACATAGCCTGACTGTAATCATTTGCTCATTCCTTTTGTGGGAAGCAGGATTTTATGTTACAATTCCAACCTGTTATTTTTAGGTGCAATTGCTAATTCACACCGAAAAAATGTCAAACCGTATGCAATATGAGGCATGATTAAGAATCCACAGAGATTTAGCATTGTTTACATGTGTAGTAAAGAAAGATAGCTCCTCTTTTTCTGCATGAAATAAACCATATCAATGCCATTAAAAATGCAGAGAGATCCAATAGAGCTTGAGGAGTATATACCCTTTCCAACATAGGGTGGCTCTCTCAAGAGTTGTCTATTGCCTCAATGCATGGCTTCACAGACCTCCGTGAATATGAGACACTATGGAAAGTATGGATTAAGAAATCAGCTATGTCTTCTTTAAAGGAATTTCCCAACTTTCAATTCTCTAAGTATCTTCATTATGCCCAGCATTGAAGCAATAGGTCCCATTGGATACAGCTGGCCTCTGTAAGGGAGCCAGTGCTGGGAACCTCTTTCCCTCTCTATCTGCCTACTTTTATACATCCTCACCTCCATGCATGTGTAGGATGCTTCATTCCATAATCAAGAAACAGCTGCACCAGTACAGTATGCTTCCCCTCATCCTTGAGTATATAAGCCACTCCAAATAAGCTACATATACCCAAAAGTGAAAGACTCACTGAACAAAACTGGTTAACATCATAGATTTGTACTATTAACAGTCGGTTTTTGTTAATGATTGCCTATAGAGCTCATTGTTTAGGGCAGAAGACTAGAGTAAAATGTATGATGATAATCCTAGCCTATGACTGTACCCTTGATTTTAGGACTGAATCATAGCTGCATTAAAACTATCTAATTTTGTTTCTGGGCTGCTTTAAAAACAAACAAGCATTTTGGGTTTGGTGATTTTGAGTTCTCACTCAAAATCATTAAATATCCAAATACTGGAAAGAAGTGTACACAGCCCAAGATATACTTTTTACATCTCCCGAACTTAACGGCTTGAATTTCTTTAGCAATGGGAACAATGGATCCGTGTAATCCTCATGCTACTCAGTTTAGTTCCTAGTGACACAACACCTTCAATTAATTTACATTTTAGGCAGAATCCCTCATAAGCCCACCTTTAACCTATGTGACTAAGGGTAGGGCTTTTGCCACAGTGACATGTTTGAGGAGGAGCAGTTGACAGACATTAGGCAAGATCCTGAATATGAGGATGGGGCTCTGTAGTTTTAGGCACATTTGACAATACAATTTCTACAAAACGTATCTTTTCAGCCAAGCAAACAAACAAAGGGTTTCTGAGGTGCTACAGATTGAAGTGCTGGGAAGTAATATCTGCTGCACTTGCAGTGCACACTGAAAAAGGTGAAGAGACTCCTTGGAGTCCTGCTTGATTTGCTTCTTTCAATGCACTCTGCAACTGCAAGAATGCTGGTGAAGTCATTTCCCAGCACCCTAATTTACAGTATCTTCAACATCCTTTGATTGGGGTGCTGCCTGGCTAAAAAAGTAGGGTGTGTGTGTCACATTTTGTCATTAACTAAATTATAAGATCATGAATCCAAATTTGTTGTTGTGGGCTTTCACGTCATCTCTGACTTATGGTAACCTTAAGGCAACCATGTTATCAATCAATGTTTATTGATTAGCCCTTAGGCCATCTCAAAATAACACAAAAGTGAGTAAAGCATGCTATAAAATTCTATAGGAGTTCTATGAAAAATTAGAAAGGAGCTAAAATATAATAAAATCTAAAATGTAAATAAAATACTGTACAGACACCATACAATGCAGTACAATATAAGTACAATACCCCAAAAGGCAACCCTATCATGGGGTTTTCTTGGAAAGATCTGTTCAGAGGAGATTTGCCATTGTCATCCTCTGAGGCTCAGAGAGTATGACTTGCCCAAGGTTACCCAGTGGATTTCATGGTTGAGCTGGGAATTTAACACTGGTCTTCAGATGCGTAGTCCAACACTCAAACCATTACAACATGCTGACTATGAGATCATAGTACCCCAAATTAGGAGATCATAAATCCAGTTTATGATCTTGTATCTGCCAAGCATGATGACACAAAACATATAATTACTGTCATCGGCAAAAGACTGTTTCCTCTACTGGACTGCCCTTTTCTTTTCTTTCTTTCTTTTTCTTTCTTTCTTTCTTTTTTTTGAAAGGTGAAATTTTGGTTGAGAAACTCTGTGATAGTTGTGAATCACCTTTTAGACAAGTTGCAGTGCAGTCGGCACTACTTAACTAAAAAATAACATTAAAAAAACAGAAGCAGATTTCTTGCTACTTCTTGAGTTTTGTCATTATTGATTGCATTTTGGACAATTAGTGCAGCCCGTGGAAGGTCCTAGGGCAAAAAGCTGGCCTCCAATGGGTGTCTTTAGATAAAAATTTATATAAAGTTTCATTTCAGGAAATGTATTTGTCTAATTCAGAATAGTCCAGGGACTGCATAGTATCATAGACTCTTAAAAAATCAGTCTATAGGAACTTTGGTAATTCCTTGTTGGGGCTAAGTTTAGTGTCTACAATTTGCATAAAAACAGATAAATACGTTCAATGTGAATGCTAATTTTTAAAAAGATTTTTATACATTCTAGAAAAAAATATGTAATGTTGGCTTGGTCCAAATCTATGGACTTTTAAAATACAAGCATGTTGTTGTTGTGTGCCTTCAAAAGTTGTTTCCGACTTATAGTGACCCTAAGGTGAATCTATCACAGGTTTTTCTTGGCAAGTTTCTTCAGAGGGGGTTTGTCATTGCCATCTTCTGAGGCTCAGAGACTGTGTCTTGCCCAGGGTCACCCAGTGGGCATATACTATACCATAGAGTAATCGAACCCAGTGGGCATATACCGTATTTGAAAATCCTGAAGCAGTATTTTAAGTCAGTATACTTGGCCAATGCTGCCACTTAGAGGAGAAAAATAACATAAGCTCTTTTATTAAGAGACCTGAAATCCCCATGAAACATTGATAAATAAATTCTCAGAGCAAATATTCATGGCTGAAGCATGACTTTTCCATGTGCTGTGATCCTGAACATATTCAGGTCTCATATATATGTCTCCTTATTAGAAGAGTTGCAACTTTAGTGGTTGCAGTATTTATTGGGAGCACAACAGTACAAGGGGCATTTACAGTACTGTATATATAAGGCTAAGGATGTTAACTCATTACAAGTCATAAGGAAAGATCACACACTTAGCATCAATTATTATGTTGTAGCTGATGTCAGTCCCTGAAGAGGCATGTATCTGCTTAATATACCAACATGAAAAAAAATCCTTTAGTGATTAGCGATACTAGTTCACAATGCAAAATGCTTTAGTATCAATGCTTGGCAGCACTGTTTTATGCAAGATGTTCTGGCACCAAGGCTTACCTGCCTCAAAACAAGCAAAGATCACAGCATGCACTGAGGCTCCCCAAACTTTTTTTGGCTACCATCCCCTATCCTCTACGGTGACAAACTTAGTGCTCCTCCCAGCACATATTTCTTGATATTAGATCTACTGTTCTACTGCAAATTCAAAGCAACCAATCTCAGTCACTGCTCCCTTTCTTCCCGGTCACCATGAGAGCAGCAACCAAGCAGTTGGCTGAGCAGAGACCAAGAAGCCTCTTGCCCACACAGTGGGTGCAAAGGGAGAAGCTTCTTCCAGGCAAGGGCGATCCATCCTTCGTCAGGGTGGAGAGGGGCGCAGCTGGTATGTGTAGGGGGTTTACAGACGCTACATGCTCTGCACTGGAGACTGCCGCAGATAGGGAGAGATTTTTACAGAAACTACTCTAAAGCGAAGGACTTTTTCCAAAAATCAACCCCAGATATCCTCACCCTCCTTCCTCAGGGATATGCCTTCCCCACAAAGCTTCAATTGGGGAAGCTTCACTGTTTCTTCTACTAACTCTTCTCTTGGCCTGTCCAATGAAAGAAAGTACGAACAGCAATGCAACTCCAACCTGCCAGGCAAATCCCAGCAAAGCTCACAAACTTTAAGCAGAGTCCCAAATTTGAAAGCTCCCTTTTGCCACTGTTTCGCCTGCATTACCACAAGCTTCCAGTCAGTCACTCTGCCTCAAAATGGGGCTACTCCAAGCCACAGAAATGATGCTCTGTGCCCATGCCTTGTAAGAGTTTCCCAAACACCACTGCCACCACTAGCAAAAGATGCAGGACTAAGGGAGTGAGCTCATGGGGGCAGGCAAAGAGTGGGAGATACTACCACACAAAGCGATCAGTGAAATTGTGTGGCGGTTTTAAGGGACCCTGAAAAGAAGTTTCATGCAACCCCACCATGGTCCTAAAGGCTGCTGGTTCCCCTTGTCTTTCTTGTGCCCCAATACTTTGACTGAAGGTCCCCCTGCCATCCTCTTTTTCCTCACTACCCCACTGCTGCCCTCTTTTCCCTCACCGCTTCCCTGGATCTCTACTGCCCCCCCCCTGGGGGGGCATATCACCCAATTTGGGAATCTGCATCTGGCTGGAAGAGCAGGGATTTCTGAGAGTAGAACTACAAAGAACTACAACATTTTGCTTGAGACATCAAACCACCTTGTGACTTTTAGTGTGTATAAAATAAATGCATCTCACTATTTAGAGGAAAAATACAAATATCATAATTCCTTCACAAACAGGTTCATTTGATAATCTATACACACTCTCTTTTGGAATTTGTAGATGCAACACACAGCAGTGTAGGATTTACCCTGTCCCTTACCCAAGGCAAGATCCTCACATAAACAACCTATTGGGATACTCTTTCTGCTTTGGTGTGGATCCAAATAACTGATACGAGTTCTGAGGATCTAAGGTGGGTTGGGGTTATGTTTCTTAATTATTGTCAGCAGACAACTCTTTTGAAATTGAGAAGAATTTCAGAATGATTATGGAAATAATTTCTGATATAGCGTGAAGGATTGGATACTACTGGTCCAGTACTTGTTATGATATGACTTGGGAACTGGCATTCACCTTATCCAAAAGATGTAAAACTCCTCTGAAATCAGGGGTCAGATAAAAATGGTTATCAGTTCTCTGTTGCAATAGTGGATAATTATAAAACTGTGGCTGCTGACATACTGCAGAATGATTGCAGTTACATTGCTTTCATGGCTCCATCCTACAGAATCTTGGGGTCTGTAGTTTGTTGTAGCACCAGAGCTCTCAGACAAAAACTACAGATCCTAGAATTTCACAGGATGGAATTGAGCCATGGCAGTTAAATAAGTATCTGCAGTACAGATACAACTATTGTCTGATATTCCAGAGCTAAACATGAGAGTTACACTGGTACCCCGGGATACGAATGCGCCGCCTTACGAAATTTCCGGGTTACGAAAAAAATCCATTCAAAAAAACTGTTCCGGGTTACGAAGGTTATTTCGGGTTACGAAATATTTTTTGGTGCTTTTCGGCGCTATTTCACACGAAATCGCGGCTTTTCCCCATTAGCGCCTATGGGTTTTTCGGCTTACGAAGTATTCCGGGTTACGAAAGCGGCGGCGGAACGAATTAATTTCGTAACCCGGGGTACCCCTGTATATTTGCAGTATAAAACCACACAAGATTAAAAGATGGAAATGTTTTAAACATTGACAAAGCTCAATCAAATATAGCTTACATTTATCTTGGAATAATTTGCAGAATGGGAAAAAAACAACCAACAACTGGCATGGTAACATTTGTTTAAATACACTCAAAAGTGCTGAAGCTCCCATGAAGATGATAATGGAATTATGCAAACTACTTTACTTGAACATAATTACTCCAAGCAGAAGAATGTAAAGTAACTTGTTTTACCAGATACTGATGCTGCCTTGCTCTTGAATTCCCTTGGCTTTGGCACAGGCTTGATTTCAGTTTTCTGTTGAATTACATCATCACTTTCTAACTGCAGCTCAAACACAGGTACTTCATCAAGTTGTTCACCCTCTTCTTCAAATCTTGATCCTTCTTCAGAAACTGATTCATCATCCTGTGCCTCTTTGCTCAGACGTTTATTTTTCAACCCTGTTGTTTCCTGAGATGTCTCCTCATCTTCTCCCAGAACAAAGGCATTAGCAGTTTCTTTTTCAGAAAAACGGCAGTCTCGCAAAGGTCCTTCAAATGGAATGGATTTCTTCCCTACATGCTCTTCATACGACCCAGAATGTTCTGTCAGTGAAAAGGGGACAGCTTCCCTCTCTTCCCTCAAAACTTCTTTCTCCAGCTTGGACACATAGTGAGGTCTCTGATCTACATCTGATGAAGACAAATCATCTTCACTTTCACTTTTCAAACTGCTCCTATTGCCATGATTCTTCTTGCATAATGGTATTGTAAAACCAACAGATTTCTTTGGGTTGTTTTCCAAAATTTCAGGAAACTCCTCTTCTGAACCTAGAAACAGATTAACAATTTGTGTATAAAAATAAATGTCGACAACAAACCTTAATCCCAAACATCAATCTGACATACATTTTTGATCCAATACATTTTTAAAACTTTGCAGTGTCAACCATGAAACAATATGCTTCTTCCTTTGTTTCCTGACTTGCTCCCAGAAGTCATTTTTACAATTATATGGAACAAGTTTCAGAATGTACACAGAAATTGAAAGTATACACTTCATCACTTGTAATACACGTGCTTTATAAATTATGTTCCACTTCAGCATCAAAAGCCTCAAGAACATTAATATACACTAAATCATAAATATATAAAAATATTTGAGCCATTCAGACCCATATAATGTAGAGACAGGAACCCCCAATAAATACATTCAAAAGAAACATGAGGTGCACTGTGATATAATGCAAAAACCAATTCATATACAGCAGTAATTCTCTAAGTACAATTCCTTAACATACCCAAAACAAATACATCCTCACTCAAGAAAAGAACATTGACTCCTGCCTAGTCAGTTGGCACACTGGGATTATCCCATTTGTGGGTTGACTGTTGCTCTGTGCTATCCTGAGAAAGACTTATCTACAGGTTTGAGGAACCCAAATATTTTCCATTCCCAATGCAACAAACAAATGCCTCCTTTTACCAGCCCCCAAGTAGGGCTGAGCATGCAAGAAATATATTGTCTATTATTTGTCCCTTCTTAAGCAAATGTGGAATGCATTTTCAATAGCTTTGGATGTGGGGCAAAAAAAGAAGTTGTTTCAATCCACATTTTCCTATATTGGGGAGGAAAACTGCAATAAATTTCATAGGCATTACTTCATGATCTTTAGCCCTAAGTATTTCGTAAGGCATATGTATAACAGAGGTCCAAAACACACTGCAGAAATAATCCAGTTGGAGACTGTTTTAACTGCCTTGGCTCAGTGCTAGGGGATCCTGGGAATTGTAGTTTATTGTGGCACCAGAGCTCTCTGCTAGAGAAGGCTAAATGTCTCACAAAATTACAGTTCCCAGAATTCCCTAACACTAAGCAAGGACAGTTAAAACAGTCTCAAATAGGATTCCCCCCCACACCCGTGTATTTTGGATCTGAGACTGCTTCTAAGCAAAAGTCCAGACTAAGATCATGTTGCATTACTGACCTCTTATTTGTGGAACAAAAGCAGCATGAGGGTACAAGCAGATGTTATTCTAAGGTATCTTGTTATTCAACATACCTTCATCATCACTTTCAAAGTCTTCGGAATAGTCAGCCATTTGTTGTTTTGCTGCACGAGCAGAAAGTGCTTCCTGTAACTCTGCCTAAATATAAATGCATAGAACAAATTATCATTTTAATAAGAAAAATAATCTGTCTGCATTCTAACAATAATCTTCTGTTTACCACAACTATTTTAGGAAGAGATTTAAGAAACAATTCCAGCATTGTTTACAACAGGCAGCATTAATAATCATATTTTATAGCCTCTGCTGAGCTATGGAACCATGGTAATCTAAAAAATAAATAAAAATAAGGCAGAGCATAGCTTCCCTCTATAAATAAAGCAATTATCATGAAGAAGTACAATCTGATGTTGCTAGTTTGAGCCTTCATTTGTGATCAGTTCACCAATAATACCAAGTCATAGTTAAATATCTTAATGCAAACATATACTTGCCTTTTCCAGTTACTCATTTTACATATGTCCTTTGTTCACTATATCCACCTTTTGGAAATACTGTTATGTAAAAGTTCTGGGCCAAAAGTGTGGAAAACTATTTTGGTTCACTATGATGATTATTCCCTGGCCTCAGAGGGAGAGAATAAGAGACAGGTCCAAAACACACTATAGAAAAAAATCCAATTTGAAACCGCTTTAACTGCCCTGGCTCAGTGTTAGAGAATCTTGGGAACTGTAGTTTATTGTGGCACCGGAGCTGTCTGATAGAAAACTCACAAAACTACAGTTCCCAGAATTCCCTAGCATTGAGGCAGGGCAGTTAAAGTCATCTCAAACTGGATTATTTCTCCAGTGTGTTTTGGACTGTAGTTTCTGCTGGACTTAATTCTCTCTCCCACTGTCATCACCTTTCCTTGTGTGTCTTGTTTTTAGATTATTAACCTGAAGGCAGGGAACTGTCTAAGAATTTGTAAACTGCTCTGAAAGTATTTCTGAAGAGTGGGGTATAAATACAATAAATAAATAAAATTATTCTGCAGATCAATTTTGACTTGGAGATCAAATATTTTACCTGAAAAGAGGTTCTTTTGGAGAATTTTGGACTCTTGCTGTAGGCTAAGGTGCTAACACTTTCTTCATCAGACATGTTTCTTGATCTGAGAAAATTAATCTTATATGCTGCTGAACTTGGAACCCAGTGAAGGCAACTGTTCTGTCTGACTGTAAATAAGAAAGATTTTAGTGGCAAAATTCCTTTGAGGATGTCCAAATACATTTTCTCACTTCAAAAACAGCAAATATTTTACTAAGGAACTTATTTTCCCAGTATATTTGAATTGCAATTACAAGAGGAATTGGGAAGAAATGGCTAAGAATTCCTGATATGAGAGATTTCACAGAAGCAATATTTAACTGGAAAATGAATGCTGTTTTGAATGTTTGATTTGATCTGATTTGGAAAATGTATCTTCTAATGACTGAAAATGGACAATGCAATTAATTTTATATGTATTTTAAAAACGACTAATAAAAAGATAGGTCCTTAAGATGTTTTAACTTGAGTTCTATTCCCAGTGAAAAAGAAATTAAAGTTGAGACAAAGTAGTTAATGTTACTGTTACTGACCCAAAAAGGTGGGGTTTTTTCACTACAGAGAAAAAAAATGTTCCTTCTCTAGAAGGAAGTACAGCAAAAAAATTAAAAATCTGAAATATGTTCATATTATTCTTCTTAGGTCCATCTTGTGCAGGAAATAGTAGAGAACGTACCTTTATGCATAAGCAATGTGTAGGAATAAAGAATGAAGATCTTGCACGTTATCTGCTGCGCTGTCAATTATACGACAGTATTAGAGAGCAATATCTAGCTTCCATCACCAGAAATTTGAGGGAAAGGGATGATGAAAGCAAGCTGCCTCTGCTATTGCAAGGAGACCATCCTTTTATAACTCTTAGGGCTGCCTTGTTTCCAGTCAAAGCAGTTATTTTTCAGATGCAAGAAGCAGAAAAGGGCCTCTTGTGCAAATTACAAGGCGGGGGAAATCAGGTTAAAATATTCCACATTTTATAGAGATTTTTTTTTATTTTTAAAAATTTTATTACTATTTTTAATTGAAGTTTTAACTATGTATGGGTTTTTTTCCCTTTTTTATCATGATTGTGTATGTATATATATATATATATATATATTTCTTTATTTTTATTTGAAATCGTCTGGAGACTTATTCAATAAAGATGCATCTATTTTATTATTTTATTTTTTAATTTAAGTTTGAACTATGCATGTTTCTTTTCCTTTTTATCATTATGTGTCTGTGTGTGTGTGTGTGTGTGTGTGTGTATATATATATATATTATTTATTTATTTATTTTTATTTGAAATTGTCTGGAGACTTATTCAATAAAGATGCATCTATTTTATTATTTTATTTTTTAATTTAAGTTTGAACTATGCATGTTTCTTTTCCTTTTTATCATTATGTGTGTGTGTGTGTGTGTGTGTGTGTATATATATATATATATTATTTATTTATTTTTATTTGAAATTGTCTGGAGACTTATTCAATAAAGATGCATCTATTTTATTATTTTATTTTTTAATTTAAGTTTGAACTATGCATGTTTCTTTTCCTTTTTATCATTATGTGTGTGTGTGTGTGTGTGTGTATATATATTATTTATTTATTTTTATTTGAAATCGTCTGGAGACTTATTCAATAAAGATGCATCTATTTTATTGTTTTATTATGATTTTAATGTAAGTTTGAACTATGCATAAATATTATTATATTAGTAGTAGTATTATTAATATATTATTATAATATATTATTATATTAATATATTAGTAGTATAATATTATTGTATTATTATTATTATTATTATTATTATTATTATTATTATTATTATTATTATTATTATTATTATTATTATTATAATGGCATGCTCCCTCTGAATGAACCATGCCCTAGGAAAACCCCAGTAAGAGGAGGGTCCTATTTGGGCAATAAGAGAAGAAGGTATTAAGAGTTCCAGCCTGGTCCCTCCTTCTCCGCCTTCGCTTCCAAACCCTGCCCCCTTCCTTGCTCCTCTTCCGAGGCTGGAGCCTCCAACTCAGGCCCGCTCCCAAGCCAAGCCCTGGCCTCGCGTACCTCGCGTCGCAGGGAGGCTCTTTCTTTTGTCTCGGGCGAGAGGGCTGAGTGAGCGTCGGCCGCTCGGGTCTTGTCCCTGCCCCAGTTCCAGGCTTATTAAAGCGCCTCGGGCCTACTAGGCCTCTGGGCCTGAAAGGCGTTGCTTAGCAACCACCGCTACGCTAGAGTTGACCGCACAGAGCCTAGGCCGCGTTGCCGTGGAAACCGCACCAGGCTTTCTCATCCTCCACTCTCATTGGTTGTGGAGGAGAAAGTGGCGTGTGACGCAATAAATGCGGGCTCTCCCTCCCTCTCTCTATTGCCCTCTCAGGCCAAGAGTGTATTGCACTACCCTCTTAAAACCTTGCTATTCCTCCTGTTGCATTCTGGGACTTGTAGTTTAGAGAAAGGGCATTTACTATTCAGCCAGAAAGCTCTTAGGCCTCACTGGACAACAAACCCCAAAATGAGGCATTCTGAATAGTGTGATAATCTTCTATATAGGCTTCACCTGCACTGAGGAAATAATCCAATTTGATACCGCTTTAGCTGCCATAGTTCAAGGCTATGGGATTCTGGGGATTCTAGGGTTTGTATTGGTTTTTTGTGGCACCAGAGCTCTCTGACACAGAAGACTTTAAATGTCTCACAGAACTATAAGTCCCAGAATTCCATAGTAACAGCTAAAGCGGTGTCGAGCCGGATTATTTCTGCAGCCATTTTTATAAAGCAGTGGCCCCCCCAAACTGTGCCCTTTAAGGGATTTTGGACTACAGCTCCCAGAATGCCAGACTATTGGCCTACATGGCTGAGGCTTCTGGGAGCTGAAGTCCAGCATTCTCTTGTTAAAGGGCACAGTTTGGGGACCACTGCTTTACAAAAGCATGAAGGGCCATCTCAGAATTAAAACCATTTAAGACAGTGGTTCTCAATCTTTGGTCCTCTAGATTTTTGAGGCTACAACTCCCAGAATTCCTGAACAATGAGCATACTGACTGGGACTTCTGGGAATTGAAGTCCAAAACATCTGGAGGCCCAAGGGTTGATTACCACTGCTTTAAGACATGAAGGACATAGAATAAAAGTATTATAGCACAACTGATTAAAAAAAGAAAGCCCTTTATATATAAATTAATCAGTTCCAAACACCTGCTGGAACAGAAAGCTTTTCACCTGCCAATGAAAGGACAGTAGTGAGGAAGCCGACCTCACATCCACACTGCAGAAATAATTCAGTTTCACACCACTTTAACTGCCATGGCTCAATGCTATGTAGTTGTGAATTGTAGTTTGTTGTGAGTGACACCAGAGCTCTCTGACAGAAAAGGCTAAATCATATCACACAAAACTGCAGTTCCCAGAATTCCATAGTTTTGCGCCATGGCAGCTAAAGCGGTGTCATACCGGATTATTTCTGCAGTGTGGATGCAGCCATAAAGCATGAAAAGCTTCTTTACACTTTCAGTTCTTTTAAAAGCTACAAGTCTCAAGAGGATGTGTCTGTGTGTCCCCCCCCTCCCATTCCAGCTACGTGGAACACTAATATGTTTTTTCATCAAGCTTAAAAGTATAAACCAGGGCTGTATCCGCACTGCATAAATAATCCTATTTAACACCACTTTAACTGCCATACCTCCATGCTATGGAATTCTGGGAACTGTGGTTTGTTGTGGCACCAGAGCTCTTTCACACAGAAAGCTAAATGTCTCACCAAAGTACTGTACCATTGCCAGAATTCCAAAGCTTTGAGCCGTAGCAGTTAAAGTGGGGTCAAACCGGATTATTTCTGCAGTGCGTCTGCAGTCTGGAATTTGAAATGTCAAGTCCTCCCTACGTTTAAATTCAAAGTATTGCTGAATATCATTTTGTTTAGGTTTTTATTTGGTTTCTTGCCATGATTCAAAACTGGAACTGTTCAATCTGCAATTTCATATTTACAGTACAGTGGTGCCTCGGGTTACGAAATTAATTCGTTCCGCCGCGGCGTTCGTAACCCGAACCCGAAAAAAGCCATAGGCGCTAGCGCTGGAAAGCCGCGTTTCGTGGCGAAAAAGCGCCGCCGAAAAGCACCCAAATTTTTTTCGTAAGCCGAAAAAAAAAAAACCGGAACCGGTTTTTTCCTATGGGATTTTTTCGTATCCCGGAAATTTCGTAAGGCGGTGCTTTCGTATCCCGGGGTACCACTGTATCCTCAAAAAGCCAGCTTTTATCCTTAGGCTTAATGAAACCTTGTGTGTGTCTATTCAGAAATAAGGCAGACTGAATTCACTGGGGCTTACCCCCAGATAGGAATGCACACAACTTTAGCATTTTATTTCAACAAAATAATTTATCCTTGCTAGTTGTTTTTGATGAGGATAATACATGAGTGGTGTTTGTTGTAGAAATCTCCCTTTTCTTTCATAAATGAAGCTAGTGTTGTGCAGTGGTTTGAGCAGTAGACTACGACTCTGGAGAGCAGGTTTCGAATCCTGGCTCAGCCATGTAAACCCAGTGGGGGATTTTGGGCAAGTCACACTCTCTCAGCCTCAGAGGACGGCAATGGCAAACCCCCTCTGAAGAAACTTGCCAAGAAAACCCTGTGATAGGTTTGCCTTGGGGTTGCCATAAATCGGAAATGACTTGCAGGCCCACAACAACAACATTTTAAAAATGGCTGGCATATACCTTATTAAAAAAATACCTTTGCACACTTTTGCCTTTGCAGAAAATGTTGGGTCAATTTTCTAGACCTTATGGATATTGCTTCTGAAATAATGTGCCAGTCTAAATTTCTGAAAATGTACAGTATTAAAATTTTATTTCCCAGTCGCATATATGATCTCTTTGTCATTTAAAATTAGTACCATTGGGAGAGGAGCATCTTAGAAAAGTTACTTCTTTGGATTATAATTCCCAAAATATCTCAACCAACAGGCTGCCAGGGGATTCTGAGAGTTACAGTCCAAAAAAAGTCATTTTTTCTTTCAGGTTTTCCAAGGAAAAATGTGTAATAATTGTCATCTCCAGAGGATGGCAGCAAAAGATTTGGCTACAAAAAGTCAGGCACCTCTATCTGATGGTTGTTGCTGAATTTAGTATGTCACCATTTATAGTCAAAGCTTGAAAAACAGGACATTTTTAGTTATTTTTATTTTATTTTTAGTAACATTTTAATGTTACTGCACATTAAAATGAAGCGTTTGCAGCAAAAAATAAAAATGTGGGTTAGACCAAGTAACTGAAAATAAATAATTGTATTCTCTGAAGATGCCAGCCACAGATACTCGCAAAACATCAGGAATAAACTCTTGTAAAACATGGCCACATAGCCTGAAAAACCCACAAAAAACTTTTAGGTGTTTTTAATGTAGAACATGCCAATGCGGTCCCACTTAAAAAATAAAACAAAATTGTTTTACATTTGTTGGAGGTAGAAACCTCAAATAGTAAAGTCCCAGTCCGATGTCCCTCTCTTTATTCAAATAATTTGAATCCATGTTTTGATTAAAGACTGCCATTCTATGCCCATTTTCCTGTGAAAAACAACAAAATAGCTTATGGCATCTGGCATGCACTGGAGCTCACTTCATCTAATATATGAAGTTTTATAATCAGTTGGCAGGAAACAAAACATATATACGTAGGTATAGACAAAAATATATGCAGTGGGATCAAATGACAGCAAAATGTTAATAAAGAACAAGCTCAGTTCTCTTATGAAATGCATGAAGCATCACATGATGACCAAAAATTAGGGACACCCCAACTCTGTCCAAACTGTAAAGCCCAGCTCTAGAACTCTACACTGGCATGGATTTAAGTCTGCACATGTGCAGCTGTTCCTACATCATTTTCCATTCGATTATTATTCCAAGTGCCCTTTCACACTACACAGTTATAACATTATGATTGCACTTTAATTACCATGGCAATACGTAGGGTTGCCATATCCTCTATTTGAAGGTTGGAAAGCTTTTCCCTTATAGGATTGGCAGATATTATAAGCTATGTCCCTCCTTTGAGGGCTGGAAAGGGTGCCCTTTATATTGACTGAATGGGATGCTAAAAAAAATCTTGTCGTTTGGAGGATGGGCAGTTTAAGAAAATATGAGATC
This sequence comes from Sceloporus undulatus, assembly GCF_019175285.1. NCBI lineage: Eukaryota > Metazoa > Chordata > Lepidosauria > Squamata > Phrynosomatidae > Sceloporus > Sceloporus undulatus. The sequence continues at coordinate 143,176,681 of NC_056526.1, read as the reverse complement.
AGGGTGACCAGATGCCATTACCGCAATGGAGGACAAAGCAATGCAAAACGTAGGATAGCCAAGAAAAATGGAGAACCAAAGAAAATCTAAAAACACTTCGATAAATGTGAATGCATGCTTTTAGTCATGCTGTACATGGAGGACATTTCTGAATTCCTCCTGGACAAAAAGCTGAAATGTAGGACATGTCCTGGAAAAGGAGGAGGTCCAGTTACCCTGTATGCATTTGACTTGCAGAAATAAGCAAGTGTGTCTGAAGTTCAAATACAGGCAATTGGATCCTCCACGCATCTTTCCTTCTTAAAGCTGGTGGATGTTTTCACTTGAGCACCTTTTCGTCCATAAAAATGGGTAGTGATCAGCAAGGAGTAGAGTTTTGCTTTGGTGTGTGCATACAAAGTGCCTGGCTACTTTTTGTTGCTTTTGGCCAGGGTTGGAAAGTGGGAATCAGGTTTGTTTTTTTAAATTTAAAAAAGTTGAGGTTTATTATTATTATTATTTGCATTAATATGTAGGACCACACCAATATAGGATAGAATATTTAAGCAGCCAAATGCAGTTTAGATGTTATCACCACTAATTTAAATAATAATTATTCTTAAAAAGTGCTCTTTTAAAGCAAGTTGTTTTGGTTGAGCTTATTTTAATTGAAGGATTTGTTTCTCAATGGTATTCTTTGCACTATAATAAAGTGATTAAAAAGAAGTCACTGACACTGGATATTGGTATAACAACAAACGCCTGCCAATAAACTTTTAAAATTAAAATGTTTAAAATTCAAAAAGTTATTGTTCAAATAAAAGGGCTGGAAAATAGTAATAATGGCCACATACAGTCTATATATGTGAATAATCAAACAAATCAGGAGTAGTTTTTTTTTAAATGTTATTTGGTTTAAACCAGGCAACCCTGCTTTTGGCAGAGGTTGACCAAGCAACTGAGAAGGGTGAGACAGTTGAGGATGAAGCAGTCTGTGAGTGGGTGAATAACTTAAAGAATGTAAGTACGGTCAGCAATCTGTATCCACAGATTCAACCATCCACGGTTTGGTAATATTATACACACACACACACACACACACACACACGCACACACACACACACACCAAGCAAACCTTGATTTTGCTCTTTTATATAAGGAACATCATTTTATTATGCCATTATATTTAATGGGACTTGAGCATCTACAGATTTTGGTATGCATGAGGGGTTCTAGAACCATATCCCAGTAGATACCAAGGGCACATTGTATGTGTGCTTGTTTGTGAGCAGAGGAGAATATGTGTATCTGTGGGGCTGAGCAGACCTTACTCATATATCCCTATCTGCTGTTCTGATGTGGGTAGAATTCAGACATAGGAGATTACCAGACATAGACGAGATAGGGATGGGATCGCTCCTTTGTCCTTATCCTGTCCATGACAGTGATCACTTGAAAGCCTTTCAAAACGTAGCCTTGATCCTGTCATTATCTTGTCATTGAAGCAGCATTTCATTAACGCGAACTCCCGTTAATGCAAAATGCTGGGCAATGCCAATTCAATGACAGGACAATGACAAGATCAGCACAATGTCATTTGAAAGGCTTTTGCGCGATCCCTGTCACTTGTGCTTTCTGGATGGGATAATGTCCAGATAAGTGCAACGTCGTTTGAAAATCCTTTCTGCAATCTCACAGGAAGGACTGGACAGAGACATCTCTTTGCCCATGTAATAATCTCCATAGTCCTGTTAGTCAGGAATATCAGTATGCAAATGGATCTTGTAGTGCTTTTTAGTCTGAGTTAAAGAAGTTGTAGCATAAGCCTTCAAAGACTTGGTCTACTTCCTCAGACGTTAAGCTTCATTTTTCTCCTTATTGGGCAAACCACACTCAAAGGAACAATTTTGAATTTGGATGAATCTAAGGGGAAAACTTATCCATATATTCCTATCTGATGTTCTGATGGTGAGGAATACAGTCAGCCCTCAGCATGTTCTGGTGTATGATTCCAGGATTCACTGCCGATACAAAAATCCATGGATGTACAAGTCCCATTATATACAAGGGACTAGTAAAATTGTGTCCCTTATACAAAATGGCAAAACCAGGGTTTGCCTTTTAGGGATTTTAAATATATATACAGTATATTCAAGCCACAGATGGTTGAATGTGTGGATGCAGAATCTGTGGATATGGAGGATTGACAGTCCCACCTTTCCTCCTTCCCGCTCAGTTCTACACCACCCATTAACTGAGCCCTGAGGGTTTATTGCAGTGGGTTGGGAAAGGAGTTCTCCTCCTCTCAAGATCTCCCCTGAGTATCAGAGAAAAGTGGGGAGGGGATGTAAGGAAGGGTGGGTCTCATAGGAAAGAAGTATCCACAGGCCCCTGGCTCCACAATTTCCTGTATGCACTCTATTCTTATGGAAGAAGAAACCCAAAAAGTTCTTGCTTCACTTCCCGTCTACTGGGACTTCAACGCCTTCCATGATATTAAGTAAATGCCATTTTTTTGCCTAAATAAGGACACCAGTAATAGCAAACAAATTAGCAACATTTTCTAAGTGTAAATGTTTATGCTAAAAAGTGCTTGCTTGTTTTCTTAAATTATGGAACCCTAATGGAAACTTGCAGCAGAGCCATATAATATTTTAAAGTAATGTAAATATTCACAGTTGTTTCTTTGATGCTAAACCCTGAATAATTGAAGTGACAAGATGGATCACAGCCAAAGGCCAAGGATTTCTGACACCCTACCAAAATAATGTGTACTCTTCTAATGTACCGTTTGTTCATTTTCTCTCCAAGTTCATTAATCAGGTGGTCTTATGCTTTCCCCAAAAAGATTATACCAGAAAATCTAAAATAAACTGAAAGTTAAACTATGTTGGAACTCATATGAAGGCTTAAAAAAAACAACAAGCCAAAGCAAATCAGTGACACTGTCTCTTTAGTTGTAAAAAAAAAACCCTTTTCAAAAAAACAACTTCATGCATACACCCCCAAAATAAATTCAGGAGAGAAAAACAAGTGAATTTACTGGATTTCCAACTGAGTGTTCTGGTTTAATTCCCTGAAATGTGCAGTGTTCCAAACGGATGATGCTTTCTCCTTTTACTATACAGTAGTCTTCTTGTTTCGCCACATGTATTCAGTGAATGTGCTGGCCTTACCTGCTCCATTCCTCCTTCTGTTTCCCTCCTATGTGAGACTGGTGACCATCTGAAGCAGGTAACTTCTGCTATCTGTGGAAGATCTCCACATGAGCTGGAACCCCAATTTTCCTGTCTTTCAACTCAAGTGGACAGCTTATTATTATTATTTACTTGTATCCCGCCTTTCTTCCAATATAGGAAGGCAGCAAGAGTATAGTTTGTATTTTTCTCTGGTTAGCTGATAACTTTAGAAATGTTCATGTCTTATTTGTGAAAAGGACACCATCTATTGAATAAGGACTTAAGGAGTGTTGGACTATGACTCTGGAGACCAGGTTTTGAGTCCCAGGTCCGCCGTGAAACTCACTTGATGCCCTTAGGCAAGTCACATGCTCTCAGCCTCAGGGGAAGGCAATGGCAAACCTCCTCTGAACAAATCTTGCCAAGTAAACCTCATGATAGAGTTGCCTTTGGGTCACCATACGTCAGAAGCAACCTGAAGGCACACAACATGCTTGGCTAGCCCAGTACCCAACAATGTATGCCAGGGCCACCCCCAATGTCACCTGTGTGGGGGGGGGACTACTAGGGATGTGACCAAAAGGCAGTGCTCACCCCTTTTTTCTTCCCTATAGCAGTGGCAGCCTCCTTGTGAGGAGACCATCACCACTGTGAATAAGAGGCTGGCTATGCTTGGCCTTGTCCCACCTTGCGGAGGTAGTGGCTTCCTTGTAAGAAGACTACTGCCACCGTGGGGAAGTAGGGCTGGGCCCTCTTGCCCCTTTCCCCCAGTGGGAGGATGGCCTGATCAGGTGTCATCCCTCTCCTGGGGTGTCACCCGGTGTGGGCCATACCACTGCACTCCATCTAGTGTCACCATTGTTGTCCACCCCAACCTCTGCACATTAATAGCATTTAGCAATAGCATTTACATTTCAATACTGCTTATCAGTGAAGTCAGCACCCTGTATGCAGGTTACAATCTGTAAACCAGTTGCCCCCAACAAGCTGGATGCTCATTTTACTGACCTACAAAAGGATGGAAGGCTGAGTCAACCTTGAAGCCCTGGGATTGAGCTCACAACCTTCTGGCTGCAGTACCTCAATTTAACTGCTGTGCCACTAGGGCTACTAAGCAGATGTTTGAAGCTGAAAATACAGATGTGATCTATATAGGCTTCACATGGTCAGGATGCCCTACCAAACACAATATTAGGAGCATAGATTACATTTGCTGATGTTTTCTGTCTCTACAAAGTTGTCTATAAATGATTCCTCATGTATAAGAAAAGCACAGTGTATTTATCAAACCAATGCAATTCTGTTTCTGATAGGAGAGCAGTATGCTTTCAAAGGCATTCTGTGACAAAATGCAGCTGGAAAATAAATGTATTTTGGCCTACACTGAAACATTCTTTTCTTGGCAAATGTAAGTGAGTGAAAAGCAGATCAAGATGAGGTCAGAGGAGCACATTAATGTATTCATCCATCATTTCAGAGTTTAAATGTTTCCTAAAAGGCCTTGTGGCTAATTAGCTGCAAGACTAATTTGCATGTTTCATTACAATGGTTAAACTGAATATATGCCACCCTTTGATTTAGATAAGATCTCTCTTTTCCCACCATTCCTTTGTTAATATTGCACTTTAGCACTCCTAGTGCTGAACATGTTAGACAAAACTGAACAGGTTTAACTAAAAGGAAAGACTTGAGAAACAATGGAAGGTTGATGTCAAAAATTCAATTTTCAAGGACGTTAGAGGCCCACTTTATGTGAGTTTAATTTCTGCACACTAGAAGTGGGCAGTTTTGGAGCACTGGATCTGGAGCACTGACCTAGATGTAAATCAGAAATAAAATCTCAAGGATGCATACTTTTCAAAGAAGAATAAAATAGTTTTTATTCTTATAAAAAAGGCATTTCAGTCAGGAAATATTTCAAGCAGCATTCTTTAGGGATAACACATTAGAAATCAAAACCACAAACCTAGAAATCAGACTTCAAGAAAGCATTTTTCAAGATTTAACAAGGAGACTTTGTCTTGCTGATGGATGTTTCTTTTGGTTAGGACACTGTTCATCTTGACTTTGGGAATGGTGAAGCCATTTGCTGATTTCTTAGGCAGCAAAATGTCTCAGGAGGGTCTACTAAATGTTGTTGTCGTTGTGTGTCTTCAAATAGTTTCTGACTTATGGCAACCCTATGGCGACCCTATCATGGGATTTTCCTGACAAGATTTGTTCAGACGAGGTTTGCCATTACCTTTCCTGAGGCTGAGAGCATTTGATTTTGCTAAGGTCATCCATTTGATTTAATGGTGAAACAGAGAATCTGGTCTTCAAGACATAAACCTTTATGCCACGCTATCCATCACTCAAATCATTACACCATGCTGGCTCTACTAAATATATGGATTCATAATAAAAAATTACCTCAGCAAGTGTGACAAGTCCTGCCTGTAGTCTGATTGTAAAGTAAACAGGCCTTTTATTTTATATGTCCCTTGCAAGTTTTTGAGGAATACTTAGCACTTTCCTTCTCACAAGGATGAAAATCTTTTCATTCTTTTTTTCACTGCATACAAGAATAAAAAGTTTCCATTATTTTCTCCCATCTGCCGGACAAAGTGAATATTTCCACACAGTACTTGAGGGGTCTTTGCATAATGAGAAGCTTTTCCAGTGAATTATATTGCACAAAAATATGCATCATTTTTAACTTGGATTACAGGTCAGGCTTTCCCAGGGTGTCCTACCACACTGTTAAGTCCATAGAATTAATCAGAACCTACCATACAACCACAGCCAGTACTAGCACACTAAGGATGACATTGTGTTAACATACACTAGCAGTTGTATATTTTCCAGAGTCACATAATGACAATGTGGAAGGGTAGACAAATTTGCTGCTTCCAAGCAGTCTATTTCTCCGATGCCTTATTTTCTTCATGGTGGCAGCATTTGTGAACTTTTATCTCCTGTCTGTGCCATCTGTGCCAATGCAGTGCACGATCTGTGAGTCTGGCCTAAGTATAAGATGCTGGCCTAAGAGTGGAATGCTATCTGTATGACTCAAAGATAAGCCTCTTTGATTTCAATGAGAACTACTTCCAGACAAGTATGTGTAGGGCTGCAGCCTTGGACATCCCAAAATGTTATCTCAGCAGCAGTTTAAAATGGCATAAACACTTTATATAATAAATCCAGAAGCTAAAAATAAAACATTAGAATAGCTGTAGTATAAATATAGAGCATTAAATATTAATTTAAAGCAGCTCAGAAAAAATCTAAAGAGAAATCTGATTGGAAGAACTTTAGAAGCAGTCTTAATATTTCTTGTTGTATGTGTATATATCTTCAAATTATTTCCAGCTTATGGCTGAACCTATTAGGGCTGAGGCTGAGCTCAAGGTCACCCAGTGGGTCTCCAAGACTGAGCAGGGAATCGAATCCTGGTCTCCAGGATTGTAGTCTGCTACTCAAACCACTACACCTCACTGGATCTCATTGCTAATATACCACAGTCATATTTTGGCACCCATTGCCATTGCTAGGTTGCTATTCATGTCTAGAATTTGTACAGGAATATTTTCTGTGTTGGAATAAAAAACAAAACAAAACATAGATGCCTCCTTTTTGTTTTGTTTATCCAGCATCATAATATACTTTTAATAATTTAAAAGTAAAGACAGTTATCCCTCCATATCCACTGATTCCTTATCCATGGTTTGAATACACACACACACACACACACACAAATTTCCAATGACAAACCATGATCTTGGCATTTTATATAAGGGGCAGCATTTTACAATGCCATTATATTTAATGGGATTTGAACATCCATGGATTTTGGTATCCATGGGGGGTTCTGGAACCAAAACCCAGAAGACACCAAGGACCCGCTGTATTTAAAAAATGTATTTTGGCATATGTTGTATATGTATTTGTCAAATTACATCTTTAGTATTTACTTTGATTTTTGAAAGTATATTATAGTTACCCCATCACTCTACAACTTTATTGTAGTTTACAACATAGTTCAATGGTCAGTCACCCAGTACATAGAAAATCAAGCAGCGTTCCTAACCTATTACTCCACAGCTTTAAATGAGATGCTGATGGAACTTGTGTAGAAAGGTGATTCATGGTATAGTTGGTAAATCAGATCACATTTCCTTAAATGTATCCTTTGATATTTCCCCTTGGTTCATCTGAGCATGGCAAGTTAATTTTTCTGCTAAGGCAGTCCACCAGAATTTGTTTAAGCACCTCCTAATTGACAAATCCTCCACTGACTTCTATGCCTTGGTATCTTAATTCAAGCAGAACATTGTATTATAAAAAATCAATTGCTTAACTGAAAATCTGGGTTGCCTCTTGTTGATTCATTCCTTGCTGTGAGAGTGCCTGCTTGACAGTGGAATAGATTGCCTTGGATGGTGATGGACTCTCTGTCTTTGGAAGTCTTTCAACAGAGGCTGGATTGACATCTTTCAGGAGTGCTTCAGTTATGTATTCCTGCATGGCAGAGGACCGAACCAAATGGTGCTTGTGGTTTCTTCCAGCTCTACGATTCTATGAACCTATACTGTCATTAGCACTACACTGTGAAGTTTCCTTTCCTTTTACTTTGCTGAAGTTATAGCTGTTTACCAGAAGAAAAGAATATATACAATATATATAAATGTTCTGTGTTAACAGCCATTCATTTGTTTATTTGAAAAGCAGAATTTGTAGCGGTATAAAGACCAAATTCTTGCTTGCAATGTAATATGTTCTGTATATAGCTTCCCTGCTTCCCCCAACATATGAAATCACCCTGTCTATTTAGAGTCAGTGTGCCCGCTTCAGAAGTACTTAAATCCTTTCTAATTATGACTTTCTCTTTATATGTATCATTACATATAAAGCAACAACAGAATGTATTTGTGAACGGTGCATATTTGGATGTTAACAAAGCATGGATGTCAAAAGTTTCAAAATTCCCCTACTTTTTATAGGGTGGTAAAAGATTTCATAGTGTGCTAAAAGAGGTCTGTGGTTACTATACCTGAATGTCATTATACCAGAGTAGAGCACAGTGTTTACATGGTGGTATCATGGAAACTTTATTGCATATACAATGGCTTTCTTAAAATTAACTTTCTTAAAGACTTTCTTAAAATTAATTTCCGAAGAAACTGTTCCTTTATGCCATGATCTAATAGTGGCCCTGGCCAAGAGATAAATACATAAAAGTATTGAAAGGGCTAATTTCTTCTTAGGGGTCATTCACACGTTGCTGTTTTTAGTGCAACAATGCAAATAATTTCACTCACACATTCCAGGTTTGTTGTTCGCATTGCTTCCATGTGTCAGCATTCAAATAAAGATGGAGTCGATCATGCAAATGTTTAAGAAGCATGTTCAAGGCATGCCAAGCTTTATCCCAGGTCTATTTGTATCGGTTATTCATACAGCTGAGAATCCAAATTTTCAGAAAAACTTGGAACCTCCCTACCAACATCGATTATCTCAGATTACGTGGGTTTTTTGGCAGCCCCCTTCCAACTTAATTGGATGCATTCAAAATGCATCTGAACAGTGAAGTTTCAACCCAGATTCTACCTGGATTATTTTCATCATCTGAATAACCCCTGAGATGATCTAATCAGGTGATTTTGCTCACTACTAGAAATCCCAAGCAGGTCATTTTGCTGGCAATGTTGCTGATGAGCAATGAGTTTACATTTCATAAAGACCCAGAACCCATTGACACAACACAGAGCATTATTATTCCCTTTTAGCTGCTATGGTTCAGTCCTATGGAATCCTGGGATTTTTATAGACTAATCAGAAGCACTTGAGGAACTCCCTACCTACAATGCAAATCCAAGGATTCCATGGCATGTTATTATGGCACTTAAAATAGAATATAGAGCTATATTTCTGTAGTACAAATGGGCCCTGGAGATATATATCCCAAACATAAACCAAAATCTATGGATGCTCAAGTCCCATTAAATACAATGGGACAGTAAAAAGGTGCCCCTTACTTAAAATGGCAAAATCAAGGATTGTTTCTTTTTGGAATGTGTGTGTGTGTGTGTGTGTGTGTGTGTGTGTGTGTGTAAATTCCTACAAATTGTCTACTGCTTTTAACTGCTATTCTATATTATTGTTTTAATGTCTTTCTAGTTTAATCTCCTTTTAGTATTCCTATGTTTTTATACTGAGGGGGAGGGATAGGGGTTTCTAGAATTTTTAACTGTATCCCGTTTTTATTGTTGTAATCCTCTTGGATTCCAAGTGATTAAGCAGAATATAAATTATTATTATTATTATTATTATTATTTGTTGAATATTTTCAAGATGTGGATGCTTGAATCCATGGATAAGGAATCTATGGATATGGAGGGCTGACTGTACAGATTTGAGACTAGCATCAGAAAGGTGGCTTTTCTCCATGATTGTGGTAGATTCTGTTCATTTTAAGATTATATTCCATGTTTATTCTCTCTGCACAGATAGGTAAGTCCATCTTTTATATTTGTCTGTTTTCTCTTTACCCATGGCTAGCTGGTGGTGTCTATGTAAGTGGCATGGTGTGTCTGTTCTGGGTTTCAGTCTGAACTTTAAAGCTACTATCCAAGGTGCTGAATCTAGTTTGGGGATAGGGTTGAATACTACTTTAAAAAACAACCCCAAAACCAAGAAACCCATCCTGGGACAAAGGCAAGATATAAATAAAATAAAATAAATAAAAAGTTATAAATGTTAAAATGTCATGCTATATAGGTTGACTCAGTGAATCTAAGGAAGGTATGCACAGGATTGCAGTGGAACAGTGGAACCCTATACTACTCAGAAATATGTCCATTTAATTCAGTGAGTATAGGAGTGCAGCCTTAGCTTAGTAAAAGTATAACAAATGGGTTGTTTATATATTTACTGGACATGTAGGTTAGCCTAGTTAATTCAGATTATCTGTTCTCGTTGTTGTTGTTTCCAATGAATGGTAACTTCACTGCCATCCTATCACAGGGTTTTGGGCAAGATTTGTTCAGAGGAGGTTTGCCGTTGCCTTCTTTTGTGGCCGAGAAAGTGGGACTTGCCCAATGTCATATAATGGGTTTCCATGGCCAAGCAGGAGATGCAAAGCTTGATCACCAGAATCATAGTCCAATGCTCAAAACCACTACACCACACTGGCTCTGTTTAGTATTAGCTATATTTCAGAAATATTACTAAAGGCTTTTATCAGCATTTCCTATTCCCATTTGGCTTTTTTATTCAATGACTTGAAAGTGGGCGCTCTAAGGGCAGGAAATCATGCTGTATGTTTTGAAACGGGGGAGCTGTTTACGTGGCCAAACAATAAAGTGCAACTGAAATGTACACTCATCACTTTATTCATACCCACTTGTCTCTCTGCCTTTGTCACCATGGAATCTCTCTGTAACCTTTGTTTGCCTCTGGAATGCCCTTTTCAAAACACGCACACACTGTGCCCATGAGGAAATAAATGTGTCAGCTTTTAATTAAATATTGACAAATAAACTCATATCCTTCATCTGGCCAGGAGAACTGCTTGGGGAATGAACATGTCAATGATGTGGGCTCACTGGGAACAAAACTGTTTTTCTCTCAGTCATCCAATTTGTAGTTTATGAAAGACTCAGCTCCTATTTTTATCATGGGCCCTAGAGCATCATCGTGCTGCGTCTCAGCTATGGGAAGCTGCAACATGTTGTTATAGTAGCTCTTCTTAAAAGCAACTTTTATATGGACAGGAGATGGCATTTCATGGGCATCATGGGTGGGGGAGAGGAAAAAAGGTGTACAGAGGGGGAAGGGTTATGTGCATGCCTGCATATGAAGGAGCAAACAACGTTATGTGTGCACATGAAGCATGTTTCTGTGTGTATAATGGCTGAGCATGAGAGACATAGTGGGAGGAGAGAGTGGCTCAGGATGTACTTTCAGTGGCATCACTAGAGGGTGCAGAGATTCTTGTGGGACTGATATATCAATTGGTCAGGTCAGAGTGTCCTGTACTACCCCAGCTTTGGTGCTTTCTTTGATTATTTCAATCTTTTTCTGCTTTGTGGGTGATGGAGGCCTCGTTTTCACTACCTTTTAAACCGGATCATGATTCAGTTCAAACCGGTTCAAACGACCCTGATTCCCACTTAATCTGAATTGCTGAAGCAATTTCAAGAGGGGGGGCCATGTGCTAGACACATTTAACCCATGTCTTTTTGACGCTGATTTTTTTCTGCTTCTTTTTCGATAAATCGAATCTGCGCAAGTGTGAACCACATGCGGACTGGAATCGATTTAAATTTGCCCTTCGTCCGGCTGGAGCGGGTCCATTTTGAATCAATTCGTGCCTGAATGTGAACCACAAGTGGATTATTTTAGAGGGAAAAAATGCAATCGGGGCAAATGTAGTGGGAATCACACTCCGCTGTCGAATTGATCCATCGATTCGAATCGCACACCGATTTATCTGTAAGTGGAAATGGTGCCATAACTGCAAACTGCTCACCCAACTACATATAAGGTGAGAACAAGAGCCTTCAGAAGATGTCACATCTTTACCTTAGTCATTTTGCTATGTTGGCATGGAGGTTCTAAATACTGCAGGCCAAACAATAACTTCCCCAAACTCTGGTATATATTTTTATTGCTTTCAGAGATACACCATATCTCTTAGTCTTTCCACATCATCCTTTAGGTTTCTTACAGGAAGAGGTACAATCAGCCTTCTATAGCCACAGATTCTGCATGCATAGATACAACGATCCATGATTTGAAAATATATTTTTTAAAAAATCCCAGAAACAAACCTTAATTTTGTCATTTTATATAAGAGATAGCATTTTACTACACAAGTGTATGTAATGTGACCAGCATCCACAGATTTTTGCTATCCATGGGGCAGGGGGCTGAAATCAAGCCACAGTGGATACCAAGGGCCACTGTATTTTCAGTTTGTCTTCTGAATCTTGGACCCAGTTCAGTGAATAGGAGTGTGGGTCATTTTTCCCTATGTTAGAAGGGGAAAATGATCAATGTGATACCACAAGTCTCTAATTTTCAGTGTTCTTTCCTGAAAACAACAACTACAGCCAGAAATTCAAGCATACTTTGGACCCAATTCCCAGTTGGGAATGGGCCATATTTTCCTTTGCAAAGTAGTGACTATAATAAACGTGTCACCATAGCCTGACTTCTAATTGTAGTTCCAACTAGAGTAGACCCAATTGGGACTACTATGATTCAGACTCATTTTTATGTTCTGAAAAATCAGCAACCCTGAAAGATATTCACATGTCCAGAAAGCTCTGGCCAATTCAATTCTGACTGGCACTTCTGACGGCAGTGGATCTATGTGGGATATTGCCAGTTCAAATTCTTCACTCAATCCTGTGGCCTGTGCCTTCACAAACATATTCCCATTTCATTCTGCCAAACAACATTTCAAATAAAAAAATGCCGCAGCCAGATTGATTGCCGGTACTTCTAGATCAGATCATATAACACCAGTATTAAGATCTCTTCACTGGCTGCCTATTAGCTTCCGGGCTCAATACAAAGTGTTGGTCATTACCTATAAAGCACTACATGGCTTGGGCCCATGTTACTTGAGGGAACGCCTCTCCCCATACAATCTGCCCCACACTCTCAGAACTACAGGAAAATGCTTACTTGAATATCCTAAGATGAGATTGGCATCAACTCGCCAAAAAGCATTTTCATCTACAGCCCCCATATACTGGAACAAGCTCCCAGAGGAGATAAGGCTTAGTTCCTCTTTAGATGCCTTTAAGAAAGCCTTAAAGACTTATCTTTTCCGGTTAGCATATCCTTCTGACTCCTCATAGAAATTGTTCCTTTGTTGAAAGATACTCTTCATGACTGATAGATGTTATTAATGTTTTTTATATGTGATTTTAAGGAACTTGGTTTCAATTCATATTTGCTTGTGGTCTTAATTACTATGTATTTTATATAACATGCAATAATATTTGACTTTATGTGTATTTGATAGCAGTGTGAACCGCTTTGATCACTACGGAAAAGCGGTATATAAAGCTTTTATTATATTATTATATTTATTATGTTGAGAGTAAGGGCTCTTAGGACTGCCTTTCTGCATTTTCTATTTATCATTGTTGCAGAGTAGACTATGCTTATCTTTGGCTTGTTCAGCAAAAACCTCTTTGGTTCTCTGGAGTTTATTTTATTTGTTACCCTTCATGAAGATACAGGGAAGTAGCTACAAGGGGGCTGGAATGGAAACACAGTAAATTTAAGAGTTTTAGGTGTGAACAGTTTTCAGGGTCTCATTCTGTACAAAGCTAGAAATTTGGGGGCTGAAGGAAAAAATCATTTCAGGGGACAGAAGTTTTATGTGGGGGCAATGCCTCATTCAGGCCCTTTCCTTAGCTATAAAGTCCTTGTGAGAGTACCTCACTCCTTTCGCAGTGTAATTTTTAGTTGCTTTTACTGCTGTGTTGGTGGAGTACTTCTGAATGGTGGGCAAGGAATATCATTTGGTTCAAGTGCTGGTATGAGATATGCTCCTATTGTGTTGGTAAGAGTTGATGCATCAACAAGACAGATGGGAGGAGAGCATGTTTAGTATCTCAGACAAGCCGCTTGTAGTAATCAGGGTGTTTCGTGGTGTGTGTGTTAGTAACAGATATAACTAGTTACTTTTCAGAACTAGAAAGGAAGCTACTTTGGACATGTGGCTACTTTTTCATATTATAAAGGTAATGAATTACTTTTAAACTAATTCACCAAAATCTGATCTGGGTACTAATTATTTGAAAGATATGAGGAAAGCAGGCAATCCAGCCAAACTCTAGTGTTATTTTCATTATAGGAACCATGGCTGAAGAGAGAAGAGAGGATCAAGAAGAGCACAAAATGAGTTAGAAGGGGCTTAATCTTGTCAGAGGCAGAGGATATTTTGTGCAGATATTTTGTGCCTAAGAAAACAGCCCTCCCTGCTCTCTCTGTATATATCAAAGGTTGTGTTTTCCTTTGTCTTCAAGAGTTCTCAATGCATTTTTCATACTATGTAAATGTCCTAATTATGCTGCGAAATAAAAGGGTTCATTCTAGTTAGAGCTGCTGACTTCTAACTAGGACAATGGCTGACCTAATAAGAAAAACACCTTTTGGAATTGAAATCGGAGGCATGCATTTATCTATGTGTGGGTGTTGTTACATGTGTGTAGTGAGTAAGAGAGAAGGAAATTGATCAAACCCATAGGAATCATTCCAGGTAAAACTGTAAAGGAGCTGTGTTTTGTTGCTGCTGTTGTTGCTACTGTCATCATGGCTATTATTGCAATAGCTACAGCAACATTAAGGACAAAGAGACCCCCCTTTTAAAAAAATAAACAATGGGTTTGGCTGCCTTTTGCATGTATGCATTCTAGTTAGCTACTGAATATTTTTTGTAGCAGTCCTTAATAGGAGTGGCTGTTATCTTGCCTTCATTTCCCTCATTTATGTATTGTAAATAAAAGGGGGAAATCACAAAAAAGGCCATTATAGGTTCTACTTCTCTTTTTTTCTGCCCCAGGCACCTCTCTCTAGTGTATATAACAATGTATACATCAATGTTAGGGGGAAAGCAGTGTGCATTTACAGACGGTTTACTATCTTCAGCATCCATGGTGGCCTTGTCTGTTTATGATAACTTGTACAACAGGAAGAATTTTGAAAGGCTCCTTCTATCTGAATGATACAGAAAAGCATTGCTTGTCACAGAGAATTTCTGCAGCGGCAATGCAGCAAGCTTTTCATTCAAAGCCAAGAAAGGTGGTATAGTAGCTAGGAGAAATACAGTATATGCAAAATTAAAAAACAAGGCAACTATACATCTTCCATCTGTTTCTTGTGCATGGTCAGATGGTGCTGATGGCAGTGGTGATGATGCAAAGAATGTAGAGTGCTTGTCGTCATTCACTGACAATTAATGTTTTCCACAAATCACAGATAATTCCTAGTGCAGGGGCTACAAACGCATTCTGTGTGATTAGAGTGGATTAAATAAAACAGACAATGTAATCAACCAGAGTCCTACATTTAGACGAGGGAAGCACTTTGGGATCAGTCAAGGGATCCCATGCCCTCCTGCGGCTCTGTGTTTATAGAAAGTGATGTGTCTTTGCCACTAGCCAACTCTTGTGTGTTGTTTCTCTCGCCAGCAGCCAGAGTTTGTGCCCTTGAGCCTAATGCTGAAAGATATCAATAGTTAATTATTTTGATACAAAATTCCAACTGTCTATTCTCTTTCAGATAAAGAGAATATTCAGTTGGAGCAAGTGCCAAGTCAAACAACATCAAATATGTTTTCTTTTGGTTTGTACTCATTATTGTTTGGAAGGAATGGTTCTTACAGAACAGTGACAGTTACATATTTCACAAAGCATAGTTTCTCTATTCAGACAAGGACCTGAATACATCTCAAGCAAGCAGTATGCTTTTGCCTGGGCCCACTGGGAAGGGCAAGATCAGCCCTTTCCTCTCCTTTCCTGCCTGCTGAGTTAATGGAGTGGAAACTTTGAAGACATTTTACAGCTGAATTAAGGTGAGGACAAAAGGGGAAAATGAGAGAAGGAGATAGAAAATTGCATATTTCAAAAGCAGATGAAAAAGTGGGCAGAGAGAAGATTAATTGGAACTGTCCTTGCCAAATCAGAACCGTTGGAGGGTATGAAATATGGATACTGTCCATGCTAGCTGAGGATTCTAGGAATTAAAGTCCAAAAAAGTAACCCTTCCCAGCTCTGTTTTCTAGCTCCCAGCTACAGGAGAACAACACAACTAAATGTCACCTATTATTTTTCAGGGAAGATTCAGAATAGAAATGGGGAGTAATCTAAATAGGGAGATTTAGAATAGATGAATCGTAACGTAAGAGACCTCAAAGTCCATCCAGTCAAACCTCCTGCCATACAGGAACTCACAATCAAAGTTATCCCAGCAGATGGCCATCCAGCCTCTGTTTAAAGACCTCCAAAAAGAACACTCCATTTGGATACTTGGGATACTTAGGCATAGTTTGTACATGATGCATGTCATCAGAACCAGGCCTGGACATTTTGCTTCCCAGAGTACAGGAAAGATAATGACCCTGTCCGTACCTACTCCATGTGTAAAAGCTGACCAAATTAGCAGTAGTAGTTGGTAATGGGACAGCTTTTTCTACATCACCTGGTTGTAGGCAACATGCCAGACTAACATGTAGACCAGCCTGAGTGGACAACACAGTTTTTGCCTTCTATAGAGGGGGAAAACCATAAAGCTGCTGCCGCTGCTGTCACTACCTCTTTCCCATACTTGCTTGGGTTACCCTGCCTCATATCAAGACAACTCCCAAGTCACATAGCCTTACCAGCAGACTAAGACAGAGGAAATGAACTCTACTACTCACCTCAATTTCCAAATTACATCAACAACATGTAAACCAGCGGCAGGCAAGTGTGGCCCTCCAGATATTTTTGGACTGCAACTGCCATGATAGTTTGTCATCATTATTATTATTATTATTATTATTATTAACTTTATTTATAAAGTGCCGTAAATCTACATGGCGCTGTACAAAACCAAGTAAAATCAAGAATATAAAAGCCTGCCTATGGCGTACAATCTAAAAGTTAAAGCAACAAATTAAAAACATCATATAAGACAAGTTAAAACAGCAATATCCACTATTGAGTCAAGCGTGCTTGTTGAGCTGATGAAAATAACAATCCAACCACATCTGGAGGGGTGTAGTAAACAAATCACAGGCATGTTCCTCCACCCAATTCAGAGAAATTATCCAAACCAAACTTCTTAATTGAATCAGCACATGGAAAGTATATCTAGATCAGGATTTTCAAGTCCTTTCTTGACATTCCCCTGCTATCTTTTATTGTTTAACTAAATTTAGCACATAATTTTGTTGGGTGTGATGCAAAAACTCAAATTTTACTAGCTGGATGCAGGGCAATGCCCATTGTCATGAAAACTGCAACAAAACTGGATGGGAGTCAGAAGTGGGAATTGACCAATCATTGTTTTGCACGTATCATAGGCTTAACACTAAGGGCTAAACTGCGTTTTTTTACCCATTTACCAAATGAAAGAAAAACTCATGTCTTTTTCAAAGTACTTTTGACTCAGACTGAGCAGTGCCCCTATTTTCAGCTGTTAAATCTATCCCATGTTATCGTTTTGGCTTTGAGAACACATAGTACAAAGGAGATATTTTAAAAGGAAACTTTAAAACAACATAGCAGTTATCTTAATGATAAAAGTACATACCAGACAGATTGCTTCATTTTTATTAATTGAGGATACTTGCTAGGCAAAAACAAAGGGGCATCTATTTGGGGGAAAGAGACAGCGCCATGGGAGGGCTTCCGCCTGTTATTGTGGAATCAGAAACTACTTTAATCAACAACCCATCTCTCTTGGCACAAAGACATGAAGGTCTCTTGGCAATGTCAAAAATCATTAGGAAAAAATATCTCAGGCTGAGCTATTTTTGGAAGTTTCATGGAAAAGAAGGGCCATCCACTTTCCCACTGAAAGGAACATATTGACTCAGAAAATAAATAGGCCTTGTTTTCTTATTAAAGGGTGCTGTCTAAGGATATATGACCCGTCTGTGCCAGAAAGTCAAAATCCTACCAATTATGTGATGTAAACAAATTCACACGCATGTCCAGTGCAGTCCCACAGATTTCTGCTTGGAGGTAAGCCACACTGAGTTCAGTGGCATAGGATTAAAGCCTTAATTATTTTGTAACTGAGAAATTTGCAATGATTGAAGTGAGGGTGGATGGGGACAGATGAATGCTGAAGATTTTCTGATCTTGCTATCCTATGGATGTTATCCAAAATATACATAAAGAAAATGCTGCAGACTCCTAAAGCAGAGTAGGGCGCTAGTGGGGGATACAACAACACACAAAGATGAGGGAGAGCTGGAGCTGAAATGGCCACAACTATACTGACTGCAGAGTTAGACCTTTGGTGTAGCACAGAGCAATGAATCCAGGCACTGGATTACCTATTTGCTAACTGATCAAAACCTAGAATCATAGAATTGTAGAGTTGGAAGAGACCACAAGGGCCATACAGTCCAACTCCCTGCCATGCAGGAACTCTCAATCAAAGCATACCTGACAGATGGCCATCCAGCCTCTGTTTAAAGACTTCTCCCAGCATACCTGGTAGGAGAAACCAAGAAATAATAGGAAGCAGGATTCTGCACAGGTATAACTCTGCCCCACCAGCTAGAAATGAAGGACCTCCACCAGCCCCGAGTTATGCATGCACCACGCACTGATGTAACCAAGGCTATTTAAAGGGATCCCCAAAGTAGAGGAGTCAAGCATGTAGGTGCCATTCTGCTCAGACCTCCACAAGAGGTAGACAGTGAGCTCCTACTCAGCTGCCTCCACATCTGCTATTGTTGCAACCAAGATAGAAGCCCATGGAACCAGTTCTCCTACCCACAGATCTATAGGTGAAACTGTTAGGACAAAAGAGCATTTTGTGTCTGAATGAGAGTCCAGCATTTTGATGCCACCCCAGAAGAATAAAAAGAGTCCTCGTGGGTCAAATGAAATATCCATCTATGCTAGCATCCTGTTTCCCTTTTGTTGCAACCAGCAAGATGCTTAATGGATAGCTGTGTACAGCTATCATGACTAGTAGGTATGGATGAGTACTCAACTGGATCAGATGCCTTGCCCCCCAAGATTGTTAGCCCTGTCTTGCAAGGTTGTTCTGAAGAAAAAACTGGAGGGTCAAGGATGATATATTTCAGCTTGACCTCCTTTGAGGAGACTGATATAACATTTGGGAGCCAGCATGATGTAGTGGTTTGAGCATTGGACTAGGACTCTGGAGATCAGGGTTTAAATCCCAGCTCAGTCATGTAAACCCATTGGGTGGCCTTAGGCAAGCCACACTCTCTCACCCTCAAAGGATGGCAATGGCAAACCTCCTCTGAACAAATATTGCTTAGAAAACCCCATGATAGGTTCACCTTAGGGTTGCTGTAAGTTAGAAACAACTTGAAGGCACACAACAACAGCAGCAACAACAACAACACAACATGTAGGAGTATATCACACTGGGCTTTTGGGGGCTTTTTGGAGCTCAGATCCGGGGTGACTGCGGGTCCACAATGCGAATTCACATTAGAACGTGAATGTGTTATCAGATGAGATTCCTTTCTATGGGCTCTCCTTCCGTGGGGCTTCCCCAGTGATTCCAAAGTGACCCCTCATTTTGGGAAAATCGAGAAAAAAGTGACTTAACAGAATTTGCTTTCAAGCTCACTTCGATTTCACTTCAAATTGGTCTAGTGTGGAAGATCACTCTGATATCACCCCCCTTGGGCCCCTGCGTCCTGCTCCTCCATCCCCCTCCTCCTCCTCATGCCATCTTGTCCTCTCTGCCACCCTGCAACCTATCCCATCATCCCCTGCTTCTCCTGCATCCGAACCCGGCCCCAGTGACCCCCTGCGACCTACCACATCCCCTGCCTTCTCCTGCATCAAAACCCTGGCCCTAGTGACCCCCTGTGAACCTATCCCATCATCCCCTGCCTTCTCCTGCCTCCGAACCCTGGCCCCAGTGACCCCCTGCAACCTATCCCATCATCCCCTGGCCTTCTCCGCCATCCTAAGCCTGGCTCCAGTGACCCCCCTGCAACCTATCCCATCATTCCCTGACTGCTCCTTCAGTCCGATGAAGGATGACAGCTAAGGAGGGGGCAGGGAAGGAGGACAGTGTCCATATCCCCACTGAGCATGCGCAAAGGTCCCAATTCGAATTGTTTAATCCGCATAGTGTGCACTGGTGTGGTAATACAATTTGCACTCACTCCGCTTTGCATGAATCCGCACCACATGACTTTGCCTTGGATTCGATTCCCCCTCAATTCGGAAGGGCAATGGAAGGGCAACCAGATGTGATAAAACATTCACATTATGACGTGATTTTGCATAGCTGAACCAGGAGTCACCCTGATCTGAGCTCCAAAAAGTCCTGTGTGATATACTCCGTAGTCTCTTTAAAAAAAAAACAACACAAAAAAATACAATGAGAAAATGGCCCTCTTAACATGGGAGCTCACCCTCTGGCACAGAGCAGGGAATGTACTTGAAAGAGCAGTTTTGTTGTACAGCTCAAACCATCTTGATTCAGCCTTGGTTGAGCACGCAGCTGTGTCTTTTCAGTCTGCCTAAAAAACCCCAATGTCCATGTTCTCCAAGGTGCTCACAAAAAGAAGCTGATGGTTTCATAAGGAATGATAGTGAAGTAAAAAAATCTATCAATCCATAATGTAAACCATTTTGAGAATTGTGTCAACTCCTAAAACTCTTTTTTTTTGTAAACCTCTTTCTGTTTCATTTGAATGAAACGGTTGCAAGTCATCTATAACCTGTCCATTCTAAAACTGTTGATTAAAAACAGTCGTATTATTCCTAAGAAGAAGGTAGAAGCAAGTGAAAAAGACAGCATTGGCACTGCTCTGAAAATTTAATAGTTCCTCACTAACCAAACATTGCTTATCCTAAAGCTACTATGTCATTATTCTGTCAGAGCATATTCCACGAAGTACTAGATAAAGCTACTGACCTTAAAAAAGAAAATACAACATAAGTAGCCAACATGTGGCCTGCTAGATGTTGTTGGACTGAAAATCCCATCAGTCTTAACCAGAATACCCAATTATGAGGGATTATAGGAGTTAAAGTTCAACAGTATCTGGAGTGCCAGAAATTGCCCATCTCTATAGGAGATCATCATAAAAAAATGATCACTGTTATTGTTGATAGCAGGGTTGCCTAATTATTTTCTATTTCTACTCTGAGTAACAGCTGTGAATTTGATATACAGTGGCCTCTTCCCACCCACAGGCATTTGATACCAGGGACTCCCATGGATGGGAAAAAATGTAGAAGCTCAATTCCACATTAGTCAATGGCTGATGATGCTTGCATAAGTGTGTTCACCAACTTTGGTTACAATGACACAAGGCAATGCACAGGAGCTCCAATCTGTGAATGGCTAGCCCATTGATACACCAGGCTCACTGTACCCCCTCCCTAAACTGCAGATAGCAGGCCTGAATATCCTAAAGACACCAGATCCTGTCTGATTTGGAAGCTAAGGAAGGTCAGACCTGCTTAGTACTTGGATGGAAGACTGTCAACAAATACTTGGTGGTGTAGGCTATATTTTAGAGAAGGAATTGATAAAAGCACCTCTGAGAATTTCTTGCCTAAAATAACCCTGTGAAATTCATGGAGTCATCTTAAGTTAACAAGTGATTTGAAGGCGTCTACCCACAGAGAGAGAATTTTCAGCCAGAAGACTCCAAGATAAAACCTCCAGGATTCCATAGAATAATGCCATGGCATTTAAAGCAGAATCATAGTGCTATAATTGTGTGGTGTGAAAGGGCTCTCAATCTTGATTGGCACATCTGCAAACACTCTATTAATTTCTGTAGCTCTCCTCTAAGAGTGACTAACTCTGGATCCAATACACTGAGTTAGAAAGAAAATAGCAAACAGGCTTAGCTAGTTATGGAAACCAGAGCAGTCAGTAAATGAGAGTGAATATAAATGGTATCTTCTCTTTCTTTTTTCCTTTCCTTTCAAAGCATTTTATATGCAATATAGGAAGGAGCATTCTGACACAAAGATTGTTAAGCAAAGTGTTAACATGACCCTTTGCATTTTTAACTTTGTCTACATTTTAAACTAAATAAAATGATGCATCAAGATAGAATATAATGATCTGTGGACAGAGAAGGCAGAAATACTTGATATCTGTGGTGGCAATACTAAACATGCCTATTTGGAAATAAGTAATCAAAAGTTAGAACTGAGATCAGTGCTCACATCCTAGTGTTTTAGGATTACAGTAACAACAAAAACATAATAATATTTTTTTTACTTAGCCTGTAAGGCAGTTTCCTATCTGCCTCTCCCAATGGATCAAGGTGAGGAACAACAACAGATCAACAAATGACATACAACATCAATTAAAAACACAAAAGATCAGTTAAAACACACATCCATTTAAAAGAACAAATAAGACAAACATATATTAAAACAATCAATGATTAAATCAATCCATATTTTAAAATTAATAATTTAAAATTCACAATTGAAAAGGCTTGTGGAAGAGACTGGACTTTAATGCTGTTTTAAATTCAGACAGTGTATTCAGCTGATGAAACTCATTCCACAATCTAGAGGTGGCTGAAGAAAAAGTCTTCTGGCTGACAGCTACCAACCCAGTCCTGGCTGACCAGAATAAATGTTCCACAAAGAACCTGAGTATATAATAATAATAATAATAAATTTTATTTGTGTTTCCCCGCCTCTCCCATAGGATCGAAGCAGGGTTACAGACTAATTAAAAAACCATTACAAACAAACAATATCATAATAAAATCCAATAATACAAAAAGCTCTAAAAACAATCATGCAACATACATATCTGGGATAGGCAGAGAATCGATGGTATCAAAAATTACAAACTTCATTCTTCAGGGGGGAAGGCTAGACAGATGAGGAAGGTTTTAAGCCTCTTTTTAAATGTTTCCAGGGGGGTCACAAGACGGAGCTCCTCGGGAAGACCATTCCAGATTTGTGGGGACGCCACTGAAAAAGGCCATCTGGGATGTAACAACATACTTGGAAGCTGGTATTTCCAACAGGTTCTTCCTGGATGTTCTAAGTGTGCGGGGCGGATTATATAGGGAGATGCAGTCCCTCAAGTAATTCGGGCCCAAGCCATATAGGGCTTTATAGGTAATAACCAACACTTTGTACCTTGCCTGGAAACTAATTGATCAGGATGGAAGTTGTTGTAGGATTCCCATCATGTTTAAAAGCAGTAAACTGCACCTCGGATTGAGTGGATATTAACCAGCATATCCCTGCACCTACCTTCTGTTGTTAAATTACAATAAAAAGAATATGACCTCCAAGAGATAATTAAAGTGTCCCATTAATATGGCACATCACAAAGGCTGTGGTTTGGTCTGAAGTTATTTCCATTTGAAATCCTTTTCTAGAAAATAAATTAGCATGGGTTATCTGAAAAGTATAATTTATTTTCTTTATTGAGATAATTACTTAAACTGGAGAAGGGCAGAGAAGGAGAGATGTGCATTTCAATACACTGTAAAATAAGCATGTAAAAGGGGGAAATGTAAATTCTGGTGAATAGAAGATGTGTCTGTAACCTACTATTACAGTCACCTTTTTCCAGTTCATACAGGGGGGCAAAGATGGGGAGGGATAAACAAACAAAGTACTAACATAAACTTAGAAACTACAGTAGAGGTTGGGAAATGTCTGACCCTGGTTACTGTTCCTTCAATAATTTAATCAATTGTTTTATTTATTTATAGCCTGCCTTTCCTCCCATTGAGACTGGTTCTCAAGGCCATCTCAATTGCCTGTAGAATTAAAACCATTTAAGACAAGAAGAGCATAGTATAAAAGTAGCATAGCACAACTGCTAAAACAGAAAGCCCCTTAAATATAAATCAATCAGTTCCAAAACACCTGCTGGAATAGAAAGCTCTTTGCCTGCCAATGAAAGGACAACTACACTTTGACACCACTTTAACTACCATGGCTGACTGCTATAGAGTTATGAGTTGTAGTTTGTTGTGGCACCAGAGCTCTCTGACAGAGAAGGCTAAATGTCTCACAACACTACAGTTCCGAGGATTCCCTAGCACTGAGCCATGGCAGTTAAAGTGGTGTCAAATTGGATTAACTGTGCAGTGCGGCTTCAGCCCCTGGTCTCCCTTGCAAGAGAATTCCAGAGTCTGTGAGCAGTTCTCCTGCATTCTTACCCAATGTGCTTGTGAAGATGGTGGGATCAAGAGAAGTGCCTCCTCCAAAGATCATATGACTTGGGAAAGCTCATGATGGAAAGATAGCCTAGATCTGAGCCATATACAGTCATATGCAGTCCTTCATATCCTGCAGTAAACCCACATTCCACCTAGACTTGGTCCTTGTATTTTTGCAGCACTTGAAAAACACCAGTCTTTCTAATACAGGTTGAGGTTCCCTTATCTGACATATCTGGGACCAGAAGTGTTTTGGATTTCAGGTCTTTTGGATTTTGGAATATTTG
The DNA here is from genome assembly GCF_019175285.1 of Sceloporus undulatus. Classification (NCBI taxonomy): domain Eukaryota; kingdom Metazoa; phylum Chordata; class Lepidosauria; order Squamata; family Phrynosomatidae; genus Sceloporus; species Sceloporus undulatus. The sequence continues at coordinate 143,152,355 of NC_056526.1, read as the reverse complement.
TATATATCTTGAAATGGGAGCCAAGTCTAAACACAAAATTTATTTATGTTTCATAGTCACCTTATATACACAGCCTGAAGGTAATTTTGTACCTAATATTTTAAATAACTTTGTGCATAAAACAAAGTTTGTATACATTGAACCATCAGACAGCATACGTGTCACTACCTCAGCCACCTGTGGAAAAAGTTTTAGATTTTGGAGTATATCAGATTTTGAAATTCCAGATAAAGGAGCTTATTGTAGTCACTACTAACAATAAATCACTTTGACCCAGAAGACATGACATGACTACAGAGAAGACATGACTACAGAGATTCAATGTGGATTTAAAGAAAAAGAGGCAAAAAACCCAGTGAGTTTTTGAACTTTCACAAGTGAAAGTGTCAGGCCTATTTCTAGGTATTACATGATCCACCTTGTCTAACAGTTGTTACCACTGTTCACACATTAGACTACTAGAATTTGCCTGTACCAATGCGCACATCTGTGGGGTCCAAGCATGGACAGAAATTAGGACATGCATGAAATCCATTTGTTGTCCCCAGCACTTTAGCAGCATGTTGCTGGCAGTGAACATTTCTATCTCAATATGGATGGGAAAACATATCTTTATGAATCATCTGAATCTACCATGGTAGTTTCTTTCTGTTTTTTAATTAAACAAAACAATAAAACATTTAATACATCAAAGTACAAAATACATACATCACATACATAAAGATATTAAAAAACAATACAACAAAACCAACAACATAACTACACACACACACACACACACACACACACACACACACAAACTACCATGGTAGTTTCTCACCACTCTACACATTTTTTAGGCACAGGTTCCACAGAACCATTTTTGGGGCTACCTTAGCAAAGTTAGGAAAGCCTGAAAAATAATGGTCTGGATCTGGTCATTGGCCTACTTAGAGGAAACTCATCAAAATCATCAGGATTAACTTAAGTCTCAGTGATTTCCATGGGTCTTTTTAAAGCATGACTAACTCTGGATCCAACCTCATGTGAAGTGGCTTTTCAAAAATAAAATTGCTTTTATAATTAGAACCTGATTAGAACAGTGCAATATTGTTTTAAGCTAGCTATGGAACAATTCCTGCATACTTTCATTTGCATTTTAAAAATATGATTGCTCTTAAAGAGATCTAATTTTCTTCTTGGCTCCTCTGCCACACAATGCATTAAACAAATGATTTTCCTATTGTAGCCTGATTTCTCCCCACCCCCAAAAAAGTTTGATAATTACACTGTTAGGAAAATGTAGACAGACTTTTATCAGACAGAACTCAGGGTTGATTTGAATGCAAATAACTTTCTTTCTTCCCTCCTACCATTTTCTGCTTGACAAGATGGCATGACACTGAACTCAGAATTAAATGCATTTTCTTGCTTCTTAAAATTCTTAATTCTTAGGTGAGTGAAAGGTTATTATCATCCTGGAAAGTTTTATTTAAAGTAAAATTCATCTTCACTGTTGGCATATTTGCATTTTCAACCCCAGAGAGACCAAAAACCACTGCTGTGTGTCTTTCAACAAAGGCTGGTCACAGTGTGCCCCAACAATTGGCCAGATGTTGTTTGCTCAACAGAGCCAGTAGTGAGGAATGTTGGGAGTTACAGTCCAGCATGATTTTTGACCACCCCTGTCAGAGCCACAGACTACTCTTGGTGCTTCTCTGCTGGGCTCTGCCTGCACCTATTACTACACAAGGTGATGAAGAAATACTCAGAGTTTCTAAGTTCTATTTACAGAACTTTACTACTAATTACATACAACACCATATACATGACAATAACTCTCCAAACAATCATCCATTACCAGTAATAGCCCACACTGTCCACAGGTCATGCCCATATTTATATATATTGTTCATGGCATGATCTCATTCTCACACAGATGCCTGCAATTGTCTCTTGCATCAGCTTCATGCATCATACCTGTTGAGTCACCCTGGGCATGTCCTAAGTGGTGTGTCGATGACACTCCATGTCTGTCACCATGAAGCAACCTTACCAGATGGTCAGCCAACTGCCATATTTTGTCTTGTGAAATTTTTAATACTAGTGGTCTACATACATACACATACTGATAACCTCCACTCTAGTATGAGCAATTTTATATGAACTGCCCCTATTTCTTTCTTTTCTTTTCTTTGGCAATCATTTTGTCAGTGTTATCTTAGTCAACTATTCATGAAGGCAATAGCAAGCAACACATAGGCACAGTTCAGGCATTTTTTCCCTAGATGCTTATAATCTTGGGTGTGAGAGCTGCGGTCAAGTGCTCCTTTCTCACCCTTCCCTTTTCCATCTTCCCTTCTTGCACCAGATCCTACACTGTGCATTATATTAAGGCAAAGTATCATATCATCTCAAATTTCAAACTAGGAGACTTTAAGTGAATGTATAACAGCAGTAGAACTTCATTTTCTGATGTTACGAGCCCCACCCCCATGAATGCCACCACACATATGTATCTTAATTTGAATAATTAATATTTGATTCCAACTGACCATTGTTATATGACCCCTCCACATATGTAGGAGTAATAGCAACATGTTTCAGCAATGAAACGTTTCTAATTATCTTTAAAAAAACTATAGTTTTAGTTGTAGTTTTATAATAGTTTAGATATCTATCATGTGAAATGAAACAATCGGGTAAGGTAAACCTTACAGAAGTAAACAATTAAAAAAAAAAACTTTCTAGAGACCACTTGAAGGCTACTTCCAAAATGCACCCAGAATTGCTTTCTTTCACCATCCTCCACTTTTCTTATGGTTTCCATTTTGATAGCCAGACTTATAGGGCATTGCCACATGACCCTGATTCGCACAGCAGTCATGTTAATTAATATAAATGGAAACATACCAGTTACATTTTCATTTTCATGCATCTTGTCATTTGTGCCACTGGGTCTGCCATTGCAGTCACCCTTAACCCTGCCACCCTGCCCTATGCGCTACCAAGCATGCCTTTCAGATTCTTAAATTTTACTTTTTACTTTTTAATGCAATTCTGAAGTCCTGGTAAAGCAATTTAAGTTTAATAAAATAAAATACAAAACAATATATGAAAGAAATCAGCCTGCTTGGGAATAGTGAGGGGAAGAGGAAATGGGGAGAGGAGGGGACTCTGACTTGACTTTGACTGCCAATATCACAACTTCTTCCACCTGGCAGCGGCCCGGTGAGGACTCTTTGTTGCCGCCGCGGCACCGTTTTTGAAAGGGGAGGGGCCAGGTGAGAGCGGCCCCTCATAAGCCGGCTCGCCGGCCTCCCTGGAGAGGATGCCGCCCGCCCGCCCGCTTCCATCTGGGCTGAGGCCCAAGGGACTCTCCTTTACCCCTATACCATCGGGGAGGAGCGCCAAGGACAATTGCCTGGCGCCGCCATTGCGGCCTTTTTGGAGGGAGGGAATTTGAGAGGGGGGTGCAGGTTTTACTGTCAGGGGATTGTTTTTTGTATTGTATTATATTGTTTTTTTTCTGCATTATATTATGTACTGTAATTTTACATTGTTGGCATTGTATGGTATTGTGTACGGTTTTCCTCTGTGCATTGTTTGCTTTGTTTATAGAGAGCCTGTTGTAAGCCGCTTTGTATTTTGAGATTCTATTGTTTTTCTGCATTGTATTATATTGTTTTTTTCTGCATTGTATTATGTACTGTAATTTTATATTGTTGGCATTTATGATATTGTGTACTGTTTTTCCCTATGCATTGTTTGCTTTGTATTTTGAGATTTTGTTGTAAGCCGCCTTGATCACACCCTGTGGAAAGGCGAGGTATAAATAAAACTAATAATAATAAATAATAATAACAACTGTCTCAGCAGTGATATTTTGCATCTAAGGACAAGAGTGATTGGTTTTGGGTTCAATTATTCTTTCTTATGTGTCTTCTCATATATGAGTGGTAGGCGTTTTAGCCTAACACACCTGAGAACACCAAGCTGGGGAAGATTGTCCTAGCATGTCAGCATCTCAAGTCCTAAAACGGAACAGGAAAACTGTAGCAAACAAACAAACAAACAAACAAACAAATAAGCAAGCAAGCAAGCTTCTGAAGCTGCCCAAACAGCACTTTCGGTGTCCTTACTAACTTGCCTACTGAAATGCCAACTATGCAGGGGAAAGAATATGATTTATGCTGTAAATTATCTGAGCTTCAAAATATAGTACAGAGTCTGAATTATAATAAGAAGTGTCTACTGAGGCTGCACTACCGACCTTATTGAATTATGTCTAATCACAGAGAGATTTTATTTTACTTTAATTTATTTCCTTTATTAGTAAATGTATGGTTTTCATAATTAACTCAAATGAAAAAGAAGAGGTGATAAATGAAAATATTTCCAGGCCATGGAGAAAGATACCTGGCTTCTTCAAAAGGAGAGTGATCAGATGCCTCTTTTTTCCAAACTCTTGTAGTCCAGAAAAATATGGAGGGCCACAGGTTCCCTTCCCTGTTTTATGCTTTGTTATCTTCATAAAGCTTAGTAATTTTTTTACAGTATCTTCTTTTAACATTGATGTAGAGAGACACCTGTCTACATTGTTGTGAAATCAGGTTTCAGGCAAGAAAGACCTTACAAAGAGACCTTACTGAAAATTATAATTTATTTCTTTCCAACCACACTGCCAATTAAAGCATGCACAATGCCCTTCAACAAGCCAAAAGAGCAAAATTTTAAATAACAAATATAATTGCTTTCCATGTCATTGTGTATATTGTTACACCACTAAACTGCTTAGACTTTAATTTATAATGCCTTCAAAATGTTTTGATCTCATAATGCACAGCATCAGGCCCCTCTGTGTTCAAAATATCAAAGCATTTAGGTTCATTCATGCACCTGAGAGAAGTGATTGAGTGTATAGAAAGCACACACACATGCACATCTCAAGGATGGCTTGGGACACTGCAAAGATATTTTTTTAAAAACTGATTTGCTCTTTCATCTCGGCTGCCTGTCTTGCTTAATTCTGCATTGTGACACATGAATCAAGGGCATACTGAATATGTTTGTGTGCCTTCTTGATAGGTCTTTACCAGCCTTGACTTGGCAGCAGAAATTTGAGGCAGGCAATTCTAGCTAAATAAGAATACCTGTACAAGGGTGGAACCAATGAAAGAAAACCAGAATGTGTAGTGGAGGGACATTTTCAGATTGTGGTTTCCTCTAGCCACTCCAATACCCTCCCCCCTTTTGAGAACCCTGTTTTTATTCTCAGTAGCCAGAAGATGTTTCCTCCCATTTGTTCAATGTTTAGCCACATTTGCCTTTGTGTACCTTACTCAAAAATTGAAAATCCAGCTGTTGCTCCCCATTATGGCCAACAGCCTATTGTTGGACTGTAGATGAGACACTAGAGAAGTGCTACTGCAGAATTGGGGAACATTAAGTCCTCCAGATTTCAAGAACTTCAGCTTTCACAAGCCATTACTATGGCAATACAGAGGAAGGATCTTTGTCCTGAACATCTGAAGAGCCAAAGATTTACCATCCATCCACTACCTGAAACTGGAGCGTGTCCAAAGGAGGGTGACTAAAATGGTGAAGGGTCTGGAAACCATGTCCTATGAGCAACGTCTTAGGGAGCTGGGGATGTTTAGCCTGGAGAAAAAAAGTTAAGAGGTGATATGATAACCCTGTTTAAATATTTGAAAGGATGCCATATTGAGGAGGGAGCTAGCTTGTTTTCTGCTACTCCAGAAAACAGGACCCAGAACAATGGATGCAAGCTACAGGAAAAGAGATTCTACCTCAACATTAGGAGGAACTTCCTGACAGTAAGGGCTGTTTGACAGTGGAACACACTCACTCAGAGAATGGTGGAGTCTCCTTCCTTGGAGGTCTTTAAGCAGAGGCTGGATAGCCATCTGTCAGAGATCCTTTGACTGAGAGTTCTTGAATGGCAGGGGGTTTACTTGAGATAAAGCACCCCCCTAACTTCCATTAGGATACCACTGACTTTGTGGTCTAGACTTAATTTAAAAAAAACTCCCATTACTTACAAAGGCATAACTAACAAAAAATGTCTCCTTATAGACAATTAGCTGTGAAATGAGACAGCAAGTATTTCTCTGGATATTTAGCCAGAACCTGCTAATCCATGATCACATGAACACTGCCAACACATGTTGCATTTGGCCTGCTACTCCCCATTATTTTCTCTGTAACCAAATTGAAAGAGATTAGCCTTATGGAATAATATTACATTGCAAAAATTTTCTGACAAGCTGCCAGGTGAGTTTGAATCTCCTGTTCCCCACATTTTATTAGCCAGACCCATAAATGATGTAGAGATGTTGTGCCCATGTTTGCAAATAGCAGGGCCATTGTGTTTACAGAAAGCATGCCAAGAATTCATTAGACTTTCTCTTGACATATTGGCCTTGACACACCAGGAGTTCTGGGTGCCCTAGGCCCAAATGTGATACTGAAAGGGAAATTACAAGCTTGTGATATATTCTGAGATGAGGCAGGTTATGGTCAGTGAGTGCATCTAATGCATTAACTTTCAAGAATGCACAGAAACTGATGTGACATCTTCTCTTCCCCTCTGGATTTTATGTTATGCTGGAGAAAAACTGCAATAACCCTTTGCATTCTCTTCTCATGTGGTTTATGCAGCATTTAACTTGGAAAGAAATATATCACAACACTATGGAGATTACCGCACTAGGGTAAAAGCGTTCCCCAATGCGTTCTCACGGGCGCGAGCCTGGAGCATGATGAGAACCAGAACGTTAGTTTACCGTCGCCACTGGGCGTTCCCAATGTGTTCCAGGGACGCCATTTCTGGGAACACCAAATTCAGCAGATGCACAAGACAAGATGGGAGTGATGCCACAAGTCATTGAAATTGTTCAGGAATTATTTTCTACTACCTATTCATGAGTTCCAGAAGCATAAATGGGAGAGATGCAACAAGCCAGGAAAAAAAAACACATAAGAATCAGGGCAAATGTCTGTATTATAAAACAGGGCCCAAAATGCCAGCTTTCCAAAACCTATGTCTTGATGGACACAAGGAGGTGGTTTCTGTGGAATTTTTGTGGCTTTTTATATCATACCCATAGAATCACATCATAGAATTATAGAATCATAGAGGTGGAAGAGACCACAAGGGCCATCCAGTCCAATGCCCTGTCATGCAGGAACTCACAATCAAAGCCTACCCGACAGATAGCCATCCAGCCATCTAAAGTTATGTGTGTGTGGTGAATTAGTAGGGGTGAGTTACATCTCTCCCATCTTTTACAGAATACACATGTTGTATATAAATTAAACCAATAAGGTAAAGTTGCAAAAATTATGAATAGACTACATAATTTGAAGCAGAAGATGGAGAAACTCCATCCTCTGCAAAAACAAGACCAGAAGCAAATTGTGACACAGTCCATAAACTGTTAATGTCAAAAAGAGTAAAGCTAAATAAGAAAGCTAAATCAGCTACTGTGCCAAAATGCAATCTGAAGAACATCCCTGTATAAATTTAAAGCCCATGTAATAACAGTTATGTACAGACAAGAAGCAAAAGAAAAGGTGATAGAAATAGGTTCAGAATCCAGAATGCAACTGTTCAGCAACTTGTGCGCAGTGAGGAAGAGAACTACTATAATAAAGTAACAAAATAGAAGACCTCATCTGCATTTCAGGAAAGGTCCATTTATCTTGGGGAAGTGTATGTGATCCAGTCTTAATCAAATCTTTAGTGAGTTAGTTAAGGTGCATCCACACTGCAGAATAATTTAGTTTGACACTGCTATAACTGCTATGGCTCAATGTTACTGGATTCTTAGATTGATCATTTTGTGAGATATTTAGCTTTCTCTGCCAGAGAGCTCTGGTGCCACAACAAACTAACATTCCAAGGATTCAATTGCACTGAGCCATGGTAGTTAAAAGCGGTTCAAACTGAATTATTTTTGCAGTGTGGATGCAGCCTTAGTCTATAACTCCAAGGTTGTGGGATCCTCATGTTGGAAACCCAGAATCCTTACATTGACAGATGTCTGAGGGTGTGTTTGGCCAAAAAAATAATAATAATAAAATAAAATAACATTCACAGAAAAATGAATGTATTTCAAATGCATGCAGATATGCATTTATCAATGACAGAAACAAGTTCAAACCATGTGTACAGTTTAAAACATGAGTACAAACTTGTACACTTTGGGAGGGAGGGAGCAAATGAAAGCACAGACCTAATCCTGTTTAAAAACACATGCACAAAGATAATGCGACCAGACATGAACCAGACATGGGTGTCTGCTGTTGTCAATTTTATAGATATGTACACCCCTAGTCCACCCATCACCTTGGTCCATGCTAGCTGTTTTGTGCAAAAAACTGAAAAGAAAAAAAGTAAATATTGAAGGCCTTGTTCCTTTAAAAATATGTATAATTTACAATAAATATTTCTGATAGCATGCCTTTTCTTCTGGTGCCTCAGCTATTTTCACATGGCAAGGTTAAACAGCATCATTCATATGAAGATGAGATGTTAGCTCTGAATGAGAGCTTTCAAGAGCATATAAGAATTCAAAAATACTTTTTACACATACGGTTGGCTCAAGATAGAAAGCCCATTCACACTACACAATTGTAGTGCTATGATTCCACCTTAACTACCATGGCAACATCCTATGGAATCTTAGGGTTTGCAGTTTGGAGAGGGATGCTTGGAAGTCTCTGCAAGAGATATCTAGGGTCTCATCAAACTATAAGCCCTGGGCACTGCAAGTCATGGCAATTAAAGTGGAATGATAGTGAAGGATCCCTTCTATTCCATGTTCAAAGGCTGACTGGATCAGAAGGTGATTCTTTCTTTAACAGTGTTGATGAGACAACATCTTCCATCCCACCCAAAGTGTGTGAGATTGACACATACCTCTCTCTTCTAAGACTTTGCTTCATCACCTGTTTGATTCTACTTAACAGTGGGACTAGCCTTGACTTCACAGAAAGATGTAAGAGATTTAATGGGTGGAAACCACATCATGCCAGTAACACTGTGAAGCAACTCTGCATCCTCTAACTTTATTTAGAATCATTCATAGCACCTCGGACCAGTTCACACTCAGGCAGTCCTTATACGTCCTTCTTGAAAAGCAAGGCAAAAACCTGTGAAAGAACAGTTGTCAGAAGGCCAAAGGCAAAATGCTCTTGTAACATTTCTTTGATTTCTTTTGTTGCCAGTGTTGGCATTCCATGGGAACTGAATGTCTGTATAGATATCTCAAAGCTGCTGCCTTGTACTGTTACATGCTTGTGTTTTTCTTTTTTTCCCCACAAAAGTGCATTGGGATTCTGCCAGATCCAAAATTTGTTGGTGAAGTCAAACAAACAACTAAATAATGTTCAAAAGATTCTGCAGCTTCCCTCTTTTGAAGAATATTCATGAGAATGCAAGAGCCTGCTTCTCTTACTGAAGATCAGACAGTGCTTTGTCTTTGTGCTTAATCATTTTTATTTCCAACCCTCAACCCCAGAGAGAAAGAAGAGGCAAGTAGTCAAGTTTATGCTCACTAAAAATAAACTTGCCGACTGGCTGGATTCTTCCATATGAAAATATAAACAACTGTCATCTCTTCTGGAAAAGAAGTTTTGCCCTGCTTGTGACTTCCTGGGGAGAACTAGATGAAGGGTCCTCCCTCCCTTCCCCACACATTTAATTTCTGTTAGAGATTTGTTTCCATAACGGAGACAGATCATTTAAACTTCTGGGAAATGAAATTACAGTTTGTTTCCAGTTTTAAAAATATTCTGATTAGCACTGTAATGTAAAGAAGCTTTTAAACTAGATTGTACTTACCATATTCGAGGTTCAAGCCTGAGTGTCTGAAGGCAATGCTTGCATTAGTTATGTAAACAAAATGGCTTGGAACAGATTTGTAAGGCTCAGGACCATAGATTCTAGCTGTGTTAAAGTTACGCATTCTTCATTAAGCAGCTACTCATACTTTCTGTCTGTGTGGGTCTGGAGGTGGATGGATAGAAAGATATGGAAATGGATTCTATGTTCTTTCATGAAATTTCCAGAATGGTAACTATGTTAGTTTTTCAAAGCAAAAGCAACAGAGAGTCTGGTAGCACCTTAATTGCTAACAAGTTTGATTTGGCATAAGCTTTGATGGACTACCATCTATTTCATTAGATGCATGGAATATTACCTTAATAGACTGAGGGAATGGAGTTGCAGGGGAACTAAACTGCAAAAGGTATGAACATTTATCACTATCTTAACAGTGACTACTGACAAAGAGTAATTAGTAGTGATATATATATATGGTACAATAGATAAGAAGGTTTACACATGAATTATGTCCTATCCAAGTTACAAGAAATGGTTTGTACACTTGATAAATTCATCTGAAAGGGAGGATTACAGATCAGTAACTTCTTTGGTATTCCCCCCTCCCCAGAACTTCCTTAATATTGTACCACAACAGACACTATGATGCCACTGTTGGAAGATTCCTACAGTGGAGTGGCATTTAAGGCCAACTCTAAGCCTGTTGGTTTTCCCTGAAGATCCATGTCCTTCAAGACTAGAGGAGGCTAAACCTCTGGATGGAGGCAGCGCAACTCCCAGAACCAATGAAGAGGCTAGAAAGAAGTGAAATTTGAATCATGCAAGAGTTCCCAGAATGCAAGCCATCTTCAGCAATTTTGACAGGTTAAAACTTATTGGATGAGTTTGGACAAAATTTCTCAATACGTTTTGTTAGCAGGAGAATGAAAGAAGAATTAGAAGAGTAACTAGCTGTTGGAGCAAGGGCCTAGGCTAAAATGTAGCTGAATGATTATGATGGTGGTGATGACGATGCAACAGACTGTAGTTCAGTAGCAGAGCACCTCCTTTGTATGGAGAAACTTCCAGCTTCAGCCTTCAGCATATCCAGGTAGCGTTAGGAAAGAATCCTGCCTAAAACAGCATGCAGTTACAGCATGCAGATAAAAGTGAGCTAAATGGGTGAAAGAAGCTTCCTGTCTTCCTCTTTTTTTCAGCACTGCCTCCTATTAGAAGAAACCACTGAGATCGTTTGCAGAAAAGACCTTGCTTTGACATTCAGTAACAAGATTAGCTGGCGGAAAAGTTTACAAGATGTTATCTTCTGAGTATGGAGAAAATGTGCACTTTCTAAATGTGGGTGTAATTAGTAGACTTTATAAGGCTTTTTTATTGCTTTGTAACTTCATGTAAATTCATCTTAGATAAGAATTGTTTAAATTTTGCAGGCGGTCAGAGGATGGAGAGAAGAGAGTCTCTGCTATCAGCTTGTATAAACAGGTTTTTGAATGCATACAAAAATCAGACTCAGTGGAAACACAGCCAGCTACTATTATAATGAATACCAGGTTTGTGTGCTTTTTAGTTGACCTTCCACAATACAAAGAACTTGAATGCATGTTGATATCATACTAGAGACTTTGGCTGCATCTACATTGCAGAATTAGTGCAGTTTGTCAACACTTCAACTGTCGTGGCTCAATGCTATGGAATCCTGGGGTTTGTAGATTTGTGAGATATTTAGCCTTCTCTGTCAGAAAGTTCTAGTGCCACAACAAACTACAAATCCCAGGATTCCATAGCATGGAGCCATGGCAGTTAAAGCAGTGTCAAACTGCATTAATGCTGCAATGTGGATGGAGTTGCTGAGAGCACCAAGGATAACATGAGCTTGCCTCCAAACCCACTAATGACACAAGAACTAATCATTCTCTCAGTGGCTGCATGTAAAAAGAAGTCTTCCATGTATATATGATTCCTTCATTTGAGAGGGACTTTTGACTGGGCCAGGATTCTTTCTCACATTGAAGAGCCAGGGCCATCCCTCTCATTGGGTAGAGTGATTGAGGTGCTGTCCACAGGTGGCATATTCTGAGTTGTATGGAGCAGTGGCAAAATGTTGGTAGAGAGAAGAATTGTGTTTTATGGATGGTGCCCACCATGCATCTAGCAGCTAGCTGGTGTCTCCCATGTGTCTCCCATGTTAGTTTAGCACCTTGGATAGCTCCTTTGGAGTTTAAATTAAAACCCTAAGTAGATTCAACATTTGTGAAAGCCATCAGTAGTTGGTGCCTACATACGCTTCGCTTGCCTGCTACCCTGAAGTTTAGTTGAGAGTCCTTCCTTGTCACCAAATAAGAAACAATTGTCCACTCACTTAGAATGCCCTTTGCTTCAGGCAGCAAATGCCTTGTGTGAGTCCAGAGAGGAGCTCAGTTTATGTACATGGATATGCACATATGATGTTTTCATGAAGCTTCTAAATATTTGGTTGGAAAGGCTGTGAAAAGAGGAGATTGGGAAGCTTGAGTAAAACCAGCTGCTCATAGCACATGGAATGAAGAAGGGGACAGTAAAGCGGGGGGAGACATAAAATCAGAGGTATAATTGTAGGATAGGGCCAGTTAGAAGTAGCGACAGGAAGATACGAATGGATTAAATCAGGAGAAGAGAGACCAGTTAGGAATAGAGGGATGGTTCAGTTTAAGAATGGATAAAATTACAACAGTGGGTTGGGTTTGCTGAGAGTATGGAAAGAGTAAAGGAAAAAAATGTGTTGCAGTATTTTAACTAAAGTGCTTTATTGTGTGTGTGGAGCCAGCATAATGCTTAATTTATTTATTGTACCATAAATCTTTACTGTTTTATTTTTCTATATACTGTCTAGATATGTTTTTCATTTAAGGATCAATGAGGGGAATTTGTCATACTTTACCAAACTGAACTCATTGATCAACACATCCACTTTTCCAGTCGCTTCAGTCACACACAAGTGACATTTTGTGCCACAGCCACTTTGTGGTCAGAGTACCAGATTGAAGGGTAGACCTTATGGATAAAAGGGCAAAGGGAGTGCAAGGGTTGGAACTATGGGGCCATTTTGGAGATGGGATCCATCAATGGGATCTTGTCCAGGTTGCATATCAATACGATTTAGAGGTAAGGGATGTAGGATCCCAGTATTCCCTTACAATGCTCTCAATAGTTGGTCATGTGAATCCCCCTGCTCTGATTGGTGGGCTAGGGAAGGAAAATAGAATTTGCCTTCTATTGACTCAGATTACTAGTATTTCTTGCTTAGTATCTACATCTGACTTGTAGCCTGTGGGCTACATATGGCCTTTGAGCCCATTTTGGTGACCTGAAGAGCCCCACAGGGATGTGTGTGTGACATTTTCACAACTTTCTACTATTAAAAAGGCCTCTCCCTGACCTAAAATGGGCAGGGGAGGGTTTCCTTAAATATTAATGAAATTCCTTTACATCCTCTAGATCAGCAGGTTGTGACCCCTTTTGGGGTTGAACAACCCTTTCATAAGGGTTGCCTAAGACCATTGGAAAACACATATTTTACCCCAGGGTAAAAGTGTGGTGGGGGTGCAGCCCTTTGAGTTTCTGTAGGAGCAGCTAATGCACCCCCTTGACTCTGATTGTTACCCACCATGATCTGCATGGTTTTGCAGCAGCTTTCCATACTGCTGTCTTCATAGTCCTACCTGGAGATTTAGGGAAATGATGCTAGGACTTTGTAAATGCAAAGCATATTCCTGTTGTTGTTGTTGTTGTTGTTGTTGTGTGCCTTCAAGTCATTTCTGACTTAATGTGACCCTAAGGCAAACCTATCATGGGATTTTCTTGGCAGGATTTGTTCAGAGAATGTTTGCCATTGTCTTCCCCAAGGCTGAGAGAGTGTGACTTGCCCATGGCCACCCAATTGGTTTCTGTTCTACTACTAATATGCTATAATCCTTCCCTAAACCCCCTTTTGGTGTGTCTGTATATATCATATGCCAACAAAACTGGCAAATTCCCCTTGTTCCAGTTTCTGCTGTTTGTTTAATGTCTATTGTCTGATCTAGTGTTGTACACTGATTTCATCTGCTTTACCAGTCTTCAAGGCTGAATCAGATCTGGCTTTGAAAACCAAACCACACTATCTGTTAATAGCATAATGTCAGTAGAGATAGCCTTTAATATCAGCACCAAAGTATGTGGGTTAGATTTGGACCAATGCTTCTCCTTTTAAAAAAAATAAACCTTTAATATGCATCATCATCAAGGATGTATTTTTAAAGTCTGTGTGACCATGACAACAATTCTTGTCTTCATTTGTGATCAAAATACAGAATCTATACACGGCAGCTATTTTCAGATAACTAATCTAAATCAGAGTGTATTCTTTTTCATGTGTTTCTCTCTGGAGTGAAACTTTTATGGTATCATTCACAATGTTCTCAGTTACCCGCTCTCCTCTGTCAATTACTTTCTGTTATTGGATAGAACAACTCAAGAGCTGTAAAGTGGCTTTAATATCTGCTAATTGGTCTTTGCTGGTACATTTTTACTAATAACCTGCCATACGTGTTGCCTATGGGGACTCAGTGTACCAGGTTTTGTCTCCTATTCTTTTATGAGCTTTGCTTAAGACTTGCATTAAAGTACCTCATGGTAACACAGAAACAATAAGAGACAAAGAAGACGACTCAATGGAGCTTAATACGTTTTTACTGACGTGATCGCATTCATGCCAGATATATATCAAACAACAGCAACTGGGCAGTTCCATGCCAGTGGTGTGATGAAGCCATCCCAGGTTTTAAATCTGTAATTTAAAGGAGTTATTCAAGATACTGAACCTTATCCCTAAAATAGCTTTATGCCTTGAATATCTCATTTACAGTTCAGTACCTTGAATAGTTCTGACTAAAATATAGAGTTGATTCACTGTTGCATTGACATGGAAGCAACCAGACATCATTGATGCATTAAGAACTACAAGAATGATTAAGAGCTATATAACATCTTTATTAGCAAAGATTGAGCACAGTTCGGAGATGTATAATTGTGAAATGCAACAAAGAACATGTGTCCATGTTACTAGGTATAAGGTTGTTTCTGTCTAGTAATTGGCCAGTTGTGTTTTGACCTTCAGTAGGTCTGGGAATTAGGTGGAAAAAAGTGAGTGGGATCAACCCATTTCTTAAGAGACTGGGGCTCTCAGGTTCCCTGTTTTGTACAAGACACACCGTATTTGGAGCATATGCAGCAATCACAACCTTCGCGCCAAATGCCATGGTCCCATTTACTACCATCACCGTTGGTATGGCACTGCTGCTTTTCTCCATCTGTTCAGGCTGACACCAAGCAGCCTACTAACATGGTCATCTCATGGTGGGGGACTGCCATCAAAAGATTTGCATGGGTTTTGGTCTTTCTACAGGATTTGAAATTTTACAGAAGCCCTGAAATCTCACAAAAACACCTCTTGCAACATCTTGCAAGAGTAGGGGTTGCCTAATCTAGTCCTGCCTTGTTTTGGTCCTAACTTCCAGAAAACCTGGCAATCCTACATCAGACTTGCCAACTTCTCCTCCATCAGCCCCTAGACAGTTTTCTTCTTGAGGACCTACATCATTGCTGCCAGGACTTGTACAACAGAAAAGTTCATAAGTCTTGGCTTTGATGCTCCACTTTCTTGCTCCAAATTGCAGGCTGGGCACAGCCAATTATTTCCAGTACTATGTATCTTCCCAGTTCCTTGACATGGTACCCTGTGCTTCTTTCAGTTTCCAGACGGAGAATCCCTGCTCGCCTTGAGATTTGTCTCCCTGCCTAGAGACTCAAGAAGCACAACAGTTCCCTAAGATTTCAGTGCTGAGATCCTGGCTATCATAAACTAGGAGTGGAATGGATATTGCAGTTTGTTTCCAGGTTAAAAAAAAAATCCCTTTTGGAAATCATATTAGAACAGCAAGACTGTCCTGCATTTCCGCATATCTGAACATCCTGAAGTATTGTGGAGGAATTATTCTGTGGAGAAATACAAATTACTTTTTGTCTACAAAAACCAACCAATCAAAACAACAACAATAATAACAATAACAAAAAACCCACAAGTTTCCTCTGCAGAAAATAGGTTTCCTGTGCAAAATACTCTCTTGTCTGCACAGAAAACATGTTTAATAACAAATTATATATATTTCTTTGCAGAATAATTCTTCCACAACACTTTAGGGACACTGACACATAGGCAGAATGCTGTGAAGTAATACATGTTTTCTCTTGTAGAGTGGAGAAAAATTACGGTAATTATTCATCTGTGTTTGCCAGGATGAAATAATAGAAGATTTACATCCCTACTCTTAATATAGTGCATTTTTAGATGACTTCGATTTTTCAATTGCACATTTATTTATTGTTTTTGGAATTGCAGATTTTGTGTATTGTCAGACATGAAAGAAAAGAAAGAAGAAAACTCTGATGAATGGCCTCCATTGTTCCAAAACAAAAGGACACCAATTTTAGAAACTGCCTTCAGTGGAGCAGTATCAAAGGGACTCTGACAGAGCAATCTTAAACAGGTCTTCTCGGATGTAATCCCAGTTAAATTCAGATAGGGAATTACTATATTTATATAAAAATTACAGTAAACATGCTGGTCAGTAGAAAAACTCAAAAATTAATGTTGGTTATATCCTAATTAAGCCAACCAAAAAAGTCATAACAGTGTGAGCAAACTTCACCACACAAATTGTTATTTAAAAAATGACCCCTTCACCTGGCAAAATGTTACATAAAATCAGGCAGGCAATGGATAGAAAGGGGAAAGTGTGATCTTCAAGTCATGTTGTTGTCCTGAGACTGGTTATTCCCAGTTCACGTCCATATGTTTTAATTTATTTTTATTTAATGAAAGAATTTATCCTCTTCCCCTTCAGCAGGGGTAGCTCAAAATCCTTTTTCAAAAAGACGTGCAAACACAAAGGCCCAGTGATGAATAATAAAACTGGATCATAAAAAAATAGACAAAATAGTAAGAGCACTGAGAGAAAAAGCAATTAAAATAACATTATTTTTTAAAAGCCTGGGAAAAAAAATAAAAGGGTCATTGGCTGATACTGAAAGTATTTAAAAGTAGGTGCCAGCTAAGGCTCTGTGGAGATTTCAGCACTGGGAACAGATGGATTTCTAACATTGAAAAGGCTCTCCCAGGACTGATATAACCTTGGAGGCAAAAACACTGAAATAAAGGCTTCCAAAGATAAACCATAGTATATGTGCAGATTTGTGTGGGAAGAGGAAAGTCCTCCATGAACCCAACTCCCAAGTCTCACCACCAGCATTCTGAACTATGGTCAGAGATGGAGTTGTTTAAGCAGAAAGGTGTAGGCTCAAGGTATATTAAATGTTGTGGTGAGGAGGAGAAAAACATGACTTCCCCAAGAGGTTTTGCATCATGAGGCAAAGGCCCAAATCCACCCAGCACATCTGAATAGACTAACTGAACCTTACTTCAACACGGGTGGCAGGAGTGTCACTAGGTGTCACTAGGGGGGTGCGGGCCACACCAGATGATACCCAAAGGGGGGTGACACCACTGCTCCCCAAACATCTGCTTTTTGGCAGAAAGGGGCTGTGGCTTTCACCTGCATCCCTTTAAAACATTGAAGAGATGGCATGAGTGGGGCAAGGCTCAGTGGGAGGAGAAAGCAGAAGTCCCAAGGTTTTTGTTTTAAATAAATTTTAAATTATTATTTTAAAATTTTTTAAAGTTCCTTTAAAATTTTCTTTAAAAGTACCACATTATCACATGAAAGCATGTACATGTAGATGCATTTAGGTTGTGTGTATGATATTGGTATTTAAAGGTAAACATTTGATTTTGCTAGTTGTTTATACCACAACTATTGCCATTGATATGTGGGAATTACGATTTATGAGTAACATGAGTACAAAGGACATTACTAAGGATTCTGAATGGCGTAGTATGGGAGGAGGTCAATGGTGTGGGTAACACCATGAGAAACCACACCAGGTGACACCACTGACTGGTGGTATAGGACCATCCAGCACACCCCAAAAGTAGAAGGCTAATTTAGGAAATGGAGAGTAGATTACACAGCACACACAACGCTGTCACTCAACAGCTCATGAGACCCCACACCCCCAGTATCTGATTGTATATGTGGCTGCCTCGCTCTGCCTAAAAATATGGTTGGCCTTCATAACAATAGAACCCAAAGGCAGTATAGGATTCTGAATATTAGTCCCTGGAGAATAACAGCTGGAAAGACATTTTGCCCCTGTGTCCTCCATGTAGGTTTCCCAGGAGGTTCTGGTTGTGGGAAACAGGATGCTGGACTGGATGAGCCTTTGATCTGATCCATCAGGACCCTTCGGTTCTTATGTCCTTAACTGGTGAGGTATGTTCTCAGCAGCTGGCCTGGTCCCCAGTCATTAACATAGCAGCTGTGTTTAGGGCTAACAGACATTTCTGGGAAGTTTTCAAAAACAGTCACTTGTAACACATTGCAACCTTTCTATAAGAGGAGGAGAACTCTGGGGAGTGAGAGCTGTGGAAGAGGAATGTAAAAGGTATAGATGCCTACTGGAGGATGACAGCTGCCTGCTTTAATTTCCCATGCAGGCTTTTAAGAGTGCCGGTGCACCAAAACATTACACAAAGCCCGGCTTACTTACCTCTGAGGAACCAAGCAGCTTAAATTGTGCTGCGTGACTACAATCCTGAGTATGTGTTTGTACATATTGTCTGGGAGCTGGAGTGTAACTACACATACACACACCTGATAGTCTCCCCCCAGCTCTTAAAAACAGGAAGAGAGGGGGAGATAAAAAGGAATGTGGCAACACCTTTAAGACTAGTGTTGTTGTTTTTTTTAAAAATTACCACAAACTTTTGTGGAAGCAATTGTTGTATAAATCCAGATTACACACTGCAGACTTTGGTTAGGTTGTAATCAAGGGACCATTTGCTTGGAAGTAAGTCTCATTAATGCAATTATACATACATACAATTGCACTGTTAGATACAGCCTTATGTGGTATCCCCTAGACTGAGCATATGCAACTAACAATACGCATATATGAAATGAAAAAGCCTGGTCAAGTAAGCCTTGCCTAAATAAATCCAGGTCACCATTTCTTTCAACAGCCCCAATTTATGATTTCAATTTTGATAGTCAGACTTATAGATCTATGCTTCTTTATTATGCTGGGGAAGGTGGTAAGATAGGATTATCCGTGTTCCCTTTTTCTCTGTGTTTTTGTGTTCAAATATGATCAGTAAGAGTTCTCGAGGCAGTTGCTGTTTACTTTGCCTGTTGTAGGAAGGATCACACAACTTCTGTAATACCAGCTAAAGCAGAAACCCTTTCTTCACCAGCTCAAGCTTTGGAGATTATCACACTGCTTTTAAAGCGCCTTAGCCCCAATAGGATAATTTTAAACCCAGATGTTAACGCACTCACTGGTGGCCAGGCAAATGTAACTCATATGCAGCCCAGATCCCAGCAACACTTATCCAGGGGCTTTTCAAAAAATGGCAAAATATCGTTTTTGAAAAGCCCCTGGATAAGTGTGGCTGGAATCCAGGCTGCAAACAGGTTGTATTCATCCAGCCACCTGTGAGTGTGATAACACCTGGTTTTAAAATTAAATGCTCTCATCAAAGATAAGGATAAGGCATTTTAAAAACAATGGGATAATATCTTTTATTTCATTGTTTTTCACAGATATACAACCCAATATCAAAAGGCTGTGTTCCCTGAGCCCTTCTTTACCATCCTTCCAATGCCAATGTTGCCAGAAAGAGAGAAAGAAAGAAAGAAAGAAAGAAATAGAAAGAAAGAAAGAAAGACATTTACTAAAGAGAGAACAAGAAGGAAAAAAAAAGGGGGGGGTTCTGGGCAGATATAAAATCATTTTGAAATTTTGATGATAATATATCCATATAAAATGCCTGGTCAGAGCAAATGAACTATGCTGATGCTCAGAAAGATAAAAATGACCCTGGGTTGGATCCAGTTACAGAAAGTCAGTTATATTTATGGAACATATAAAAACCATGGTGAGTAATTTCAGTCATGTCAGGTAAGCCTTGCATAAAAGCATGCAGGAATGATTTTTTTCTTTTAATAGCCTCCACTTATGATTTCCATCTTTGCAGCTATACTTCTCAGACTTGCTAGAGGTAGTTGTTAAAGCAAGCTTTTCTGCTTTCCCCGCTTCTCTGTTTTGCTGTTCTCACATGCTCAGTAAAGAATTCTGGAGGCTGCTGCTATTCACTTTGCCTGATGTAGGCAGGCTTAAACAGCTAGAGTGAGATCAGTTAGAGTGGATTCCCATTATTTTCCAGTTCAAGCTTTATTTCATTGCTACAGCAAGATGACAATGAAAATCTGTCTTTCTCCAGGCCTCTTGTTGCAATATCTTCCCAGTGCTGCTGCTGCTGCTAAAAAGGTCCCCAGTAAGACATAAGAAAATACAG
Source organism: Sceloporus undulatus (assembly GCF_019175285.1). Classification (NCBI taxonomy): domain Eukaryota; kingdom Metazoa; phylum Chordata; class Lepidosauria; order Squamata; family Phrynosomatidae; genus Sceloporus; species Sceloporus undulatus. The sequence continues at coordinate 143,132,022 of NC_056526.1, read as the reverse complement.
GTTGGATGGCCATAATAAGGCCTTGTAAACTGGAATTATTTGTTAAGAGGCTGTGTTTACTGAGGTATACCTACAATTTTAAATCAAAATTTCAGATTTTGGTTGTATAAAATAGTAGCAGCACCTTTCTCATGTATAGACTCTGTCATTTAACAGTTGAATAACCATGTTTAGCCAATACATATTTGCCATTTAAGGGTAGAGAAGTCTCTGACTTAATGTCCAAATACTGAGGAAATGGGTCTAATATTTTGCCATAGTAAGAACCTTGATTGGTTAAGGAAGTAGGTTTTCGGGTATCATACATAATAGGTAATTTATTAGTCAGTCTGAATTGGTTTATTAATGTGGATTATGCTGGACCTTGGATGCAACTTGTTAGAAACATCAGGTTACTTGTGTTTGCTTGTTAATTTTACAATAATTAAGGCATGATTAAGTTACATTATAACTGTAAGATAAGGTCTAAAATCATACTGATTAGTCCCAACTAGAGTAATTATATTACACAGGCAAATCCCATTGATTCAGTGAGCCCGCTCTAACTGGGACTAACAATAAGATTTTCACCAATAACTTTTGTGGTGTAACTGCTACTGGTTTTATAATTATTGAGGACATCTGGCCTCACTACTTAATTATATTTGTGATGTGTTTTGTGCCATAGACCAAGAATTTGTAGCATTCCTATGTTTTTAAGGTAACTAAGAGTAACTCGTCTAGTTACTTTTAAATAACAAAACAAATAATTTAAAGTGAATGACTTTTATTTACGGCACATGGCCAGCTCATACAAATAGCAAAAATTGGCAGTCACAGATAGTTCAAGACATTAATCCCAATAATACAAATAATGGATGGCATCCTAATGTATTATATTCCATCAAAATACATATATGTTCATAGCTTAGACAACTAGATCCTAAATGTTCCATTATGAAATTAAGTTGGGAAGGTTGACAATATATTTAAAATATAACACATTTGTTTATAGTCATAATCCTTTAGTAACCATCTCTTACACCATTGTCATCCTAGGCAGGATGATCAATTTAACAAGAGTATAAAACATTTCTTATATAATATAGATGGGATGTTAATGATTGTATCTCAGTCATCAAGTAAAAACTAAAACTACTTCATGTGAAGCCAGGGAACAGACCAAATATAATACAGAAAATGTATTATCTAGTCAACAAGTAAAATCAAATTAGCTATGCTGCAGGGTTTGATTATAAGAACCAAACTTAGATATTAATCTAAATTCCCTCAGGGAATTTTTGCATCTGTTTTAAAAAAAATTGTGGGAACTAATGGCAGTTGAACAGAATCTGGCAACAGATTTTGTCACCTGTTCCTTGCAATCAGAAAGGAGGAAATCTATACTGGTAATCTCTTGTTTAGATTTCTGTAACACGCTCTACTTAGGGCTACCCTTGTACCAAGTTCGGAAGCTTCAAATGGTTCAAAATGCGGCAGCCAAATTGGTCACCAGCACATCTAGGTTTGACCATATAACACCAGTACTAAAATCTCTTCACTGGTTGCCAATTAACTTCCGGGTGCAATACAAGGTGTTGGTCATCACCTTTAAAGCCCTACATGGCTCGGGCCCGAGTTACTTGCGGGAACACCTCTCCCTACACAATCCGCCCCACACTCTCAGAACATCAGGGAAGTATTTACTGGAACATCATAGTACTAGGTCAAAGACAACTTCCCACAGGGCATTTACAGCAGCGATTCCAGAAGAGATCTGTTGCATTACTACCTAAAAGGCCTTTAAGAAGGCACTCAAAACAGATCTCTTCCAGCGGGCTTACCCATCAGATTCTATATAAAAGCTGATGACAATATCCCACTCTCTACTGTGATCACTGACTACTGATAAACTGATTTTAGAGAACTAATAGGAATTGATAAATTCAATATTGGTGTTTTATTGTTTGTATTATTATTATGTACTACTTGTATTACCTTGTATTATTTTATTGTAGTAATCCCACCTCGATCTTTGGAGAGGCAGGAAATATAAATAACCTCTATTGTTGTTGTTGTTATATACAATTTCTCCTGCCTACCCGGAAAATGCTGGATAAGAGCAGAAACAAACAGAGCTCGAGATTCTTTATAGAGAGAGCAGTACAAAAGAATATGACTGATTGATTCCACTACCTCTGCACCGCATGGGCAGAACTGGCATGAATAGGGTACCTTTTTATATCTTCCTTCAAGAACAGCTGAGAGGAATATATTCAATTTTGCAAGCATGAAGGCCCTTCTCAACTTGGGGGTACACAATTTATCCAAATATTTAGCATGTGTAAAAGTTCTTCTAACCTCCCCAATCGTAGAGTATAAGGGTGATTGACTTTTGTGGGTTTGCAAATCAATGTCATTAATACGCTGGGTTATAAGTGTTTTTGCTTTGTTGTACCCTAATGCTGCTACATATGTGGTTGAAAGCCCAATCGATGAAAGTTTTGTAGTTAGAGACTTCTTCCAATTTGAAACAAAAGTATCAGTTAATGTTAATGGGGCCAAGCCAACTGGGTTAAAGAACATTTTTAACCATAGATTAAATTTGCGGATCCAGATATGGGCTTCAATTGACAATAGACCAGTTTCCAACCTGAGAGTAGCATTAGAAATAGTTTGGGATTCCAAGAATCCTCCTCAAAAACTTAGTTTGTATCGCCTCCTAAGGAGCTGTCTTACCAGAAGGACAAACTTCTGCCCCATATAACAGTTGAGCTAGCATAATAATTTAAACTGTATTGATAACCACTTTCAGAGTTAGTAACTTGTAAGAGAAATGGTAAGAAACTGCTTTTAAAAATTAACTCCCCAAGCTGTAAATGAGACATTGCCATAATAACACCCCCTGTCCTATGAAGGATCCTGTGAGCGGAATAGTAAGCATGATATGGGGTGCATCCAGATTTAATCATACTTAAGGGAAGATCCACTGAAATCAATGGGACCTAAACTACTCATGGGTATCATACTCATATGTGTCATGAATTTAAGTGGCCTTTTGTAAGTACGATTAAGACTGGATCCAGCCCAGTGTCATTTTTATCTTTCTGAGCATCAGCATAGCTCCTTTGTCCTGGGCAAGCATTTTATCTGGCTATAATATGAACAAAATTTCAAAATGCTTCTTTGGCATCAGGAGGAACCATAGACATGTACTGTGTTCATCTTTCCATTACAGTCATCAAGGGAGAACTCACTGAAGACAGGCAGCAGATAGAGCAAAATGCCATCTGTGCTGTTAAATGAGAATCTGGACACTTTTGGAGAGGATTAAAAATATCCTTCCTTAATTAAGGGGCTACTTGATAAAATACTATTGATTTTAGCTACTGTTGTGGTCAAGGCCAGAGGACTTAGACATAGTAGGTGGGCATGTGAGGTTTGTGTTGTTTCTGATGGCAACTGAAACCATGCTATTCCAGGGTAAACCCATCCCAAGGTGTATCATGGAGGATCACATAATCCTGGAGGAAAGGTACTACAATGGGCCATTGGTCTCCACTGGGGTTTGCTTCATGGACCCCCCATGGATACCAAAATCTGCAATGTTCAAGTCCCATTATATGCAATGTGGGAGTAAAATGGTGTCCCTTATACAAAAAGGAAAAATCAAGGCATACCTTTTGGAATTTATACTTTTTTGGAATATTTTCAAGCTGTGGATGGTTGAATCTGTATAGTCAGAGGGCCGACTGTACTGCTGATATGCATGCTTCAATCTGTCACAGAGTCACTAATACAGTAAGGTATTAGTTACACTCATAGTATCAAGATCTCAAAAAATAATTTATTATACTTACAGATACAATTTTCAACTTTCCTTTTTCCATTGTCTTTCTTTTAGGTTGAGACAGTGTAACATGCCCAAGGTCACTCTTTGGATTTCCATGGCTGAGCAAGGATTTGAACCCTAGTCTCCCAGAAACATAGTTTAATACTCCAGTCAGTACACCACACTGGATCATGTTATTTTTATTACCACAGAAAAAAAATCTGAATTGTATAAGCTGCTGGCCTGTAATACTAAACATACATTCCTCCCACTTCAGCATTTTCCATGTGATAGTCCTTCTCCACCATACAAGAAGGCCACAGCTCTTTAACTATAACAGTACCAATTTGCAGTATTTGGATGCTGTTGTTAGTTCCAACTAGAGAGATCCACTGTAACAGTAGAATTTATGCAGGTATTAACTCACCAATGAACAATGGATTCAATGCAAGAACTGCTGTTGGGGCTAACCAATAAAGTTTAGGCTGATGACAACTCCACCCTCTAACAGTCTACCTATAAATAGATAGAGAGATTAATGTTACTTCAGCTCTCACCATGGGACAATGATCTCCATGACTTGACGACAGCTATCTAATTTAGATATGAAAGATAATAAGTAAATAAATAAATAATAGATCAGGCTGTGAGGTACATGACTCTCTCCTCTATCAGAGGCAAATGGTGGATGGGAGATTCAAGTGGAATGATTAGAAAGAAAGGCGCGTTACAGACCACCCAAAACAGGCGGTCTCGCGCTGCTGCCAGTTGCTGTGTCCGGGAACCGCAGCAGCCAAACCGTGCAGTTCCCGGGCGCAGCAACAAAGAAGCGCCAAAATGGCGCTTCTTCCTGTGCCCCGGAAGAGGCGCCGCAAGGTGTGAGGCATGCACTCGCGGCGCCACTTCCGGTGCGCGACGTCTGGACGCTGCACATCTGCAACGTCAAAATGGTGGCGCCCATCTGTATGCAGGGCTGCCATTTTGACATAGTCGTTACGTGCGAGGGGCAAGGCACATCAGGAAGTGCCGCCCCTCCCGTGTAACGACGGTGCCCCATAAGGCCCGTCTGGAATGCACCAAAGTTTCTGCTGTTGCTCCTCCATATCTTGTACCTGAGATAGTTGCCTCATCCTGCTGCCCTTTGTACTGTTTGTGAATTGTCTATTGAAGCAGAACCCAACCCTTCTCTCATTCTCTCTTCTTGCAACCTCCCCTTGACATTTGTGTGTTAAAAACAGAGTTGTCAGGTCAGGAGTATCCTAGGCCCTGAGATTTTAGGTCTGGAACTTGAAACCTAGGGATGATCCCTTGTGATATTGCAGTAGATATGCACTTCCTGGTGAAGTTACAAGGGTGACTTACAAGGAGAAGCCTTGATGATGTCAGTAAGCATGATATATTAAGCATCAACTGCAGTTGCACAGAGTACATTACAGCCAGCTCTCTGTATCCACGGATTCTTTACCCATGGATTCAGCCATCCATGGGCTGAAAATATTCCCCCAAAATATAAATTCCCAAAAGCAAACCTTGATTTTGCACTTTGGCTTAGTAACGGAGATGAGCATTGCCCCCTACAGTCAGACATGACTTGATAACCATGACAAATAGGAATACAGTCCTCCCTCCATTTTCACAGTCTTGAGGCTCGCATCCCTCGCCTATGCGCAAGGGACAAACAGAGGGGAAACAATGGTGAGCATGTCCAAGGAGTGTTCATGTGTGTGCCCGCAGCCACATGCCTATATTCAAGCCAATGGGACTTGAATATAAGCAAAACTCTGTTTTTGTGGAGGGGTCTGGAACGGATTCCCCATGAAAAAGGAGGGGCAACTGTACTTTTACCTTTATATAAGGGACACCATTTTACTATGTCATTGTTTATAATGGGACTTGAGCATCTACTGATTTTGGTATCCACAGAGGGTCCTGGAACCAAACCCCAGCAGATACCAAGAGCTCACTGTATTCATATAAGAAACATTCATGTATACAAACAAATAAGGAAAACACACACACACTCACAAACTTTTCAAGACAGTGTTCCCCCTTGAAATTCTTTCCCCTTACCCTGAGGATGGCAGAAGACAGACCAGTCCTGGAGATCTGGCAACCTAGTTGAAAGTCTTGCCAGGGAGAGGTACAGAGCACTGCAAAACCCAATTAAACTGACAAGATCTGTGTGGAATCTGAATTCACTAGTCAACACAGAAAAGTTGTTAAACATAACTTGTGCACTCCTCTCATCTTCATTCTGCATGTGCCAGGGCTCTTCAAACTGAGCTCAAATATTTCAAACTGGCTTCCGGGCGGGTTATGGGGTTGAGACGGCCATGGTCGCCCTGGTCGATGATCTCCGTCTGGGCATCGACAGGGGAAGCGTGTCCCTGTTGGTGCTCTTGGACATCTCAGCGGCTTTCGATACCATAGACCATGGTATCCTTCTGGGGCGCCTGGCAGAGGTGGGAATCGGGGGCACTGCGCTCCAGTGGTTCTGGTCCTACCTCTCCGGGAGGTCCCAGATGGTGCAGCTGGGAGACGTGTGCTCCGACGAGAGGCCCCTTAAAACTGGGGTCCCTCAAGGGGCCATTCTGTCTCCCATGCTATTTAACATTTACATGAAACCGCTGGGAGAGATCATCCGGAGACATGGGGCGCGGGGTTATCAGTACGCTGATGACACCCAAATTATTTTCTCTATGTCTCCGACTGATGCAGTGACTGGGGATGGCGTCTCTCCTCTCGTGGCCTGTCTGGAGTCAGTAATGGGCTGGATGAGGGAAAACCGACTCAAATTGAATCCAGAGAAAACAGAGGTACTAGTGATAGGTTCTCCTGGTCCAGGAATGGCGGTGGTTCCACCTGTCCTGAACGGGGTCACGCTCCCTGTGAAGGACTCCGTGCGCAGTCTGGGCGTGCTTCTTGACTCGTCGCTTCACCTGACCGCTCAGGTGAATGCGACGGTCAAGAGCACCTGTCATCAGCTTCGGCTGATTCGCCAGCTGCGCCCATACCTGGCCCAGAGGGACCTAGAAACTGTTGTACATGCTCTGGTAACTTCGAGACTGGATTTCTGCAATGTACTCTACATGGGGCAACCCTTATACCAAACTCGGAAGCTACAATTGGTGCAGAACATGGCAGCCCGGCTGGTCACTGGTGCCCCCAGGACCAGCCATATAACACCGGTTTTAAAAGATCTCCATTGGCTGCCTATTCGCTTCCGAGCCCAATATAAGGTGTTGGTAATTACCTATAAAGCCCTAAATGGCTTGGGCCCAGGATACCTAAAGGACCGCCTCTCCCCATACATTCCGCCTCGCACCCTCAGAACGTCTGGGCAGCAGCTACTGAAGGTGCCTGGGGCCAGGTTAGTCTCCACGACTCGGAGGACGTTCTCCATAGCTGCCCCAGCCCTTTGAAACGCGCTGCCCACAGAGCTCCGCTCGTCTACTACCCTGGCCCAATTTAGGAAGGATCTCAAAACCTTCCTATTCCAACAGGCATTCCCTGAATAAATATCCTGTGGGCCTCCCTCCTCTTTCGTGGCCAAGAGGCTGGGCTATGGGGCTTTTTACTGTTGTCTTGTTTTAACTGTGTTTTAATTGTGTATATTATTATTATGACTGTTTTAACCTGTTGTGAGCCGCCCTGATCGTAGGAAGGGCGGCATATAAATAAAATTTTATTATTATTATTATTATTAAATACTTGGCAGAGGATGGATGGGCAGGGGCCATGGCCACTGAGTGGTTGGCATTTGGGAGAGGATGGCCATAGATTGCACACGCACACGCACACACATACACACACACATTTGCACCTTAGAGTGCAGTGGGGGAGAATGGAATTTGTATACAGGTTTATCTCTGTCCTGGTGTTCCTATATCTCTTTCTCTCACACCCACTCCTTTTCTGTAAGCCAGAGAGACTAACAGTCGCTGTATGTTTGTGACAGATGGAGAGCTAACTGAAGGGACAAAAGAACAAATCTTTCTTCCTCTGTGTCCCCAACTCCCCCATAATTCTTGTGCCATGCTGGCCCTACCATGAGGCAGAATGTTTTGGTCCCAGACTGCATACCTGAGGTTAAAATAAAAGGGCAGCAAATAGTTATTTACTTTTTTGGTGTTGTGGATTTTCTGCCAGAAACATAGAAGATACTTGTAGGGTATCCCATCTCATATGCCAAAAGAACTTGGCTGTCACTGGGTACCACTCATCATAATTTGGATAAATGGTGTGTGCAGTTTGCTATTCAGCCTCAGGCAGCAAAATCTCCTGGGTGGCCCTGTTCTTGTGTGTTCTTGCTTATTAATAATGTCTACAAATGTCTTTCAGTATACAAAGTGCTTTACATATCTCACCTCACCAATTTTCTTTTAAATGCCAGGGCCACCCAGTGAGCTCTGTCACCAAATAAAAATGTGAACCTGCTTTTCCCAGGTCCATGCCCAAACCTGAGTCAAATGAAACTATTTTTAACTTATACAATGCTTTGAAAATGCTCCAGTCTTTTGGAATGTGAAAGCTTCTGATTGATAGATCAGCTGGCATCCTTTAGGCTGAGATGGTTGCTACCTAATCTCCCACACACTCAGGGCTGCCAAGAAGCTGAGCTACCATTCTATTTAAAATGCTGTTGTTTTATAAGCTACTATTTTGTTTGAAAAAGTGGCAACTGATGTAGCAGAAACAGTAGGCAAAAATCCATCTGGATGTGTGGGTTCTCCAGATTCCTGGTGGATACTTTGATCAGCATTTTGTTTTTGATCAGGGGCAGCAAAATGTGGCCCACCAACCTAACTTTTCTGGTCTCTGAACCCTCCTCCATCTCCCAGATTTCCCTAGCCCCCTCTCATTTTTAAATGATGCAACTTGGGCGCAATTTATGTCTGACAAAATCACACAGAAAGCCCCCTGGACACATGATACCATGTGAAAATACTGTGCCCCACCCCTTTAAAGCACCCAATAGTCCCATACTATACCAATCTGTTTTCTTTTGTAGTCCCTCTCAAAAGAGCAGCAGAAAATGATGCAATAGCACTTCCCTTTACACTTTAGAGAGACACTCCAGAGGGAATGGAGGTATTTAGGCTTGCTGTTTGTGTGTGAGGGGTGGCCCATAGGGAATCTAGTGGAAATATTGGCCCCTAGTCCCCATGAAATGGCACACCCATTTTACATCATGGTCCATTTTGTTGGGGGCCTGATCAAACGCTTTGGTGGCAGTGCATCAAAACCATCAATGGATTCTGAGACAAAGCATTTATAGGTAAAGATGGGAGACATGTTCAGCTTTGCCTTCTGTTTCTACTGTGTCAATTGTCACTTTATACATTCTAATTTTTTACAGTGTTACAATATCTTCACAGCTATCCATTAATGTATACGAATGTATGAATTACAATGCATCTTGAAGACACCCACATTTGCTTTCCCTCCACCTTTGAACTATTTGGAAGTATGCCTATAAAGCCAATAACACTCCTAGCAATAACATATTTTCTCCCTGCCACCACTTCTATTTTGTTTTAGAAACTGTGTTTATTTTTCTACTTATTGGCAACCCAATCTGAGAAGAATTTTGTGCAAGTTGAAGCCTATAGTAACAGTGATATTATTTTTGCTGGATGTATAATGAAACCATGTATCAACTAGTGAGTTATAGAAAGCCTTGCGTGCTTGCCAAGGAAAGGGCATCTCTGCGCAACACAAACAACAGTAAAACTGCATTCCCTGGAAAAGAAAATGGCCTTACAATTAATCTTCATTTTTATAGGCAACATACATGTTGTCAAATAAGCTGCTATTAAATTGTCATTGATTTTTATTTTATTTTAAAACTTGATTATACTAGGTGGTTATCTGCTGCCAAATCCCCTTGGCAAACCAAATACATAATAGATTACAGTCTTTGTCTTGCCAAGGACATCCCAGAGAATGGAAAGCGATTGATTCAGCAGCTCTTCTGATGATAATCTTGTTATGTTAGGATCAAGCTCCCTCTCACCGTTGTCATACAGACCATTTATGAATTGTGAAAATAATTTATAGGGGACTAAATCGGTTTCCTGAATGCATCAATGACACAGTACTGAGCTGCAGATTGGGTTTGGCACCTAATATTATAGAAAAAAAATCTTTTTCCTTGGCTATCATCATCACTAATGATATTGCTACTTAAAATCTTAATGATGGCTTTGGAAAGGAAAACGTTTGAGAGGACTTCCGGTAGCTAGGTCAAGGTAATCGGAGGCGAGAGGTTAGGCTCCGTCTCCAACCTTTCACTGCGGGATTCATTTTAAGGTATCGACTGCCATCTGTTGATAACCAGGAGAATACCCAAGCCGGGTGAGACTTGGGGTGAGGGTCTGAAGGGGGCTAGAGAGCCCACCCCTCTCCTTTTGTCGTGGGGAGCCACGGCAAGGAGAGAGAGTGGTCTCAGCGAAAGCCGCAAGACAGCCGACACAGTGTAAGTTAGTCACAAGACTCCAACCTCGACAGCAACCTTTTTCTTTGCAAGAATTACCCTGTTGTGAACCCCAACAGTGGTATATAAGCTACAAATTTACTTGGGATGAAGAAGAGCTAAAGGAAAACCATTAGGTTATTTGTCTCTCAAAGGAACTGAAAGACGTGAGGCTGTGAGTCAAACCAGAAAGTAAGATTTTATGTTTGCTTGCTGCTGACCGGATAAAAGAACTGTTGTTGAATTTTTCCCTGCTCAGCAGGCGCCTCTTTTGTTATATCTAGCTATATTCAATTTATTTATAAATGTTAGAGGAGTACGGAGCAAGAAGGAAGATAAAACTTAAAATTGGAAAAAAAGGAGACTTTATTATGAATATAGCTTGGAAGAGACTTTTGTAGTACCCTTTCACCTATAAGGTTGATTACAAAATTGCAGTGTTAAGGAGAACCACTATCCAACTGAATCAACAAAGCAGAAAGTGTTATTATTATAGACCAATTATAAAAGAATTGTCACAGTATATAATTAAGAAGAAATATTGAATTTCATTACAAACTGGACTGCAACTTTTTGAGATAATAGGAAGAAAGAAAGGGGTAAATGTTGATCAAATATAACGCATCTGACTTTGATTGAAGACCTTAATTATCTGACTTTGAGTGAGCAAAATTGACTGACTATTAACACCTGAAGGAAATAAGTGGGAAAGAGGGAATATAGAGAGATTACTGAAAGAACTAATAATTCAGCACTGGCTGTAGTGAAGCTGTCATTACAAGATTTGATTTGAGGAAAAATACCCTAAGTGTATAAACTGAAGTTAAGTAAATAAGGAAAACTTCTAAAATTAAATGGAAGCAAGACACGCTAAGAGTAAAAAAGAAAACATGACTTGGATGCAACAAGGAAGTAGGAGAGGGTCGACGGAATGGCCACATAAACAACAGGACTGAAATGCAATCATCTTGGAGGAACTGCGGGAATTTAAGAAAAATTTTAAGGCTGAGATAAGGGAGGAACAAAAAAGTTTAAGAGAGGAGATAAGGCTGGATATGCAGACAGAGATACACGGTCTGGGGGAAAAAATAGATAAATTAAACAAAGACTTTTATGAAATTAAAGAAGAGGTGCAAACGACCATTAAGAAAACGGGAGAGTTGGATAATAAAATTGATGAGTGTATGAAGATACAAAGAAGGCAGGAACAGGCTTTATGGATGCAAGAGAAGAAACAGAGAGATAAGGCAATTAAAGTCAGAGGATTGCCAGAAAGAGAAGAGGAGAATCTGGAGGAAAGAATAATCCCAGCTCTGTCAGAATATCTAGACATCCCAGTTAATTTGATTGATGCTCAAATTGATAAATTATTCAGAATTAATTCAAAAATAGCATATGAAAAAGGTCTGCCTCGGGACATTGCAATTTGTTTCAATGGGACAAGAATAAGGGAAAAAGTCATGCAAAAAAATTATAATGAAGGACTAGTGATAGACAATGTGGAATTGGAAATCTTCAGAGATTTACCCCTATACATTTTGAAGCAAAGACAACAATATAAATTCTTGACGACGGTGCTGCAGAAGAAAAATATAAATTACAGATGGGGAAATCCTGAAGGTTTGGTCTTCATTTTCAGAGATAAAAGAATCAAAATCAATACCGTGGAAAAAGCAAAGGACTTCTGCAGAAACCTTACACAGTGTGAGGACGAAGAAGATACACAAGAAGGAAATACAAGAGTGATAAGAGAATTCACTCCCTCAAAGAAAACCAAGGAGAACCAAGTGGGGAAGAAAAAAGCCACTAAAGGAACAAAGGAGCTAGAGACTAACCTTATTGAAAACAAAGGAACAGAAGCCGTGTTAGAACTTGGAATAATTAAATCTTCAGAAAGGTGGATTTTAATTTTGTAACTTTTAAGGTGTGTTTTAGTTTGGGTATTGCTCTGCTTAATGATGATTACGATAGCTTCATGGAATGTAGGGGGGATTAATAGAGAGAAGAAGAGAAAACAAATCTTCCACTTGTTGGAGAAGCGGAAGTATGACATTATCTGTTTGCAGGAGACAAAGATTCGAAATGGGGAGAAAAAATATATTAGAAATCCCAGGCTGGGTCAGTGTTTTATATCGGCCATTAACAAAAGGAAAAGGGGTTGTGTAACCTATGTGAATAAGAACTTGGAGGTAAAAGAGATTAAGAAAGATTCAGAAGGAAGATATTTGATTCTGGAAATTAATATAGGAGATGAGGTGCTAATTGTAGTAAATGTATACGGACCATTAGAGAAAAAAGAAATTTTCTTTCAAAAGCTAAATGAGGAATTAATGCTACAGGATAAAGGAAAATTGATAGTCACAGGGGATTTTAATGGTGTAATAAATGTAAAAAGGGATAGGAGGTCTGAGAAGAAAAACAAAAAAAGAGACAATAAGGGTAAACTCCCTAAAAGTTGCTTGGAATTGATAAAAGAACATGAGCTGGAAGATTTGTGGACTCATAAGTATAATAATAAATCAGGCTTTACTTTTTTTTCAGGGGTCCACAAATCTTGGTCGAGGATAGATTTATTTTTGGTTTCCAAGGAATTAGCAATTAGAACTAAAAAGATGGAAATTGATCCAAGAACTATTGCAGATCATTGTTTAATAGAAATGATGCTGGAGACAAGAAACCCTAAATGTTGGAATTGGAGATTACAAGAGGAGTTACTAAGAGAGGAAAGCTTCGTAGAAACACTAAAGACAGAGATTAAATGGTACTTTAAGCTCAATGAAACACCTGACATTAAGAATAATACACTCTGGGATGCAGGGAAAGCGGTGATTAGAGGGTTGTTAATTAAAAGACAAAGGGAAGTTAAAAAAGAGAAAGTGAATAAGGAAAGGAAACTCTGTGAAAAACTGAAGGAAAAAGAAAAAGAAATGAAACAATACCCCACAAATAAAAAGTTAATAAATGAAGTTAAATTATTAAGAAATCAAATTCAGAATAATATTAATGAGGAAATAGAAAGGGATCTGAGACGTAATAGACAGAATTTTTTTTGAGAATGGTAACAAAGTGGGAAGGTGGCTAGCTAAAAAATTAGAAGGAAACAGAGAATTAAAATTAATAACTAAAATTAAAATAGGTGAGAAGATGATTACAGAACAACTGGGAAATTGTCTTTTTGTTTGCTATGAATAAGGTTTAGTATGGTTGGGTCATTTGTTGTTAAATGTCCAGAAAGGTTTATGTCAACTGTTGAAACCATAAAGATATTCCCCCCCCCCGATGTATATGAAAAAGGCAGACAAGAGAAGAAAGAATAGAACATAGCAAAGTAGAAGTGTATGGGATGAGGAGCTGTGTAAAATCAAGCACTCAAAGTCCACAAGGATGATAGGAAGTCTTTTTTCTTCGGGTTCAAGAAAAGAAGATACTTTAGGTTAAAATACAAGCTCAAATTTTATGTTCAATGTATAATAGGAATATTTTGATATTTGTATTTTATGTTGTGATTACTTTCGTATTTTAAAATTGAATAAAGATATATTAACACAAGGAAAGGAAAACGTTTGTAACACATACTGTGAATGGAGCATTTTCTTTTTGTTAGGTGATTATTGGTAATCTAAGGTTCATCTACACTGCAGAAATAACCCAGGATTGACACCACTTTAAGTGCCATGGTTCAATGCTATGGAATTCTGGGAATTGTAGCTTGTTGTGGCACCAGAGCTCTCTGAAAGATAAAGCTAAATGTCTCACAAAGCTACAGTTTCCAGAATTCCCTAGTATTGAGCCATGGCAATGAAAGTGGTGGATTATATCTGCAGTGCAGATGGAGCCTAAGTAAACAAGGGGGCAATTCACACTTCAGAATTGTAGCACTATTATTCCACATTGTTCTATCCTATGGAATTCTGTCATTGGTAGTTTAGGGAGAGGTGTTATGAATTGTCAGCCAGAGAGCCCTAATGCCTCACTAGACTATCAGTTCCAGGATTCCATAGGATGGTATCTTGGCAGTTGAACTGGAATAGTAACGCTATGGAGGGGACACAGTGGCTCAACACTTTAAGATGCTGACTGACAATCACAAGGTTGGGAGTTTGAGATCCAAGGGCTGAGTGATGGAGTGAGCTCCCATCACCAGTCCCACCTTCTGCCAACCTAGCAGTTCAAAATCATGTACAAGTGCAAGTAGATAAATAGGTACCACTTTGGTGGGAAGGTAACATCATTTCATGCAGTCCTGCTGGCCGCATGACCACAAGAGTCATCTTTAACAAAGCTGGCTCTCTCAGCTTAGTAATAGAGATGAGCACTGCTCCCTACAGCTGACACAACTTGACAATCATGTCAAAGAGGGCATCTTTACCTTTTACTTTTACTTCTGTAGTGAATGGCCCATAGTCTCTAGTAACAGATATGATTTCTTCTCTAGAGTGCCAACATGAAATTGATTGTGTTGTTTTATTTCTATTGTTGATTAGTTTATTATATCCTGTTGTTCCTTTAGTAAGCTCTAGGTCTGAGAACATTGTTCTTTTCCTCTTCACATTATCTTCAGAACTATGTGAGGTAGGTCAGGATGAGACAGAGTGAATGACACATGATCACCAAGGTTTTATAGCCTGTTATGGACTAGAACCTGTATCCCGTTCCATCACTAGTTACTACAGCACTTTGCTCTTTTTTTGTGGGTGAAATGGAAATATCCATTCCATAGCTGTCAATGAGAAAGGTCCTGCTGTGTCCTTTATCAATCCGTTGTTGGGTTTTATATATCTAGCTGCCAGATAAGAACATCATGGTGGTTGTCTGCATGGGCCAGGATACTCTGGGAGCAGCCTGAACCCAGAGCTGCTCTGACCTTCCCCCATTACCTGAAGATCTCCATTTCAGCACGGAGCAGCTGTTTACACATGCATCCTGTTGTGCCAACCCACATTTCCACAGCCACGGCATGTCACTTCACTCTGACATCTGAACAAGGCACTCAGCCTCACTGTGACCTATGGGCAAGTGACACATAGTAGTGTTGCTGCTGCTAGCTTGTTCAGTGGGACATATTTAAAAAACCAGCCTGCATCAGAACTGAGGGCTCAAGATCTTCTGGGAAGATCCTATTCCTGAGCAAACAGAGTTATTTTAATACATGTAAGAGGCGTATACTCCGTATTTGGTGCTGATTGGGTTGGAAATCATCCAGCACTGATGCTTTGGCCGTGCATCATCTGGGCTCCACACCAGATGGATGGGGAGGTCATTTTATTTGGCTGTGCAAATCAGTTCCATGTCTAAGTTACATAACACTGAGCCAGGATGGCATAGTGGTTTGAGTGTTGGACAGTGACCCTGGAGACCAAGGTTTGAATCCCCTCTTGGCCATGGAAAACTACTGGGTGACTTTGGACAAATCTCACACTCTCAGATGATAGGGCCACCATAAATTGGGAATGACTTGAAGGCACACAACAACAAACCAGTGAATATATGTCCTTGTCAAGGGATGTTTAGTCCACAACAATAGTGTGACCCTGTACATGTAAGCGCCAGTGGTAACTGCCCATATCTCATAGTCTTCAAGATACCACCAAACTGTTCTATTTCTACTGTTGCTGCAACAGATTAACATAGTTACTCCTTTGGAATTTAGTTCCTGACTTGTATTCCATTGTCTCATACATGATCTGATAAAATATGACAGCTCATTCAGGTTATGAAACAATGTCAGCTGCAACTGACACAAAAACGGGAATATATGAATTCAGAACTTGTTATTTAGTGTTGCTGTTGTTCTTTTTAAAAATAATCTTGCAGCTTGTTTTGTCTGGCAGTTTGTATCCTTGTACTGTATACATATATGGTTAAAGGCATGTAATATCGAAGGCTTTCATGGCCAGCATCCATAGTTTTTTGTGGGTTTTTCGGACTATGTGGCCATGTTCTAGAAGAGTTTCTTCCTGACATTTCATCAGCATCTGTGGCTGGCATCTTCAGAGAAAGAAGATGCCAGCCACAGATGCTGATGAAACATCAGGAAGAAACTGTTCTAGAACATGGCCACGTAGCCCGAAAACCCACAAAAACTATTCATGTAATATGTTTTGCTTGTCGATGCCTAGACATGGCTGTTTGCATCTGCTTGAAGGCTGAAACAGGTGTTTAGTTGGGCCCGTCTCTTGTCATCCAGAGAAATGTCTATGTGCCTGTAAAGATGGCCAGGTTTGAAATCAAAGTGGCAGGGTAATTGTTGCTGAGGCTTCCTGATTGAAGTAGGAGTCAGGATTGCACTCTAAAGGGTGGATCCTCAAAGAGGATCAAGGAGGAATTGCAGCTTTGCAGCATTCCATGTCATCAGTCTTCTTTTGTAGTAACTCTTTAGGAGCATCCAAGAGAAATAAACAACAGTCTCACTGATCTTTCTGAATACGTGACAGGCATCCATGATAGTTGCTTTTACTCCAGGCAAGCCCTGCACTCTAAGTAGAAAACAACTTCCAACATGCTACATGGTTGCTGGCATCAACCAAAGAACTCTGGGGTCTGTAGTTATGCTGGGAAACAACCAAAGAGCTCTAGCAATGTAATCAGTTCCCATCACCTTTGCAATTTCTTCTTATCTTTCTTTGCAGGCTAGAAATAAAGACTAAATCAAATTGAAAATGTTAGCATGGAAGTGCCCTTGTTTTTGTTATAAGGCAGGAATTGATGTAGAATTTAAATCATTTTGACAACTGTTCCCACAAATTCCAGACGATGCTTCACAAACATACAACCATTTTGTGACTGTAAAAGACCTTCAATGGAACCAACAAAATTTGAAGTGTACAGTGGGCCCTTGGTATCTACTGGGGTTTAGTTCTAGGACCCCCTATGGATACCAAAATGCTCAAGTCCCATTATATACAATGGCATAGTAAAATGGTGTCCCTTATATAAAATGGTTGAACTCAAGGCTTGCTTTTTGGAAGTTTTGTTTTGTTTTGTTTTGGGGATATTTTCAAACTGTGGATGCTTGAATCCATGTATACAAAATCCATGGATACAGAGGGCTGACAACCACATGCACATACACGTATAAAAATAGCTTACTCTTTTTAATTTGTGATTGATATGTTGAAGCTCGGGCTTTTAGTCAATGAGTTCTAGCTCCAGATTTGGGAAACCTTTCTTCCTGGAATCCTGGCCATATCAATTGCTGGTAATTGTAACAACCAGGGGTAATTTTTACTTTCTTAAATGCCCATTGTTACTTTGCTTCAGAACACTGTGGGGCATTAAAGAGCTGTGGGCCACCCTCGTTGCCAAGGAAGCATGCAACTAGGGCACGAGGGAACTATAGTGGGATGTTCACTCTGGTGGTTGCCCAAATTTGCTGGACTTGCTAATAATATCAAACACACAATTGGAAGCAGAAAGACAATTGTTCAGGCATGCAGGAAAGGAGTAGCTTGAACACATAAGGAAAAGGAGCAAGCAAGTCAACTCTGCCTCTTCCCTCAGCATTGTCTTTGAACAGAGAACAACAATTTGAAAAGGAGAGTCTCCTCTGCCCATGGATGCTTTCCATGTGATCCAGCATCTTGGAAAACCACTTAGGTGAAGACTCTGCAGACATGGATAGTGTTGTCCTCTTCAGACTGTTCTCCACACTAGAGATTTTGGTGCTGTTTCTCTTACAGAAAAGGCAAGTGTGAAGAAACATGGTAGAGGAAAATTCTGTAGAAATAGTAAGTTCATCTGTTGAACTTGAAGAGCGAGAGTTTCAGGTCAGAAAGAAGAAATCCCTTCTTCATACAGAGCATAGTTAAACTGTGGGATTTAGTGTCACAGGATATCATTATAACTGTCAATTTGGATGCCATTAAAAAGAAGACGGCTCCTAGTCAAGGTAGCTCTGCATCACCTCTAACATCACTGGTGGTATCCCTCAGAAGGTGGGGAATGCAAAATGGCAGATGGCATTGAACTGAGGATGGCTTTTCCATCTGCAACTGGTTGGCAAATGTGTGAACATAAATAGATAGGGAGGTCTTTGCTCTCATTCAACATGGCCCTTCTTATGCTCCTTCTTCATACATATTCAGATTAATCCTAAATGTCTACAGCAGATATAGTCAAACAGGAGCCAAGGAACAGTTAAATTGGAACTGGTCCATTATGGCTAATACCACTTCTATCAATGACTCCCAACCTTAGCTCCTCCAGCTGTTTTGGACTTCAGCTCCCCAAAGCCCCAGCCAGCTTGGCCAAGTCAGGAATTCCGGGAGCTGAACTCCAAAATATCTGGAAAATCAAAGTTTAGGAATCATTGATCTAGAGAATTGCTGCCACTGTCAGCACAGAGTTTCAGCTATCTATCAGTTTTGGACCTTTAAGATGCAAAGTATGTATTCTGGTACTTTGGGGTGCACAAGAAAGGCAATTCTTGTGTTCTTATTGATATTCTCATATTTTTCCTTCTCCCCCAAAAGCTTACCCCATATGTAGGGCTTTTTGCTTCTTTTAGAAACTATTGGCACTTGAACTAGCTCCTTCACCTCATCCTGAAAACCCTGCTGTGAAAGCAAATTCTGTTAAATGAACCTGTTTTCATTCATAGCACATCATTTCACTGAAATAAGTGCTAAATTAATCAGTCCTGGGAAGGACTGATAAAGGATGGCTGTTGGAACCCACTACACACACTTGTTTCTAATTATGTAGCATCCCAGCTACATTTTAATTTATAATATGACCTAAATACTAATTTGCTCTTGCCTTAAAAAAAGTATTTTGTGGATATTTATAAAACAGACCTTGGCATTCTTAATTTTGAGGAATGATTGTGTGCTAGGAAAAGAAATGGAAGAGGTTGCATATTCTTTTTAATTCTCATGCATTAGCAGAACCATCTTTAATCCCGAGGTAGAGGGGGTCAATATTGGTTTGCAGGTTGTTATTAATTTTGCCTTCCCTCAGGTACTTTCCCCATCCATTATCATTCACACATCCTTAAACATGACAACTTTTACAAGCACAATAAGCACTTAGAAGTGCCCTCCATTTGTTCAGCATAATTTGTTTTCAAGTAAATTGTGCAAAGAACAGATTATAGGCAGGCTTAGTTATTCCCAGGAAGGCGCAAGGTCAATACAGTGTAGTTGTCTAAATATTTCTTGATCATTTAGCACACTTCTGACTGGTAATTCACGAGGTGTCTGAGCTACATAGTAGTCTTGCAGGTCTAATTTTGCCAGATCATTTTTGGGAGGGTTAGCTCACCAGGCTACTCTCAGCAAAGATTCAATCTTCCTCTACCCTCTTGCCCCCCCCCCCCCCAGCCCCATGTGAGATTCATATGCTCTAGGATAAAACAAAACACTTGCATTGTGTGTGTTTGGGGACATTTTCTTATCCCAATGAGAACACCAGTATATTGTGGAATGTAACAATGTCCTATATCCAAAGGAGTGTTCTACTCAAATGCCCAGAACCAGTAAAACAAGGTGGAGAAGCAATAAATTAAAATAAAACACCTCCTTCTTTAATTGTGGGATATATTTTGATTTCAATGAAATCCAGTGCCCACCCCTTCACAGAAGAAATTTAAATTTTCCATCAAATAGAATCAATCTACTGACAACTAATTCAGGTCAGTCACTTCTGTTCAGTTGAATCATGGCTTATCAAAACTGGAATGGGACTCATTTTTGTCCAGTAAATTAAATTGATTGGGGTAGCTATCTATCTGTCTGTCTAGTCTTTCTAGTCTATTCAGGTCATTTTGAATTTTGATTATAACACCCCAGAGGACAGGATCAAAATTCAAAATGACCTTAATAGATTAGAAAGCTGGGCCAAAGCTAACAAAATGAACTTCAAGAGGGAGAAATGTAAGGTACTGCACTTAGGGCGGAAAAATGAAATGCACAGATATAGGATGGGGGACACCTGGCTGAATGAAACTACGTGTGAAAGGGATCTGGGAGTCCAAGTAGACCACAAGTTGAACATGCGTGGAATATTGTGTCTAGTTTTGGGCACCACAATTCAAAAATGACATTGAGAAATTAGAGCGTGTCCAAAGGAAGGTGACTAAAATGGTGAAGGGTCTTGAAACCATGCCCTATGAGGAAAGACGCAGGGAGCTGGGAGTGTTTAGCTGGAGAAGAGAAGGTTAAGAGGTGATACGATAGTCCTGTTCAAATATTTGAAGGGATGTCATATTGAGGAGGGAGCCATCTTGTTTTCTACTGCTCCAGAGACTAGGACCCGGAACAATAGATGCATGTTCCAGGAAAAGAGATTCCACCTCAATATTAGGAGGAACTTCCTGACAGTAAGGGCTGTTCGACAGTGGAACAAACTCCCTCGGAGTGTAGTGGAGTCTCCTTCCTTGGAGGTCTTTAAGCAGAGGTTGGATGGCCATCTGTCAGGGATGCTTTGATTGTGATTTCCTGCATGGCAGGGGGTTGGGCTGGATGGCCCTTGTGGTCCCTTCCAACTCTATGATTCTCTCTCTCTCTCTCTCTGGCAAGTGAAAGCCAATGTGTTGTCCTGGTTTGAGCAGTGAACTACAACTCTGGAGACTAGAGTTCAAATCCCCATTCAACCATGGAAACTCATTGGGTGGTCTTGGGCAAGTCACACTCTCTCAGCCTCAGAAGAAGGCAGAGGCGCACACCCCCTCTGAAGAAAACCTACCAAGAAAATCTCATGATAGGTTTGCCTTAAGGTCACCTAATGGCTTTCAAATCGTCTTAGGTACACAGTGACAGAAACAATAACAACATATGGCAAGTGGCTGAAATTTAGGGACACTGTGTACAGCAGTTCAGGTGGTATTGATCTAGAATGCCTACTCTGTTGGTCTACTTCTGTGTGCCACAAAATGTTACTTTGAGGGGCTAAAATGCCATGGCTTAGGTCGTATTGTAATTGTAAAGGAACGTATGATAGGACTCTGCTTTTTGATTAATATAAAAAAAATCAGTGAGCCAAACATTGAAACAGCCTGTAGCTCTATGTAAGTAACACATTTATTTGTCTAGATCAGAGGCCATAGCAACACTCATAAAACTTACATACAAATCATAAAACAAAGGAATAAAATATCCCAATTTCCTCATTGTGGTCACAAATCATGAAGAAATAAGTAAATAACAGACAATTCCGGGTGAGCAACAGAGAGGGAAAAATATTTAATGGCTATCCTCGTAGGAGTCCACTATGTGTGCACCAAAACAAATTTAACACAGCCTTCCTGCCACTGAAGCATCAGCTCATATTTCTTTGCTGTTGTTCCTACATGCCATAAAACTGGCCTTGAATTCTGACAACTCTGTGAATGAAGCACCCTCAAGAGACCTGTTCAACAAGAATCCCACACAAATGTGGAGGGTCAGTAGTCGTACAAACTCAAGGCCATGGCTTCTTTCATTGATTTTATCTACCTGTAATGTCATTTTCCCATTTCCCTATTGCTTCCACTTTACCAAGAATTGTCATCTTTTCCATTGAGTTTTTTTTTTATGATATGCCCAAAGTATGATAGCCTCAGTTTAGTCATTTGTGCTCAGAACCATTCTGGGCAGTCCGTGGTACTCTCTTCGAACACTACATTTCACATGAGTTGATTTTCCTCTGGTCACTTTTCTTCATTGTTGAGCTTTCACAATCATATATAGAATTCAGGAATACAGTGGCAGGGATGATTATGAATTTGGAATCAAATGCTATATCTTTTGTCTTGAGGATCTTATCTACTTCTTTTCATAGCTGGCCATCCTAGTCTTAAATCTTCTAATTTCTTCACTAGTTTCACTTTTGGTCAATGGCTGAGGGTGCATCTGTACTGTAGAAATAATACAGTTTGACACCACTTTTATTGCCATGGCTCCATCCTACAAAATCCTGGGATTTGTAGTTATGCCACCAGCACTTTTCAGCAGAGAAGGTTAAAACCTTGTTAAACAACAAATCCCAAGATTCCGTTGAATGGAGGTACAGCACTTAAAGTGGTGTCAATTATTTCTACAGTATAGATATGTACTCAGAGCCATGATTTAGACAATATTTTACTATTTCAATGATTTAATCATCTCCTTTTAAGTTATGTACATCTTCTGTGGTCATTATTTTTCCTATATTTTCCCACTGTAATCCCATTTTAGCACGTTCTTCATTAACCTTGATCAGTAGTTATTCCAAATCTTCACTATTTTCTTCTAATAGTAAATGCTTGGCTTTCTGTGGAACAGGCCTGTAATCACAATTCAGGTGATACAAAGCTTGATATTTAGATCTCACGTCTTTGCCTGTTTCTCTGTAATCAGAGTGTCATTCACAGAATTTAATGGGGGTTGGAGATAACGGTGTTTTCTATTTGTAAGCCTCTCCTGTTTTCCTATGGTTTCCTCCACCCTTCCTCCTCCACAAAAACATCAATTAAAGGGATAAATAGCTAGACAATGTCTTCTCACTAATAGGAAGCTTCTATCCTGAAGAACAACATGTAGAAAGAGCACTGAAATACCTGTATATATCAGGAAGGGAAAACTCTCCATTGCTCCTTCGCCACAAACACGATTTCATGACTTTAAAATATATTCCTATAGGAGCATCTGTCCAAAACAGCAGAATAGGTTTGCTGAAATATGAGCAAATTCAATGGAATTGGCCTATATTGCCTCTCCAGAGATTATTGTATTTAAGAAATTTCAGTGTGGCATGGCCAGATCAGGAACATAATGTGATCAGGCTGTGGCGAGTGGAATGTAAACCTTCCACTCCCCATATATTCCCAAATTTGTATTCATTTTTGATAATGGGGGAAAGCACCCATTGGCTTAAAGATGGGGGGGGGTGTCCCATTCTCACCTGGTTTATTGGAACCTGTTGAAACCTGTCTGCAACACTATGGTTCTCCCTCCACTGGCTATTTCTTAAATAAGAATCAACTACATAAGGACAAGCATATTGACAAATGCCTTGTCCACCTTTTTGTGCTTAATAATAATAATAATAATAATAATAATAATATTTATATTTATATTTCCCACCTCTCCCTGCAGATCAAGGCGGGATTACAGTAATAAAACAATTCCATTTAAAATACAATCGTTAAAACAATAAGATTACTATTCATTCACTAAAATAATGGATCATCAACTACCATTCACACTAACATTCATACAATCAGATCAGAAGCGGAGTATTTAAGATCTCTTATAAAAGATCAGGTGGGTGATCTGGCCACTTGGGAGTGTTTCTGCCAAATAAGGAAAGAAGTCTTTGATCTTCAAGAAGTACAGAATACAAATGTAGTAAATATGATATTAAACAGACTTCCTTGAATTTTACAAGTGAAGCAGTGCTGGAATGGGCATGGGCAATGCATTCCCTCTAACATTTCTCAGATGAGAACTGGAACACATGTGGCCAAGCTACATCAGAATGTAGTCAAGCTGGTAAAAGTTATTAATGGGGAGGAACATACAAATTTGGGGAACTTGCAGCAGCTTGCTTTTGCCTGAGCCTACTGGGAAGAGCAAGATTCCCTTCCCTCCTTTTGCCTCGAAACTTAATTGAGTGCAAAATACTTTTGTGGTTTGAACTGAGTTTGCTGCAACTGAAGTAAGCTGATGACAAGGGGGGGAAATGGGAAGAGGAGAGAGAAACAGGGACATTTTTAAAAACTGGGATGGTAGAGGATCACTTGGGAGTGTTTCTGACAAATAAGGAAAGTTGGAGCTTGTGGCAATGCATAGCTGCATGTAGTCCCTCCAAGGGTGTTTTTATTATGCTTGACTCCTCCAGAATCTCTGGGTTGCCTTTGTTCTTGCCAAAAATGGGGAAGCCTCCAATCATGACAATACTCCTTTTAAATAGACTGTAGGGTCCTCTGACTGCTTAACATACTCCCTCAACATGTTTTTCAAAATTAGAAGTGGATGTCCAACCATTTTTGGATTGGTATATTTGTTGGCATTTCTGGCCATCCATGTAGTCTTTGAGGCTCCCAAGGTTTCAGTTGCCCATCCCTGCATAAGATGATAAAGAATTCAGGGGTGAAAAGTCCAGTTGGAGGCTTGGAGAAGTTCCTGGAAAACTGAAATATTAATAGTGTATTTTAATCCTCTTTTGTTAAGGCCAGCGCTGATTAATAAGGAGAAAATAGAATCTGACAAAATGATAAAAGAGTAGGACAAGAGTATTCGCATGCTGTTTTATGATAATGTGGAAATTATAGGTAAATCAGTCAATGACATTAAAAGAATGTCATTGATGGTAAAGAAATTTCTGCATTACACAGCTCGAAGAGATTAGCATATGTGGTGCAGAATAATTTTTAAAATAGGGTGCTGTCCACCAGTTTTACTGAGATAAATGCATGCTAGGCAAAAGTTATCCATTTCAATACAGCTTGTGTGGAAGAACATTGCAGCAAATCAATCAAACAAGGGTGAGCAACTACAGTACTAGGCGTGATAGTACTCTAGGTAGCTAGTTACTAGTAATTAATTTCTTTCTCCAATAGTGAAAGAGAAGCTACACTACATGACAATTTTCACTCAACAAGAGATTATGTCAATTTCTTTTGTAGTGTAATTTTTAGTTACTATTATAAGTTGATGCTTTAATGGTTATCTCACTAAATGGTAGAGGAGAAGTATTACATGCCTTAAGTGCTTGTTCATACAGTGTCTCCAACTGTTGTCTCTTGCTTTGTTGTGAATGTTAAAGTGACAAGGAAGTAGATGAAAGGAAAGTTCATTTTGTACTGCAGGCCAGCAGCTTGCAGCATTCAGATATTTCTTTGTGCACTAAAAGGCATCTACTTTAATCACTTTTGAAAAAACAGGGAAGTAGAGATGCTTTAAAAAAAATGTACCAATAGTGGTAACAAATTATTGGGAAGGGGATTACAGTTAATTTTTTCCCCAAAGTAACCCTCTAAGCTTTGCTTTTGGCTTGATTTTATGTGGTCCTTGGGGGCCGTTCACACTATGTTATAAACCAGTTGGCAAACCAGTTTAAAAGGGGGTCATTCGCACTTGTGCCACTTCTTCCTACCCCAAATTCAAGGGGGGGGGGGCTGGGGCAAATCCCATTTAACCCGGTTCTTTTGGGAACAGGAAATTCTCCATTTCTTTTCCAAAACACTGAGTTTTATTGGGGTGCTGCCAATGGGAACTTGCTCCCAATCCCATTTGGGGCCTCCAAGAGGGAGGGGTTAATGTGCAAGGGGAAGATCATGCCCACCCTTTTGTTCTCTCCCTGCCAGCCAAGTGTCATTGTTTTCCCTCTCAGCTCTCGGTTGCGGGAATGAAAAAAGCAGAAAATGCAGTGGATTCAAACTTCCCGCACTTTGGAGAGTGTCCTCTTTAAAGCGCAGCCCATTTTTTTTCTTTTCTGTCCATCAGTCCCCTAATCTTCACCGATGTCTGATTCCCAACCCAGAGCTCACCAAAGCCAGGGAGAGGGTTCTCCTGGGAACATACTTATATGGTGATTTTAAAAAAAATAAAGTTTGATAGGTTATGTACATATTTGCTATTGGATGGCCACAGTGGATAGCACCTTTCAATACTCACGTCATCAGTATGACAAAGATGCAGGTGAATTGCTTGACATTTTTTTTGTGGGGCTATTAGGGGCATTTTTTCCTATTTCCAAAGAAATAAAACCACAATAGACTCTGCTCCCAAGTTGCTGCAAACTAAAGCTCTCACAGACATGTTATATTGCATTTGTACCCCACGTTTAAACCCATGGGTTGAAAGATTGTGACTCCCCCCAAGGTTAACCTATCCCAGGGTTTCTTACTAAGGGTTGTTCTGTGGCTTGCCATTGCTGGTATTATGTCCTAATTAAAAAAAATATGCTGGAGTGGTACAGCTGTGGAATACACACATGGACGACTTCTCAAAATTATGTAATCAAACCCATTGGGAGGGCATTAAATTGGACAAGGCTGACATACCACTTGGCTCAATTTGGGTGTAAACAGTTCCACAGTATAATATTACCATGTGAAAATAGCTGTAGTTATCATTTAAAACAGGCAACCCATCTGCAGAAGTGTTGGTACTGAATTTATTATCATGCTGCCAAGCTGGTTGTCAGCATCACTCTAATAAAAAGAGATGGTCGAACTGGGCCTTAACACCAAATAAGAATATTTTTAAGCAAAACACTGTAAATCAAATTGGTAAACAAAGCTAGCTAATAAGGACCATTTGCAACTGCCTGTTTATATTGAATATTACACTTTGTCCAACATAATACATTTGCTGATAATATCTCATGCTTTCCTGGAGATGGTACCTCAAAATGTTCTGACTTGCATGTTCATAATATTCCTTATCTTTAGTGTGTTAGCTGGTGTACAGATTTTCTGTTGCGTGGCTGTATATTATAGTAATGGCTATACTCAGCCATATGTACTGTATTTAAGATCCATTGGATGTGAGGGCGATCTGGCTGAGACATCTGTCACCCCATTGATCGCCAGGGTTGATTCGGCTGATCTGGCTGGCTAGGCGGGTGTCCCCTTCCTCCCTCACCGCTCCATGTGCGTCCCTCCCGAAGCTGCGCGCTTGGTGGAAGAGGACGACCGGTACCGTTCTTCGGTCAAGGGTATACGATAGCTGCGCTCCCCTGCTAGAACCTCCAAACAAGCTCAAGGTATTTAAGATCCATTGATTTGAGAATGATGCAGTTAGAAAATACACCTCATGTTGTTGGAACTTTGGTTACTTAAGATCATACACACACACACACACACACACACACACACACATCGGACACCTAAAAGTATCCAAAGGATGGATTTGTGGTAGATTAGACTCTTCATTTTACATCCCAGTAGGGGATGTTCCAAGATTATTACATCTTCCAAGATTATTTAGATGCCATCTCTCTTCAGTTTCATGATAAAAGGTAATTAATCTTCTAAGATCTGTTAAGCTTCAAATATAAAATACTTTCTTTTCAAATTAGAAATAGTGAGGTTGCTTACTGACCACATTGTTTGCAGAGTAGCCAAGCAGTAATATTTTATTAAGATTTTTTTAATAATTTTTTTTTATTGTTAATAAAACCTACCTATACAGATTCAGTTTGAAGCTTTGCATATTTCACAATAATGTCCATTTCATTATATTTAATAGAAAAATTGCCATAAATATGAAAAGAAAGCAACAACTTTAACTACTTCCTAAAATTCTACTTCATCTGGCTTTATAGAACATTTGTTCAGGTCAATATTCTGAACTTCTGATTTTCCTGTCATTTCACAATACAGTGTTACCCCGGGATACGAATGCGCCGCCTTACGAAATTTCCGGGTTACGAAAAAAATCAATTGAAAAAAACTGTTCCGGGTTACGAAGGTTATTTCGGGTTACGAAAGAAATTTTGGTGCTTTTCGGCGCTTTTTCGCACCAAATCGCGGCTTTTCCCCATTAGCGCCTATGGGTTTTCGGCTTGTGAAAGCCTTTCGGGTAACGGAAGCGGCGGCGGAACGAATTAAATTCGTAACCCGGGGTACCCCTGTAGTTTAAAATCCATAATGCTCAGCTCTTTATGATTATTTTCCACTTATATTCTTATTTATCTGTTTCCCATTTCCTTTTGCATAATTCTAGAATGAGGCTCCATAAAAAATGATAATAGAATTGTTTTTATTGTTGTTGTTGTTGTTGTTGTTGTTATTATTATTAGACACTTCCTACCTACCTTTTCCTATGGAGATGCCAGGGATTGGGAATTATTGAGTTGTTGTGTGCCTTCAAGTCACTTGCAATTTTTGCCAAACCAAAGGCAACTCATGGTGTGTGTGTTTTTTGAGGCTGAGTGTGTGTGACTTGCCCAAGGGCACTTGGAGGGCTTCCATGGCAAAGTGGGAATTCAAAACCTGGTCTTCAGAATCATAGCCCAGCACTCAAACCACTGCATCATGTGGCTCCTTACTTGAGACCTATTGAATTTAGCATCCCTTAGGATTGCTCTACTGAAAAAGAGAGATGCCCCTGTATCTTTAATGGTTGTGTAGAAAAGATAATTTCTTCAGGGGTTGTTTGTCATGCAGCTGGACAATAAGCAACATCTGCTGAAATCCCCTCTTCTGTACAACCATTAAAGACACATGAATATCCAGTTTTCACTCTAGCAACCCTGTTCGGTATAGCTACTTTATATTCCCTCCTCCTCCCAACGGAAGATGCTCTGGAATAATTTTGCCTGAATTTAAGTCAGTCACACAAGCAGCACCTGCTGAAAATTTCTCTTCTGCACAGCCATTAAAGGGACAGGATTTCTGGCCTTTATTGCACATGGCAATCTAGTCAGAGATCATACTACACAAATTATAGTGGATTAATTTATGTGATGTGTTAATCCATTCTCTTTCTTTTCCCCCTTTCTGTTTCGCATATATGTATCTATAATGACTGCTTTCCCCCACTTCAGAGCATAATGAAAACGCAACGATAAAACACGGAATCTGTATGTAGCCACAAAAAGCTAAAAACACTTATTTGGCTGTGCAATGTGACCCTTACACCCCGAAGGAGTTTATGCAAGTGTTGAGTCATAAAAATACTGGCTTGTCTCCGGTGCTATATTTTTAGATTCTGGATTGAAAGATAGCATGAAGCCTGTTATCCTCCTGAATAATGCTGACCTAATATGGACAAATTCTTGCTTGAAAGGTTGTGAATTGCATGTCAAAAAGGCTTACTGAAGGGGGGGAAAAGAACCTCCTTCACTGCCATGTAGGAAATGGCTACAAAGTGCTGAAGACATTCACAGCATCATTCTAGAACTGCAACACCCTCTGCCTCATGCTGCCTTTCCACAGCTCCTGTCAGAATCATTGTTCCAGCATCCTCTTCCAACTTTATTTGCAAATCCCCCCCTGAACTAGATCTTTCATTTTGCTCTGTAAATATTATGGGAGAAAAAGAAACTTCCATAAATATGAGCTACTTTATCAAAAACATCAACTTTGCTATGTCAGAGTTTGCATCTCATGTTGGCAAGATTTGTTCAGAGGAAGTTTGCCTTTGTCTTCCTCTGAGACTGAAAGCATGCGACTTGCCCAAGGTCATCCACTGGGTTTCATGGCTAAGCTGGGAACTAAGCTCTGGTCTCCAGAACTCCAGAATGGATAATAGCATGGCATAAAAGTTAAAATATTCATGCCAAAATGCCTCTAAAAGTGATCCTTAAAAGTAATTTGTCAAAGTAACTAGAAACATTTGCTTATTATTACTCTAATTAAATGACTTCACTCTTTACTTGTTAAGTTACTTGGTTCTACCTTAATTGTACCAAAAAAGGCTGCATTTTACTTGCAATTTGGAAATAACAAGTAGTGTGTTTATTGTTACTTATGGGGCTGTACAGACTTGCTGCGGCCCTGATCTGGCCTTTCCATGACACAAAAAGGAGTGGCAAACAGTGGCTCCTTTTTGTGTCGCAGAAAGGGCAACATAGTTGCCCTGCACCACAGCTTTTCAGTGCTCCTTTGGCACAGCGCATGTACACACTGTGCCAAGGGAACACCGTGACACCTTCTGCTGTGCAGTGATGCATGCGGTGGTGCATGTAGCATCACGCTGGCATGGGATGGAGTTGTGGGTGTGGTGTGTGGTCACCATGCTCCCACTCTGCCCCGATGCCACCATTTATCGCCAGTCTCTACAGTCTCTATGTTAATTGTCCATTGTTATTTCCAGGCTCTGTGTAGAACATACCCTCAGTATCTATGAAGAAAAACAAATCTATTTGTTGGATATACTGTATATGCTGTCTTCAGTATGACTGTTCAGAAGAATAGATGCTGTTCTCACTATGGATTTATAAACAAGTAAACCAACAGCATGGAAATAAATTACAGTTATCACACTGGAAAATCTCCGCCTAATACCTAGTGGAAGTAAGGATGGCATATTTTTGACTTTCATATCTCACCATAATAGAAGCATATTTGTTTGACTTCAGAGTTTAAACATCTGGTTATTAACAAAGGCCAAGCAATAGTGGTGTACATCTATTGGATCCCACTGCTTCTATCAGAATCAGTAATTCTTCTTCCCTCTTGTAGGTTCCCATGCACTCCTAAACCTAGGCCTCTTTCAGACTACAAAATTATAAGACAATGGTTCCCTTTTAACTGCTATTGCTATGGAATCCTAGAATTTGTACTTTGGTCTCTGGGTTCCATAGGATGCAGCCATAACAAAGTGGAAGCATAGTGCTCTAATTATGTAATGTGAAAGAGCTGAGAAACCATCTGCAGCAGGTTTTCTCCTCTGACTGTTGGGAGGGGAAAAGGGAAAATTACAGTTCTGCTGGTCTTGAATGCAGGAATGGACCACCGGATACAGACCTTATGTTTTTATCTGTAGTACACATCATATCCATGTGCTTCTGGCCATACCTTTCATGGATGAGAGCAATAATTTATAGTATGTGTGTGTTTTCCTTCTTGTAGCAGACACAGAACAAGACTGTCATAACAAAAGAAATACTTGGAAGCAGGGTTTTATGAAAAAGGGAAGAGATTTTTGGACACTTCCAGGATTGAAAAAGAAAGAATCAGTCTGGTGTCTGAGTTAGCAGCTGGTTTAAAATAAAGCAATAAAGCACATTATTAATATGAGCTCTTTGTAGGCAAGCATTTATTGCATTGTTTTTGTTATGTACCTTCAAGCCATTTACAACTTATGGGGACCCTATCACAGGGGTTTCTTAGGAAGATTTATTCAGGGGCGGGTGACTTTGTCTTTTTCTGAGGCTGAGAGAGTGTGCCTTCCTCAAGGTTACCCAGTGGGGTTCAATGGCTAAGCAGAGACCAGCAAACCCTGGTCTCCAGAGTTATAGTCCCGCACTCACACCACTATTCCACATAGGCTGTCATACAATTAAAGTGGTGTCAAACAGTTTTATTTCTGCAATGTGATGTAATCAGGGGGTCTACGGAATTTTATTAGCTCAATATAGGGTTGGGTTACAAGCAGCCTTAGAATCTGTCCCAACTTTTACGGAGGTGGGGAGACAAAAGAATTGCAGAGGCAGAGTTAAGTTATATTTTATTAAATGAACATGCACACACTCAAATGCATACACACTCACACAATCACACACACAAGAAGCTAGGAAATAAAGGTGTTAGATGGGAATAGATAGGCTCCACTAATGGTGATAATTACCAGCCCTGTAGATGCAGTTTTGGTAACATGGGGTATGAGACCCGGCCATTCCTAAGCACTTGGGGGGGGGGTGGTTAGCAGAGAGCCAGGTCTAGCAAAGTTCTGAGTGACAGAGTGTCTGCCTGCAAACCAATTAATCCAAGGAGCACTGGAAATTTGAGTTTTTTATAAGGAAATCTCACTTGGACAAAGAATGGGTGGTCTCATGGCCAAAGGTCCAAATTGTATGAAGTAATTGCCTGGGGTGGAGGCTTCCAAGGTGAGAATTAAACATAAATGAACACATTCTTGCTATAGGTAAAACACAGGTGTGAGAGACAGGAACAAACATTGCACCTGGAAATTGGTGTAGGGCTCCTTGATAGTATCTTCTCACCTTCCTGAGGGGTGTGTGAGTGAATCAGCCCTTTTGCAACTCCCAAAACTTATCGACATGACCTTACGCTTGAGACCTTATGAGGGCTATATTCAGGGTCATGAAGGAGTGAACCTCACCATATTTGAAATATTAAAAATGGAAGATATACAGCTTGTCGTAACAGTGGATATACCCTTTGTCACATACAACAGTGAAACAACACTCAATTAATATCTATATGCACATTCACAGGTTCATTTCACAGTCATCAGGTGACTAGGTACAGAAGAATGTATGCACATGGAATTTTCCTAATTATGTGGAATAATGAAGAATGTGATTGTGTTTTTCTATTGTCAATGAGAAGGAAGCAATTTTCTATGCTGTTTGAAGACATATTTCATCTCATTAGGAGGAAATCCTCCTGACTATAATTGCAAATGTGAATAAAATATTTTATCACATGATAAGGATAGGTAGACACAAATTAAGAATGAGTTTTTAACTCTAGGGAATCTTTTTTCAGAAGGGCATGGGAATTAATGTAAGGTACATGTGAATACAGAAAGGTGGTTTTAGTTGTGCTTCCTGGATTTATTCATATCATTAATGTCACCAGATGTCCAAGAGCAAGAGAACAAAATACATAACTCTTGAGATCCCATCCAGATGTCACTCAAAGAAAAAATGTTTATAAAAGAGTCTGGGCATCAATCAGTGCGCTAGTTTTGGAAAATGGGTTTTGTTTCACACAGAAGTAAGACTAAGAAGCTTATTTCACCACAAAACCTCAAATGTGATCATAGACTTGCAAAATGTGATGTTATTTAAGCTGCTAAATGTGGTGTCTCAGTGTTACATGGTTACCCAAGTGCCATAGCTGCTCTTAAGCCATGTTGTATTTTGGTGGAAGGGGGGGGGATAAATTGTACTTGATTATCCTATTTGATTGTTACATTTTCTTTTTCCTGAAAGATTAAAAACTACCCAATTTTTAAAATTTTTACTCCCAACTAGAGAAGGCCCATTGAAATGTATAAGACTTGTTAGTCAACACAAATATAAGTCCTACTGATTTCAATGGATTTGCTCTATCTGGAAGTAAAATAGCATTTATCTCTATATACTGCATTACTTTTTAAAAGTAGGAGGAAATTTCTCTGTACAAATATAGACTGATTATTTCTCCTTCTCAGAGGCATGTACCCCACCCAAAAAAGTCCAATTGAAACCAAGTTAATGATTGCACAAAATTGGAACGTTACATAAAAAAGGTCTTGTACTACATTCTGTGTGAAAAATCAATCGCAAAAAGAGCTGTGCAGTTAATCAGACTTTCTCTGTCATTCTCTAAAGATCGTAACAGTAGACAGACCAATAAACAACATAGATTCAAATGAGGTTGAGCAAGGACACGATCTGTATGCCAGTAGAGCTAAAGAGGCAGCAATTATATCTCAAACTGAACACTCTTGGGTTCAAAGTTCTATAGTAGTGTTTTTTATATAACAGAACTGAGTAGACCCCTGCCAGCACATCCAAAACTGACCAAAGTGACCAAAATGACTCAAACATAAGAGAATGAGAGATGAGAACAACTTTCAGGAGGCTGTGGGAAAGACATCAATTAGCAATGTTTTCCAAAAGGCAAGACAGCTGTCCAACAAGCAGTGTTTATTTGTTTAATGCCAGAGGTGGCTGGTAGCACCTATGTCAGTGAAGCCACTATAGGTTTTATCCTAAACATTAAAGGAGCTAGCCAAAGTTCTGAAACTAGTTGGGATATAGGGCTAACACCTTGGGCGGCTCATAGATTCATAGGATGAGTTGGAAGAGACCACAAGAGCCATCCAGTCCATGCAGGAACTCACAGTCAAAGCACTCCTGACAGATAGTCATCCTTTGTTTAAAAACATTCAAAGAAGGAGACTCCACCACATTCAATGATTGGAGGAGCACTCCCTCCTGCTTGGACCATAGGTGCTAGAGCTTGCTGCAAAATTAGGAACTTGCTTTAACAAACAAACATTTCTGCATGCTCTAGTGTTTATATGCTAGTATCCTGTTTGTGACTTCTGCTGGCATAACCCCCATTTATACCAATGAAAGTACTTTGCGGGGCATTGTGCAAGGAGGGTCCAAAACACACTGCAGAAATAATCCAGTTTGAGACCGATTTAACTGCCCAGAGCCAGTGCTAGGGAATCCTGGGAATTGTCTTTCATTGTGTCACTAGAGCTCTCTCACAGAGAAAGTTAAATGTCTCACAAAACTACAGTTCTCAGAATTTCCTAGCGTTGAGCCTGGACAGTTAAAATGGTCTCAAGGTACCCAGTGCCTTTTCCGGCAACAGCTCTGCTTCAGCAGATTGTGTAATGTCAAATGCTGCAATGGACCATATAGAAGCAGTATGGAGCTCTAGGAATTCAGCATGGCCTAGTGGTTTGAGTGTTGTTTCACTTTGACTCTGGAGATCAGTGTTTGATTCCCCACTTGACCATGAAACCCAATGGGTGACTGTGGGCAAGTCACATGCTCTCAGCCTCAGGGGAATGCAAGGGCAAACTTCCTCCGAACAAATCTTGCCAACAAAACTCCATGATAGATTCGCCTTAGGGTTGTCATAAGTGGGAAACAAGGGCCCACAACAACAACAATAATGGAGCTCTATGGTTGGTCAAGTATTGTGAAACTTCTGGAATGGTATAGCTAGTGGTACCAGTAACCTGTGATCTAATACCTGCACATCTAAGGAGGGAGGTTGTTCTTTCCTCCCAAGAGGCCCAAGGACTGCTGCATAGCACCTAGGTGCACTCCTGCAGCCAATTGGGGCTGAAAGTTCAGAACTGTACCCAGGAGCTGTCAGGCTGCCCTTGCATGGCAAGGAAAGAAAGAGCAACTTTTCTCACCACCACCAACATTAAGTACGCTGATGGAGATTTACATTCTACTAGCAGTCCGATTGGACTTGAACCTCAGCTTCCAGTTCAAGTGAGGAATTAGGCTACTGACATGAACTGAGTTCACTCTACAGATCTAGATCTAGATCCAGGTTTAGCTTTCCGTGCCAGGCACTCCCTTACATGCATTCCTGTGCTGATGTTTATGCCCAGTTGCATCTACGTATGTATCCTAGAAATTTTCTGCAAATGTAGAGATTTTATCAGAGCTCTAATACAAACACTATAAAAACCACCCAGGGAGGCTGAAATACACTTTGAGATAATGAAATATCGACAATTAAATTACTTCCCCTCCCCCTAAGGTTAATAAAGGATACAATTTCAGTTTAGTCAGTATTTATTTGTATTTGTTTTCAAACTGATTTTTGCAGATGGGGATTCTGCCATGCAGGAGGGATGAGTCAGAAGGAATCCACAAGCAAAATGGAAGTGTTTCAAAATAAAATAGAGCACAAATGACTAGAAGCTGAGTAACAAGTAGCACCACGGTGGTTGTTTATGTGAAGCTCTGCGCTCTTGATCCTTCAACATATAAAATTCTCAGGACATAAAAAGTGTCACTGGATCACATTGACAGCTTATCTGGTTTGGCTTCTTTTTTCCCTCATTGGTTAACCAGATGCCTCTGGGCAGAGCACAAGAAGGACCTAAGCATGTGTTATTCTCTGGTGAATGGTGTTCACAGGCATGGTCCTCCTCATGCTATCTATGAACATCACCACATTCTAAAGGAGCAAATTTTACAATTTAGCCATGCTCTTTGCGAAAAACTGTTTCCTTTTGTCTCTTCTAAATCTCTGAGCATTCAGCTACAATAATCTGCCCTGCACATACAATAATCTGCCCTCTTGCGGATATTTAGTCTAGACAGCCAGTTGACAACTGTCAGCTAGAGGACTTTTTCTTCAGCCACCCCTAGACTGTGGAAACACCTGCCAGAAGAGACTTGATAGCTGAATACACTGTCTGAATTAAAAACAACATAAAAACAACATAAAAACAAGCCTGTTCCAGCAGGCTTATCCAGATGATTTTTAAACTGTGAATTTTAAATGAGAAATTTTAGATGTGGATTGTTTTAATATGAGCACATCTTATTTGCCCTTTTAAACTGATGTCTGTTTTAACCAATGTATAGCGCGGCCATGTCATACGCGGACACCTTTTACATGGCTTTCAGCTTATGCTAAAAGCCATGTAATGGAAGTTGCAATGGCATGCGCACCGCACTGCACATCATGCACGAGCCCCATTATTTTCAATGGGGCTCAAGCATATGCGCTATTTGCCTTATGCGGAGGGGCCCAGAACAGGTCCCCGTGTAAGGCAAGGACGCACGGTATATTAATTGATGTTTGTTAATTGCTGTTTTCCTGCACCTTGATCCATGGGGAGAGGAGGGGAAGAAATAAATAAACCA
>NC_056526.1:142972528-143095785 GCF_019175285.1 Sceloporus undulatus | reverse complement strand
CTTCTTCTTCTTCTTCTTCTTCTTCTTCTTCTTCTTCTTCTTCTTCTTCTTAGGTGACTGTTGATTCTAATATTAGTAGACAGGAGAAGAACTTACCTCTATCTTATTTCTTCATATCATGCATATTATTTTACAGCTCTGTCAAGTCCCAGCCTTTTACACCTTTTCTCTAAAGTAAGGACCTGAACAGACTGGCCAAAATAAAGCTGCGTCTCATCACTTTAGAGGTATGATGTTTAAATGATACATGCATCCTAAGAGGCCAGAAGCTGTGCCAAAGCCACACTCAAGATACTGAGACTCTTATGTACTCTATCCTCCATCCCTATGGCCATGAGGAGCCAAGTACCTCCCATTCAGCCACAACTGTCTAATGGCCAGAGAAAACAGGAGAAACACTTCCCTTCAGGCCAGAGGGACTGCCCCATTAATAATTCAAGCAGAGGGTGGACTACTACATTAGAGTGACCTTTGCTGGCCAAATTGGTTATCTAGAGTTTTTTACCATATTGTTCCTTTGTGGGATATTCTAAAGCACTTGGCTGGCCACTTCCAGAAGGATGCTAGAATAGATGGATCTTTGGTTAGATCAAGTAGAACTCGTATCTTTTAAGGCAGGAGATGACACTTAAACTTTGCTCAGGCCCAACCCCAGCCCTTTGATTAAATAAAGTGGAGTGGCTAACACAGGCAGCAGATTGGTTTGCCATAGGGCGGTATATAAATATTATTATTATTATTATTATTATTATTATTATTATTATTATTATTATTATATTATGTTATAAAAGATCAGCAAATGTTATGTTAATTTTTATTGGTAGGGGTTGGATTAAATGTTTATGGGATTTTCTCCTTCATGTATCAGAAGTTATCATGATTTGGTTTGTAGGTTCAGTTTGCTCTTCTGTCTTGAGCAGGAAAATATCTTGGGCACTTCTTTTCTGCAACTATTTCTCCCCAGAGATAATTGAAGATATGTTTGATAATAAAGTGTGGGAAAAGTGGATATGAGAAGTAGAGAAGCAGGAGCAAAGAAACGTTTAAGCAGCTGTTTATTCAGTCATGGCTTCTTTCTTATAAATCCTGCCCATACTGCTTTTTGTACATTGATGGTAACCACAAGGATCACATTCCTGTTTAAAGCTAGTTGATCATTTATGTGGAGGTCCAGACATGGAGAAGGGAACCTGCTTTTTCTTGATACCTCCTTATGTAATGCCAGAAAAAGCAGGTCTGGTAGCATAACCTCCAGAGTGTTGTTGTAGTTAACTGCCCTCAAGTCAATCCTGACTCATGGTGACCCTATGTATGAGACATTTTCAAGACTCACTATATTCCCCTGCTCTGCTTAGGTCCTGCAAACCTAGGCTCATGGGCTCCCTGATTTTGTCCAGCCATCTGGCATATGGCCTTCCTCTCTTTCTATTACCTTCTACCTTTCCTAGCATTGTTGTCTTTCCTAATGAGTTGTGCCTTCTCATGATATAGCCAAAGTATGACAGCCTCAATTTGATCATTATGGCTTCCAGGGAGACGTCATGTTTGATCTGTTCTAGAACACATTTGTTTATCTTTTTGGCAGTCCCCAGTATCCTCAGTAATCTTCTCCAGCATCACATCTCAAATGAGTTGATTTTCTTTCTTCACTGTCCAGTTTTCATATATGTACAAGGTAATGGGGAATATAATGGCTTGGATGATTCTAACTTTAGCACTCAGTTGTATATTGTTACACTTTAGGATCTTATCTAGTTCTTTCATAGCTGCCCTCCCCATTCCCAGTCTTCTGATTTCTTGACTGCAGTCTCCGTTCTGATCAATATTTGATGCAAGGTATGGGAACACTTTAACTATTTTGATTTCTTTGTTATTTAGGTTCAATTTATGTAGATCCCTTGTGGTCATTATTTTTGTTTTCTCAATGTTCAGCAGCAAGCCTGCCTTTGCACTTCTTTAACTTTCCTTAGTAATTGTTCAGTCTATGATTTTTCCACTAGTATTATGGTGTCATCTGGATATCTTAGATTGTTGATGTTTCTTCCTCCTATCTTCACTCCTACTTCTCCTGCATCTAAACCTGCTCTTTGTATGATATTTTCTGCATACAAGTTATGTTCCAGTTATGCTGGTGTAAAGGCACAAGAGAACTCTATCCAAAGCTGTCATCCTGTGTTTGCCATTGAACATATAGGGCTACCTTGTTTTATTTTTTAAAAAATACATTTTGTGAGACAATATTTTAAGTAGTTGTTACTACTTTACCAAGCAAACTCCCAATTAATGTAATAATGATTATGCTTCTGGGTTGTGACCTGGTGGAGAAATAAAAAATATTTCGTACAATCCATAAAGTCTAATAATCAGGGCTGGATTTCTTTCATTGTGATTTGCCACAAAGTGGGGAGGTCAACTCTATCCATAGAACAGAAACCCCAAAATACTGCTTCTTAGTGTTGATGAAATGACTAACAGTTGATAAGATCAAGGTAACTTTAGCTTTTCTTCCAGGAAAATGTGGAAGCCACAGGTTCCCATTTTACATCTTACAGTAATTATCACAATACTTTTTGTTGCTGCACAGAATATTGATAGAAATATAGTATACCACTACTTCTGTTCTTCCATCCAGTTACTGTATCATCTCAGAAGGAAGTCTCTCTCTTTCAGCTCAAAACATAATTGCTCTGAAAGAAGAAATATTCCATAAAGTGATGTGTTGTTTTGATTAATTGTCATCAGGTGGATTGCAAGGAGCCATCAACAGCAACTCACAGCAAAGGCAATGATACCCAATTACAGAATGTCACATTTCTTGCTGCTGCTGGGTTTATTTCGATGTACAAAGGAACAAGGAAAAATATGTTGTGCTCTAGTGAAAAACTGCCTCTGATTTTTCAATGTGCTTTATGTATTTGATGCTATGGCATATCAAAGATCATCCCCTCTGAAATGACTTCTGTAATATTGAATTCTTTTCATGTGAGAGTTGTGGGGGGAGGGATGGTATGTTGATTTTAATCCTCTATTACTCATCTGAACACTGAACTTTCAAAAATATGCTCATTATATGTTTTTTCTCATACAAAAATACATGATTAATTGTATTGTAAATATATAAATGTTGAAACCAGTTTTTAACTAAAGGCTTACAGCACTGACAGAGTTTTAAACAGTTTATTTATATTTCTTGATCTGGGAGATATAGCTAAGTGCAGCTCTAAGCATCCTTGTTTAGAACTAAACTCCAGTTTAATCCAGGCATTTATTCTAAACTATATATGTTTAGCATATTAACACATTCCAAGCAAGAGATAGTATTTGTGTTACTCCAGACAAAAGTTTACCATATATAAAATATGGTTGGTAATAGAAAAAAGAGTTTGGAAACATTGCTCTCTTGGACTACAAACCACCAGAATTCCCTAGTCAGCATTTCAGTGACTGGCGGATTCTGACAATTGCACTTCCCAAAAGTCATGTTTCCAGATGTTATATGAAGCTATAACCTTTTCCTTCAATTACCCTTCCAACAGGTGAAGGAGAAGAATAAGAGATCATTTATTCCTGATGGAAAGTGAGCAGGCTTTATCATCTGCTGTCTGACTGCTTGTTTTTTTTTGTTTGTTTTTTACTTTTATACATACATTTTTAAATGTATCCTGAGGGCAGCTGATATGCTGTCCTTTTTAGATTCATACGTTTGCCCAGTTAGTGAGCAAAGAATGCATATGATATCATGTTAGATAAGGAACTGCATGAACAAAACACTATGCTGCATAAAAACTTTCCTGCAGGATCCAGAAGATTAGCTACCCATAAAATCAGTGAAAGCATCAACCAGTCTTCTGGAGAAGCACAAAGGGGGTTGATTTAGTCCTCCCCCTTATCCTTCCCAAAACGGTTGCTTAATCTAGCCATGGTATGAACTGAAACTCCAATTGCTATAGATTTCTATGTCTGCATATCTGGATAGGGAATCAGGCTAAAACTGTGCATAAACACTAGAAAGCAAGTTCCAATGGGAGCAGCATTCTGAAATTGTTTGGACAACAGTCCTCTAAGGATTTTTATTCACCTCTGGCATCTTCAGAGTTTTAGATCTTACATTCAGGATTATCTTTTCTGCAACATCATTGTCCATTAGTTATAGTCTAGATGTAGATGTGCTGGAATTAGGTTGATGTACTGAAGACTTCACAGCTAATGCATCATAAATGATTATATGAACTTGATTTGGATTCACATGGAAACAAAGCTCGGAACTTTTACTTTTTGAACTGCAGCTTCCAGAATTCCCCAGTGGCCATGCTGGCTGGGGGATTATGGAATTTGTAGTCTGAAACAATCTTAAAATGTTGGGGGGGGGGTGGAGGAATCAGAAAATCACAGATCATTGCTCCAAGTTGATTTGTGTCCTACAAAAATACATACTTGGCTTGCTTCGTTGAGGTGTGGTCTACTTTCTGAATAAGTGGAAATGCTTACCTTGGAGATAGCTCCTCCCCATTTTTTAAAGCCATTGAGCTACATCCCTTAAAATTCTGAACATTTTCTATTTCCACTTAAATGAATACTGAGAACAGTAAGAGTTGGCACTCTGAATCAGGTGCATTCTCTATGTGTTAGATTTCCAACTCCTGCCATGTCGAACCAGTGGCCGTGCTAACTACAGTTGATGGGTACTCCACATATGTAGAGAGGACAGCTTGTGGAAAGCTTAACTAGCCCTTAAGTATTGTGGAGGGTAGATACAAAAGAGGAGTGCTATCCTTGTTGCAGTCCATGGGGTGCATCTGAACTAATGTGAGCACTTTCTCCTGAGACCATGTATATTTACCATCCACATATTTTAAAAAGTTATTTTAGTTATCTTTCACAGTTTGGCTTCAAGGGCACATACAGCTGGGACTTTATGACTGAGGCACATGAAAATGCAAGTGATCGATCCCTGAGGGGTTACCAGTAATATATTTCTCTGTTGCAACTGTCTTTTCCCTTGAGACTTACTGT
Organism: Sceloporus undulatus; assembly: GCF_019175285.1. Classification (NCBI taxonomy): domain Eukaryota; kingdom Metazoa; phylum Chordata; class Lepidosauria; order Squamata; family Phrynosomatidae; genus Sceloporus; species Sceloporus undulatus. Next base: position 143,090,772 of record NC_056526.1, on the reverse strand, counting down.
TGAAGTCTCTGCTGCACATTGCAAGCTGGGTTGCTTCCATTTGCCTTTCAAACAGACAGAAAACGAATCAGTTAACACAGCTGATTTGTTCCATCACAAGGCAATTTTTGCACAACGCTTTTGCAAAAGCTACTCTCAAACAGACTGCTTTGGCTCTTCAGATGCTGTCTGATGATCAATAATATTGGGAAAGGTGGTCATATAACAGACTTGATTCACATGAGTGCAGTTCAGAAAAGTTCACTTTTCCAAGTACTGGATGGGATTTAATCAGACCAGCAATGTTGCCAAGTCACAGGATGGGATGTGAAAATTGCCAGATTGCTAGAAAGTACTGCACCGCAATCACCAAAGGTCTCTGTGGATGGTATTTTCAGTGCAATCCATATTCAGTAGTCATTCTGTACTGGAGGAATAGGTTGTTGTTGTTTTCTGGCAGGCATGTCTATCAGGGGTAAGCTGTCTTTTCTCTTTTGGAGGCATTGTAGTACTCCAGAGAGTTACCTTTAATATCTGAAAGGATGAAATTCCCTTCTAATTTTTGGTTGTAAGATATAGAGGCATGGGTATCATGTGTACCTATTTTATAAGTTTTTCAAATTTCAATGTTAATTTTTAATTTTTTCTTTCTATGCTGAATATAATGCTATGAGTAATAATGTAGCTGGGAGCCTTTAACAAAATGCTGTGACCCTTTAAGAAAAACAGTAGTGAACACCAGCAAAGCCACCCCCTCCTTTCCCTCCCCAGCACACCATAGCATTTTGCTATTTTTACCAGGTTCTGTTTGCTTTAGCTCTGTGAAAGCCATGTACTTCCCTTTTCCAGAATAAAAAGAAGGATAAACAAGGCTGTCCTATTTCCCTGCAGGAAAGACATTAAAGCAAGCATCCCATGGCTCTAGAAAGTAGCATCTCCAGTGCTAGGTGTACAGCCCTCTGTTGAAACAAAGTAAGATTTTATCATTTAGATTCTGGAGGAACCTTGACATCTTATGCATGTTGCTGTTGTTGTTATATTTATATCCCATTTTACCTCCAAAATGGGGACACAAAGCAGCTTACAAATTAAAAACAATTAAAAACATAGAAAAATTAGCTTTAAAATGGAATTAAACCGGTGTAATATTAAAATACATCACTCATTAAAATAATAAAATGCAATTTAAAAGATAAAATCACTTTTTAAAAGTACATATTAAAACATATTAAAATGTTGTACACTATCTGATATCCTCTCCACATCATCTCCAGAACCTGGCTGCTCTATTCTTCATAGCACAAAGACATGCTTTTTGGATCCTGTTATCCCATAGTATTCAGCTAAACCTTACCAGGAAACCCACAATCTCAACATGAAGACAGTAGCTCTCTTTACTGCTATTTCCCAGCCATGGGTAGACTGCCAATAGGGGTTAGATCCAGGGCAAGCAAAACCCTGGGGCAGCATGAGACTGTGAGACTGGTTTTTTCCTCTCTCTACTGTCTCTGTCCCCTCCAGACTCCCTGAGCTACCATTTTCCTTTCCAAAGAAGAAATAAGGGGAAAGAAAGGGGGAGCTTTCTCTCCTGGAAGCCTCTAGGAAGAGACAAGTCACTTTTTAAATAGATTGTACCCGGTTTTTCAGCATTTTTCAGCATTAATGTAACACAGGCTCTTGGTAACCACTGAGGTTTGCTTCCAGGACCCCCTGTGAGTACCAAAATCCATGGGTGCTGAAGTTGTATTATGTACAATGACATAATAAAATAGAGTCCTTTATATAAAATGGCAAAATCAAGGTTTGCTTTCTGCATTTTTTATGTGAAATATTTTCAAGCTGTAGATGGTTGAAGCCATGGGTGCCAAATACATGGTTATGAAGGGCTGGCTGTATTCCTATTTAATACATCTTGATGCAATGGTAGATAAATACTGTACTAAAATATATACCTGGCTCTGTAATTTGTAATCAGTTTTTAGCTTTCTAGCTGAGGAATGTGATTCCTTCCTGAGCCTCCAGTGCCCAGTCAGCTCCAGATTTCCCCAGCCAACCTTCCCTTGGGAATCGGGATATTATTGGCACACACATTCTTGTTTACTAGATATTCAAGTTGATTGTTGTATCCATTTTACTGTTTTAATCCAGTTTTGTCTGTCACAACTTTGAGGCAGGTGGTTTTGGCACCCATTGAAGGGGCTGTGTGCCCATCTTCCCCATTTCAGGGGTCACCTCAAGGGCCCTTGGAATGAAGTCTGTAAGAGACAAGCCCAGTTCAGGGGCTGTTTGGCCTGCTTCATTCTCAGGTGTCAGAAGAACCATACAGTGGATGATGACAACCCATGTGGAACCCAAGATCCTGCTATTCCACCATTTCTCCCCTGAGACAATCACTCTTGATGTTTCGATTGACATTGTCTTTCAGGATAATCCTAAAATCTGACATTTCAAGGCAAAAACCTGAGACTTGTGACATCACAAAGGGTGAACACTTGTGATATTACAAGGTGGATGTTATTATATTACAATTATATATTATAAGGTGGATATTACAAGAAGTGGTCTCTGGTGATGTCATTGAGCATGGTACAAGAGCATCAACTGCAGTTACTGAGGGCATGTCATTCAAATAAAAAATACCACATATAATAAATAAGAAAAACACATAAACACATATCTTTCAAGGCAGTTCTCACACCTTGAGAGTCCTTCAGTCTCAAGTTTCAATAAAATGGGCCAGGGCTTATGGTCTGGCAACTCTTGTTTGGATTCAGAATTCTGTTCACACAACCACAGCAAGCCCAAAATCCTTTACTGGCTGAAGTGGATTATTAAATGTACAGCCCAAATTAAAGTAAATTGTTCCCAAACTAGCCAAATGATTTGAAATGCAATGAAGAAAATCTACCAAAATACCTCTTTCCATCTCCTCTAGCAGTAAAAATGCAATAGTCAACAAATATATAAAGGAGAATTTGCTTGTCTTCTATACCTAGAATCTGCTACCTGTGGCAGCTGCCTCACTCTGCCTAATGCTAGGTCGAGTCCTTCACACAATACAGTGGTGCCTCGGGTTACGAAATTAATTCGTTCCGTGGCACCGTTCGTAACCCGAAAAGCCTTCGTAAGCCGAATTGCCATAGGCGCTAATGGGGAAAAGCCGCGATTCCGTGCGAAAAAGCCGAAAAAAGCACCAAAAGTTTTTTCGTAACCCGAAAAAACATTCGTAACCCGGAACAACGTTTTCCTATGGGATTTTTTCGTATCCCGAAAATTTCGTAACCTGGGTATTTCGTATCCCGAGGTACCACTGTATGGTTTTTCTATTCCTTTGTCTCCACTATAGCCTTATTTGCCCTTAAAGCTACTCTGAGGCTCACAAAATCCATGAGAACATGTGGAATGTCATGCAGATTGTAGTGAAAATTGGCAGAATCAGACCAGAGTATCTCACTCAGTTGAGTAAACAAGCCATTGAAGAAATTATTTTTATGATCTCTGCACGGAATACACTAAAAACATGTCCCTCCTTGTTTGCAGTCCATACCTGTTGAACTAGAGAGGATGTGACATTATCCTTCACTCAGATCTCTTCATGGTGCTTCAAATGGTAAGTCACTATGGAAGCATAAAACTTTGACATATCTAAATGTCTTCAGTACTATCATCCTTTAAGACCTTAATAAGGCTGTTCTGTGGGTTGTTTCAGCTTGCCTTCAAAATAACTCCTAACAAGAATTAATATTAATGGACAAGTGTTTATTTGGATATCTATAATATATCACATTTCTCTAATATGTGGAGTACTACATAATTGGGGAAGAATTCATTCAGAGCCACATATTTAATTGCTATTTTGATGGATCTGCCAGACAGACAGACTAAAAAGTTCTGAAACACTGCTGTCTTGGAACCTAATCCATCTAAGCAGAAGCATTTAACCCAGAATTTCAGTATTGGGAACACAACTTCTAATTTACCATCTCTAAGATTTGACATGCATTTGGATAGAAACATCAGTTTCTCACAGCATACTTTTATAATATTGTGACAGAACAATTTCCTTTCATTAAAAGCAAAAAAGTTAACTTTAGAAGGGACTGTAAGTGAGGATAAAATTGAATGCTAAGAGTGATGCACAGTCCCTAATATTGTTTTCCTATGCTGCAGTTGGATTTTGTCAGAGCTACATTCCACAACAATCAGATCTGCAAATTAAACCTATGTGCTTCAATGAGCAATCATAAAACAAAGATGGTACATGCAAAATACGTAAATGAGAAAAATCATGTGCTAGTGAGTATCAAATTTTGGTCTTCCACATGTTTTGGACCTCAGCTCCCAGAATGCCAGACATTTGGCCAAATTTGGGGGCCAAAATTATGTATTTTGATATGTCCCATGGATAAGTTAAGGGTAAATCTTAAGGGCATGTAACAAAGGATGCAAAGGATGAAGCCAAGGAAAACAATGTCAAAGAACTTACAAAATCCCAGCAGGCATAAATATTTCTGCTTACCCTAAAGGCTGGATGGATAAGGAGGAAACTACCACCACCATTTTCCAGCCAAAAGTGGTGCCACAGTGGAGAAAGTAGAGGGGGTTGGTGCTTCTTTTAGGTTCCTCCAATATGGACTATGATGTTACCTTTTACCACTCTACTCAGAGAAGGGGATGATCCCTTTTTAAAAATAAGAGTTAACATACAGTACTTACATTGACCGATGGATAAGTCAACCCAGTTTTTTGGGGTCAATTTTTTTATTGAAATTTCTAGACTTATACATGAGTATATACAGTATCTAGTTTCACTCTGTGTGACAGGCACATGTTTTGCATGTAAAAGATAATATGTGTAAAATGCACATGTTTTGAGTTAAATATTGAATTTACTTAAATAAAACTGATCTAATTTGAATGATGTTATTTCCTTATAGAATGTTAAAATATGAATATACATGAATGTGTGAATGAAAATGCATCCACTAAAACAAAATATTTTTATTCATATGCTGTGTTCAGGCGGGGGTGACGTCTATATGTAGATGTAAAGTGGGAGTCTCCAGGGTAAAAAGTTTGAGTTCCACTGTTCTCATATCCTCAGCGTGAGTCTCCCTTGTCTGGAATTCCGAAATCCAAAATATTCCCCAGAACCAAATCTTTTTTCATGGGTGGCTTTCTGATGTTTCAGTGTATTTAAACTTAGTTTCATGCACAACATTATTTAAAATAATGTATAAAATTAGCTTTAGACTATAAGAATAACATATAGATTAGCTTTAGACTATAGAAATAATGTATAAATAAACATAAATGAATTTTATGTTTAGACTTGGGTCCCATCTCCAAGATATCTCATTATGTATGTATATGCAAATACAGGTAGTCCAAAATCCTCAGAAATCCAAAATCCAAAACACGTCTGCTCCCAAGCATTTCATATTATAAAATCATAGAATCATAGAGTTGGAAGAGACCACAAGGGCCATCCAGTCCAACCCCTTGCCATTCAGGAACACAGAATCAAAGCACCCCTGACGGATGGCCATCCAGCCTCTGTTTAAAGACCTCCAAGGAGGGAGACTCTAGCACACTCTGAGGGAGTGTTCCATTGTCAAACTGCTCTTACTGTCAGGAAGTTCCTCCTGATATAAGGGTGACTCAACCCATAGTCCACTTGTCACACTATCCACTGTTCTCACAGCCTGCAAACATTTTTAGATGTTTTGTGAGAATTTCTCTCTTTTGTGTCTACCTCACACAGGACATGGTAGATATGTTCCCACTTTTCATACACTTGTTAAAAAGTCTGTGGGAATTACTCTTACAATAACTTTCTCTTTTTACAGAGAATGCTTTCAGTTTGGGGTGGAAGTTAGAAGGAAGCCTACATTGTCTGCTCAGAGACCTGAACAATTCTGGGCCTGTATAGTTAGGGAGGAAAACTTGTTTCAGTGAGTCTATTCTTGTTAGGACTAACAACTGGATTTAGCCTGATGTTCAAGCCATCATAGAGAAGTGGTTTGAGCATTGGACTATGACACTGGAGACTAAAGTTTGATTCCTGACTTGGCCATGTAAAACACTGGGTGACTTTGGGCAAGTCATACTCTCTAAGCCTCAGAGGATTACAATACCCCCCCCCCAAAGAAACTTGCCAAGAAAACCCAATGATAGTGGTCACCGTAAGTCAGAATGATTTGAATACACACAACAGCAACAACATTGATAGTTCTTTTCTTTTTTGCTAAACAGAAGCCATCTAATAAAATTGCCTCTTATTGCTTCTGTCTTCCAGCTGATCGGTTGGTAGGCAAGACTTCTGTTCCAAACTCAATAATACAAATTGCCTTATTATAAAAGCAAGTGTTAAAGGGACAACCAGGATTCTTGTTGTTGTTGTTATCTTGCTAAAAACAGTTATTACTTTCTACAGGTGTTAAACCAACAGCAATTTCAAAACCTCCTTTATGACCTAGTGACTTTTCTTTTCATTGTTCACATCTTCTTCCAATCATGATGTCCAGGAGTGAAGGGGTTACCAAGGAGATGGATATATTACTGCTAAGCAAAGTGATTTTTTTAATGTTTTGGTCTATTTTAAAGAATGGTTTTACCTGTTGTGCATTATCTCAGAAGTCCTGGTGTGCTGAAATATAACAAGTACACAAAAACTTGGTCTTCTGGAGTGCTGAAAACAGTGTTCTGGTTAACAGGCATAAAATACACTGGGCCATAAGGTTCCCACACCTATGGGCCTATTGCCTCTTTCGCAGTCCTCCAGAGGAGGAAGAAATATTTCAAGCTTGGCAGCATTTTATTGAACATTGTGTGTCCTTATATTCTCTGAACTCTACTCTGAAGAATGGAAGTTGATGACTAATGTATCATCATAATTAATGATATAACCAGAGGCCACCCCTTATAACATTGCCTCCTGGAACTTCACATAGTATTGTTCCAACAGTTTAGGTCTTTATCCTGGGAAGATATTAACCTGGCAACCCTGTTGAACTACCACCTCTGGACTCATGCTCAGTCTGACTACAGTTTTACAACCTGCACGAGAAAAACGGGATGCAAAAAAGGCAACCTTCCAGGAATAGTTACTGAGGATTAAAAAACAAAGCAAAACAAAAGACACACACACAAACACACACCTTATTTCCAAACAGACTTTTGGATTAGAATGATTGGATTTTCATGTATTGGGATGAAGTCTATTCCTAATTTGATTGTATTTTCCTTTCCTTTTTTGTTTTGTTTTGTTTTTTGGTTGTCCTATGTCTTTTTAATTGTGTGGTTGAAGTTAACTCCTTCGCAGACCTTTCAGGTGAAAGGCAGAATATAAACCTATTGACAAAAAAGGGGAAACAACAATAAACAATAATCAGACAAACTGAAGACCTCAGCTACTTCTAAACTGTAGATTCAAACATGCTAATTTAGGAGTAAACCCTCTTGAATAGAGTGGGACTTACTTCTGACAAACCATACATATGATTTCACTGTTAATCTGAACAAAATCTCTGGCACAGAGATTTATTTTGTAATGGTGAAAAATCAAATAGCATTACATTTAAGAAGGTATGAAACAAAAGGGGCTGATGTGGACTGGGAAGAATTTTTATTGTTTTTCTCTTAATGTTTATGCAGAGTGCTCAGTGACTTCATTTATACTGACATCACTCTGCCACTGAATATTGAAGGATGAGTCTGTCTTTCTGATAGCTAAAAAAACAAAAGGTCTTTCAATTCTGTTGGGGGGGGGATGGTTTGTACCAAGGACTTTTGTCTCGAAAGGCAAATATATCCCTTTCACAAGCCCAACTTTTGATATGTGCCAGGGCTTAAATCCAATTGTTAGTCCTGGAGTAGACCCATTGAATTAATGTCACTTATATAATATCAAATTTCCAGTGATTCATTAAATTTAATCTGGTCGGGACTAACAATTGAATGTTGGCTAATGTCATTTTGTTCAAAAAGACACAAAAAGACATGCACATTCTTTCTCAAATAGATGTTCAGAGAGAGAGAGAGAGAGAGAGAGATTCAGTGGTGCACAGTGACTAGTGCATGACTTCAGATAACTGCTATGTAATTGATAAAATACATTTGACAAATATTTTACATCATTGTCAAGTATTTAAAATCCAGTATTTGACAGCTGAGAGTTTACGTTCCCTATTGAATATTGGCAATAATAAAATCAAAAGAATAAAAAGATGTCTTAATGTCATGAATTTGCTGACTTTGTCATCTTCCCTTCTACAAAGTAGGGATAGACATTAGAGTGGCCTAACCCATGGGGCTGTTGTGGGAGACAAAGAAATATTGAATAGGACTTTCCAAACTAGAGGTACAATAGAAAATATACATTGTAGCTGGGAAACAGGATTGTGGGGAGCAGGAGAGTAAGTGTCAAGATTCGATTTAAGTTTTCAATCTGGTACCTCCCCAAATGACAAATTGTGTAGTTATCTTGATGCTATTAAAGAGGTCTTAAAGTGGCTTCCCATCTCTTGTCATGTGTTGAAAGGACTTAGTTTGCTTTGAGTAAGATGAACCTTGCTTGTGGTGGGATGGGGGCAGGACCACTACTTGTTTTTATGCCTCAGGCACCTACATTTCTTCTACCAGCTTTAGGTGCTATGTTGTCCTTGGCCCAACTCTGTCCTAGGAAAAGAATTAAGGTTCTTCTTTTTTAATGATAAATATCACTACATGCTTGGCTATTAACAGTTTTCTCTTTCTCAGTTTAATGTGAGGTGCTCCTTTCACACTCTTAATTGGGCAGATAATATCTAGCAAAAAGCAGTTGCAAGACACATTTGTTTCTGGTCTCCCAGAACTGACATTCACGGAGCACATGGGAACATCTGCCGCTCAGTGGGATTCAAACCCTCTCATTTTTGTACCAGCTCTACAATGGACAACTGAAGGTATATGCTAGAAAAGGTATGGTAGTAGGGTCCAGCTATAATGGCCACAAAACAGACTTAGTGGTCAGAGCAGTGGTCACTTGACAGTTTCCATATTAGTGAAGCACTGGGTTTAATCTGGACCTAAAATAGCCTCAGAACTTTGGGTAGCTCTTTTAAAGATGAAGGACTGAAATCTCATTCACTATCCTATTGGCATGGGATCTGTAAGTTGCCATTGCTAAGGCAGCTGCCTCCTGCACCAGATTTTTCATGCCATGAAAAGGTGTCAAATTGTCAGTTATTCATGTAGTGTTACATTGTCTACTGCCAAAGATAGACAAGGTTGCATGTGGGATTTTCCAAAAACACATGGTTGGATACTAAGCCCTTGATTTCATGATAGGGTGCCCTTTTCTGCCCCACCTTAGCCAGAAAAATATCTTGGGGTTGGCCCTGCTTTGTCACATTCCACCAAGCTGCTCAGCAAAAAGAGATCAGAACATTTCTTCCTTGGGAAAAGAGCAGTTTTCTTCACTGATTTGTAGGATCGCACAGACACCAGAACAAAGAGGAGGAAATAGAATCTCAAGACAATTACACACACACACACACAACCTGTTCCAAAGATATTCACATGGGGTGTGTTTACACTGCAGAAATAAAGCAGTTTGACACCACTTTAACATGTTTTATTCAATACAATGGAATTTGGGGTTGTTGTTTTGTGAGATATTTAACCTTCCCTGTCAGAGAGTTCTGGTGCCCCACCAAACTACAATAGTACTGAGCCATGGAAATTAAAGTGGTGTCAAATAAAGTGCACATGTTTGAGAGATCTGTTCCCATGACCCTACACACCACTTGCCAGTAACTTGGGGAAATGAATTTCAGAGTACAGCTCCAACAACCACCTAGACAGAACAGCCACTGACCATGCTGGCTGGAGGATTCTGGAAGTTGCAGCCCCAAAGGGCACTTGGTGCTCACCCACTGGATGCATAAACCATTAAACCATGGATCTTGTTCCTTAGACATCCATGTGTCGAGCTGAATATTTACAAACAGTCAAGGGTCCCAGTCATGTGATGTGCCTTTACATTCTCAGCTGAAGGTCTGCAGATGTCTGCAAAGCATAGATGTCATCTGGGTAGACCCAGTGGGGTGCAGTCGGTAGCACAGACCCAATCTCCATTATCCATGTATACTTGGTATAATAGGTAAAATATGCTATTTCAATGACAAAAAGGGGACTAAATATTTCCCCATTCTCCCTAACCTGAACACTGTCTGCCTATGACATCTCATTGAAATCAGCCATTGACTTTGAAATTCATGTGACATTCAAAATGTCCATTTTGTGCAGATTGTGAAGACTGCTTTGCGTTGCCTTTGTCCATGATTTCTAAGATTGGGACCACCCCAGTTCCCCTCATTTTGGGACATTCTCAGATCTTGGAAAATATGCTTTTTTTAATTACAACTTCCAAAATTCCCTAGGCAGCAAGGCCAGGGATCAAAATGGCTGTGGGGTTCAGAGAGCTATAGTCCCAAAAGTAATTTTTCTAAACAATGATAAATCTTTGGATTGAACATGGCAGAGATTTTCTTCTGAGCTCTCCTCTAAGGATGCTGGTTTCCTATTATGACTCCTAGTTTATTATATATTTTTCTTTTGTAATTGGGATTGCTAGTTTTAGTCAGATGTTTGATTTTGTTGTTCTGAAATGTATAAAGGAGTGTTTATTTTTTAAAAAAACAAGTCAGTATTTCATGTATTTTAATCACCATCTCTATCAGCATGTTAATTACCTGATCAATGCTTTACGCCTGAATTGTAGCAGGATGTGTTTGCTAAGAACTGTAGGTTTTAAAAATAGGATAGTTCCTAACACCAAGTTTCAGTCAGATTAGGTTTTCAAATTTATCAAAATCTGCCAGTTTATTATGGCTATTATTCACTTGTTCCATTTATTGGAGCAGACATGTTTGGTTAATGTGAAATTCATGGAATAAGATCATTTAATTATGCATACTTATGGACCATATTGTACCATCAATTTTTCATTGGCTTCTCATTGCTGTCAAGAGGGAGCTACTAAAACATTGATGGCACATTGCAAAGTGGTGTGCTGTGTTCTATTTTAAACACAGAACAAAGAAAGATTTGCTGGAGCAGAATCCAAGGGGAATAAACTGCAACACACTCACACACACACTGCCCTGGGCAAGTCACATAAGGACATAAGACAAGTCAAATTACAGTTCAGATTTTTGCCAGAAAACCCTCAGGCCAAAAACACAAAAATAAAAGAACAGCATTAGAGTTACAGTGCCCTAATATTTCAAGTAAACTGTGCAAAAGGTCTAAGAGTAATAGCCTATTACCTTGCTTGTCTGCTTTTGCTATCACAAGGATCTTTTTGAGGACATGAAGGTGTAGTGGTTTGCTTTATGCTTCAGCAAAGTAATTTCCCCCTCTCTTAAACACCCCTAATCTTTCTTCTTTTGACTAAACCTTCTTAAAGCTTTCCAGAATCTGTTCAGAGAGGAAGACAGGAACCAGAAAAATATTAAACAGATCTTCTGTCACAAAGAATAATAGTGCAATTTATACTACAGCTACTACTGAATAAGGTTTTAAAAGAAACAGAAAATACAACAGACTTCTTACAGTTGTAACAATAAAAAGCTTTCATTCCCAGCTACTGGAGTTTCAGAATTAGAGCTTCATGGAGCTGCCTGAAGATCTTGATGCTGGGTTCACTTTTTCTTGAACCGGGATTCTGAAAGTTTTAGCATTGCTTGGTCTCTATGTCTGTCTGTCTGCTTGCCTGCCTGTCTATCTGAAGCAGTTGTGTCATTAGGGTTGGCATCACCCAGTGCAGTAACTCATGGTGTCACCCCCCCTCCCATTGACCGCCTCCCATACCAAACAATACCAAATCTTTAGTAATGTTTTTGTACTAATATTACTTGTAAATCATAATTCCAGTTTATCACTGAATGTAATGGCAATAGTTGTGACATGAACAAGAGGCAAAATTAAAATTATACTTTTAAATTACAATATCATACACATAGCCTAAATTTATTTATATTTACATAGTTTCATGTGGTAAACATTTGGTAAGATATGTTTTTTAAAGAAAATTTTAAAAAAGTAATAATGCTTTTAAAAAAACCTGAGGCATTTCCATTTTCCACCCACCAAGCCTCACCATTGCATGAACCATGAACCACTGCAGTGCTACTACATATATTTATATATGCATATATAACTTTATATATACTCATGCAAAGATTATCATGTGGCTGGATTGCACAAAAAATAGTGTAACTATATATAATTGGTGTTGCTGTTGCTATTGTGTGTGTCTGTAACTATTGTGTGTGGGAAAGTGTGGGAGGGCTGCTGGAGGAGAGGAGGAGGAGTCAGGAGGAGAAGATGCTGGAAGATGGGGAGCACCTGGGATCAAGGGGCGGAGCAAAGACAATATAAGGAAGCAGGGAGAGGTGGCTGGGAGGAGGTGTGGTGAGGCAGATGTGAAAGGGACAGAACATGTGACTCGGAGCCTGGGAAGGGAGGGCTGGCCTGCGCCCCTGCAATACAGGCATGGCAGACTTACAGCCGGACACCGTGAAACGGTGCTTCTAAGAGACCCAGTTTGGGATGGAGACTTGGGCGTCAAAAGGGAGAACTGGTACCTGTTTCCCCCCGAAAGGGAATCCTGAAACCTTAGAGGGTATCTGGTGGGACTAGAAGGGGCAGCATTGGGAACATGGACGCCCCCTAGAGCCACTGAGAAGGCTGACCACAAAACCACTGAGAAAGGGCGGTGAGGCCCCTGAAATGCCTAGAGGGGTGAGTGAGAGAGGGCGAGAAGTGAAGGAACTTTCCCTCCTCACTGGTGGACGGTGTTGGTGAGGGGTTGAACTTTTCTATTGTTGCCTTGGGCCCTGTTGGTCTCACTTTATTAAAGAGTTCTTCACACTGCAACCCGTGGCTGGAGAGTTTGTGGTAACCCACATGGAGGCCAGAAGTTCTGGCGGTGCCCACAGTGTCTTCAAGCTGCTTCTGACTGATGGCAAACCTAACACAGGATTTTCTTGACAGAATTTGTTTAGAGAGGATTTGCCCTTGCTGAGGCTGAGAGTGTGTGACTTGCTCAAGATCAACCAGTGGGTTTCCATAGTACAGTGGAGATTTGAATCTTGGTCTCCCTGGTCTCCCAGTGTCCTAGTCCAACACTCAAACTGTTACACCATGCTGGTTCTGTGTATATATAATATCGACTTTCTATGCAAACCAGACAAATGCTAATCTTCACATGGAGATATATATATATATATATATATATATATATAGTATGTAGTAACATTGCAGTGGTTCATGGCATCCCAGAATGCAAACTACATGTGGTCCTAAAACACAAGATATGAGGCACAAGATGGTGTACGAGAGGGTACTTCTGTGATTAATATACATTAAACACGCATTAATTTTCTCAGGCAGAGTATATATAATAGCAAGCCAGTATAATGGTTTGAGCACTAGACTACAACTCTGGAAATCAGGGTTAGAGTTTTTGCCTGGCCATGGAAACCCACTGGATAACATTGAGCGACTTACACTCTCTCACAACCCCCCTGAACAACCCTTGCCAAGGAAACCCCACAATAGCTTTGCCTTAGGGTTTCCATAAATCAGAAACAACTTGAAGGCACACAACAACTAAAAATGTATAATAGCAGGAAAGAGTGTTTTCTGTATAGAAATATTTTTTCTTCACAGAAAAAGCTCTTCCCTGTGCAAAACAACCATATACAAGTTTTGACATGCAGTTTTCAAATACCTTTTTAAGCAATAATAATAATAATATAATAATAATAATAATAGATTTATTTCTAGCCCGCCCAATCACGAAGAATCCAGGCAGGTTACAACAATAAAATACATCAAATTACAATAGAGTTTAAAAAAATCAAACCCTAGACCCCCCCCCCCCCCCATTCCCAGTACCAAAACAGAATTAAACAGTAATAGTATAAAAACATTAAAACATTAAAGACATTTAAAAAAATTGGCAGAAAGATAGGCGGGGAAGAATAGACAGATGAGGGGACATATTGTCAAGGATGATGGGAGTTGTAGCTCTTCACCTCTGGCTCGAACTCACCACCTGGTTGTGCACCGCACTGACCAGTTTTGGCCAGTGGTTATAGCTTAGCTAGAGTTACAGAGAATAGGCTGAAGACCCTGACAAATTCTCCAAGCCTTCTCACTCTTGCTTTCACAGAAGTCTTCACCCTTCTTCAGGATCCAGCTGGTTCTTATAGCTTCACCCAAGACACCAGACAACTCAGTAGTCTTAAATAAAAGATCTACTTTATTCTACTATATACAGCTCCAAAACTATCCAACACAACAATACTCCACTCTACAACCCACACAATACATTGGGATGCATAGTCATTATTATAGTCAATGCATGGTACCACCCACTGTTGTCTGTTTCCACCCAGTAGGCGTGTACACCATTCTCATTGGTTCTCTTGGTTCATCCTACAATTAATGATTTCATCATCTCAGCCTTGACCACTTAACAATTGTCAGGTGTGTCCAATTATCCACTTTACATTTCTTGTCCTTGGCATTCAGGACTTGTTAATTGTATTACCATTTACACCTGTGTGGTTCTCAATTGGCTTCTGCTGAGTCACCCTGACTCTCACATACATGTTTTATTTCATATACAGTGGTACCCCGGGATACGAATTGATCGCGTTACGAAATTTCCGGGGTACGAAAAAGTTAGCTTGGAAAAAACTGTTCCGGGTAACGAAAGATTTTTCGGGTTACGAAATTTTTTTTGGTGTGTTTCGGCGCTTTTTGGCACGAAATTAAAAAGCCGCGGCTTTCCAGCGCTAGCGGTTTCGGGTTGCGAAATCTTTCGGGTTACGAACGGCGCCGCGGAACGAATTAAATTCGTAACCCGGGGTACCACTGTACTGTATATCCCATGTTGCTTTTTCCTTAACACATATATCTCTATATCTGAGGAGGGTAACTAAGTTGGAAAGGTCTGTCGGAAGAGATCCGTCTTGAGTGCTTTCTTAAAAGCTGTCAGTGGGAATGTGACGGATCTCCTCCGGCAGTCGTTCCATAGTTTTGGAGCAGTAATAGAAAAGGCCCTCTGGGAGACTGATGTGAGCCTAGATTTTTTTTTTTTTTTGGCTGTAGTAGATTTCTTCCAGAGGACCTTACTGTGCTGGACGGACAATAGGGAAGAAGACATTCCCTCAAGTACTCTGGGCCCAAGCCATGTAGGGCTTTAAATTAAATGGCTAAAATTACTTATTAGTTCCTGTAACAAAAAAGTAGTGAAGAATTACATCCCTATCACCTACCCATGATGACCTCAGTAAACAAAGTGCTTTTTCATATGTGGCATTTGCAAATCTGTCATAAAGACATTTTTTTTTTCCATTTTTAGTTGATTTACATGCAGGATGTATGTGAGTGTGTACTCACTTCACACAATACGTTACAATTATAAGATCAAAGCTTTCTATCCTGCTGCCTGCATGTACCCTTGATATTCAGAAACTAAACAAGTAGGTGCAATAATAGAAATGGTGATAAAAAAAATGCAGCTCCTCCACCTAGTGCTTTATAAACTGTGACAAAAAGCAGCAGCTGGTGTAAAATAAGAATACTATCATAGTAAAACTTAGACAACAGCTTACAGGAATGATTATCAGTGTGCCAGGGAGAGAGAGAAAACACTGGAATAAATCCAGTCCTTTTTAACAGAAGCTGATTACTCCGTCCTGCAGTAAGGTGACCTTCAGCCAACAAAATGCAATCAAAGCTATCATAGTTATCATACATATTAATAGTGTTTGAAATGTAAAGAAACTGCAGTCAAAATTAATGAAGATGTATTATACAGGTGGTGTACTTTTTACCTTCTAAATGAAATCTTACAAGCATTTTGTCCTTTTGAGAATGCACACTTATTACTGCAAATTCCACTGATTACATTTGCAGCCATGGCTGAACAGGCATTTAGAACGAAACTAAATGGGCAGAAAGGATTTCAGCTTTCTGGGCAGTGTACAGAAATCTAATCAGCTGTTTACAAAACACATTATGGTTTACATTTGGAGAGAAGGGAGCAGGCCTACCTCAATCCCATTTGTTGGGGGGGGGGGGTATTCCACCTAATTATTTCATTTTGCTAAAATGTTAAACTGGTTTGTCAGCTACCCAGGGAAGAAAAGGGATATATGGTCTTGAAAATTGTGTGAGAAGCTGCTGGACCCATTCTTTATCCAGAATGTATGCTTCGGGTCAGTGGCCTTGAATTAGATACATATCTCTACATATTTCATTTCATTTCATATTTCTGATCTCATAAAATCATATTGTACTTTGACATCCATCATTCCTATCGATGTTGGGATGATGGGAGTTGGGGTTCAACACAAAGCTAGCAAAAGCTGTCTAATGCATTTTTGTGCTCCACAGGAATGGAGGACAGTGGCTATAAAAATTTTAGAGACAGTAAATATTCTAGAGAAAATTATCCCGTGTGTGTGATAAGGCACTGATACAACACAAAAACCGAAGCCTGCCACTTTAAAGGAATGGGTAAATCAGCAGGATAGGCAGCGATGTTGCCTCTCACTGTGCTTCTCCAAGTATCCCTCCACCTGTGATTCTCTTCTGTATGCTGTGACACAAAGCTCAAGTCTTGCTTACTACAGCTGGTGGGAGAGGCTGAAAGGTCAGCAGATTATTTTGACACCAGGGAGACAGATGGGAGTGATAGACCTGCAGATGTTGTCACTGCTTTTGCATGTTGAAAGTAGCAGAGCGAATCTCTAGTATCTAATTTCTGTAACAATGCTTCTTGCCTCAAAGAAAATGCATGCCTAATTTGGACTATGATATGAGATCAAGGAACATGCCAAGTTTGATAAGGACATTCCAATCACTTTTTTCTGCATGAGAAGACTAGAGAAGTCATTCCAACTTTTTTTTTTTGGGGGGGGGGGGGGAGGTTATTTTCTATTTTCCATTGAAATGGGTTTCAGATCTTCCTGTGATTACATGAAGCTATGTTTTAATGCTAACACTCAAACGCTATAAATAACAATAAACCAGTTGAGGTGACATCACATAAAAACAGATTTTAAAAAATGGTATCCCACACAAAGGAGGTCAATATGGCATTCCACTCTGCATCTTTCCCAGAACACTGTACACAATACAACAAAATAATTTCTGATTCCAGCATTTCTTCTAGATTATTTCTTCAAAAAAGGGGAGGGGGGATTAAACATGCACACTGTTTCCCTGGAAATAGCTTTATCCATGTTTGGTTATGTACTTTCAGGGTCTATAAATAAGTTTACAGAGTATAAGAGACCAGAATAGGCTAGAACTTGAATAGCACCTCTAGTTTCCTCATAATAAGAAAAACACTTCTCTACAAAAAGAAGCTTGAAAAGATACATTCTAACATGACTAGAATCTAATTCATATTTGCAGGGGTTCTAACTAGCATAAGGCTATTTAACTTCTTGAAACAGTATGGTAAACTACTGGATCATACTTTGCAATGGGCTGCAAAGTCCCATCAGAGTCATGTTTTGCTTCAGCATCCACACAGAACTAGGCCTGCCATTTATTTTTATGTTTTATTATTTTTAACTGCTAATTCAAGTCTTAATCTATATTCACTAGGAAAAAGCAACTTTCATTCAGCAAGCTGTGAGTTAATTTGTGACTCCATGGAAATTCCAAAAAATTGAGGACTCAAGTCCAGGTTGTGGTTCGAGTGCAGAGTACACTTCTTATATTTCCTCTCCTAAGGATCATTCCAATGTTCATCATACTTCAAAATATACTCTGGTTCATTTGCAAACTACTGAACCAGTATATGTTGTATCAGATTTACTCTATAATGGTTCACCAAGAACAAATATGGATTTAAAAAAAAAATCCCAGTATATTCTTGCCTCAATATACTGCGGGAACAAGAAAGTCTCTTGAAGGACAAAAAACAGAAGGTTTTGTGGGACAATTTTTGAAGGCAAAAACTAAATGGTAAGTGGCTGAAATTTGGGGATATCATTTACACAGTGTCACAGAACATGGTTGGCCTAGATCTATGCCACGGAGTATCCTGAGTGGTATATTTCAGGTGAGTGTAGTGTGGAAGGAGAAGGAAGACCTGACTTGGCTGAAGTTGACTGCTAGTTCAATGTTAAACCTTTGATTGTATCAAACAGGATACAAGGAACCACAGAACTGGCTCTGTAATCTGAAGAGAGATTTGGAACTGTGCTTCTTGAACAACAATCCCTCCATGCTACATGGTGGAAAGACTTAGGTTGGGATATGGCAGGAAGTCCTGCTATTCAAAAAGAAAATACCAGAAGACCCACACATTAAGTAAATGCCCTCTTTTATTTCTCTATAAGAGAAGACAGAAACATATAGTGGTTAGCCTAAACCAGCTCTTAGTGGTACACTTCGGAAATCTTTGACTCTGGCCCAAAGGATTTAACAGGGTTTCTTTTTTATATGGTAATACATATTGCTTCACTTACTTTAAAATGTGGTAAAGCTCTGATTGGCCATGGTCCCAAACATCTTAAGAACTACATCCTAACATTGTTGATGGAGAAGCCCTTCTCTTTATTGCAGACATGATAGAGGCATTGGAGATGGAAAGAAGAGAAAGGGTTGCACCAAAATTTTGGAATTTCTTGCCCCCAAAGGCCAGACTGGCATTATCTTTGAAGTGCATTTGGGCAAAGATCATTCTGTCATGGTGAGCATTTCCTTCTGGAGTGTTATCTAATGTTACATTTATAATATCTATATCTTTTTATTATATTTTGTATTTTTATATTTTATTGCTTTGAACTGCTGTTACCTACTGTGGGTGGCATGTAGATACAGGAAGGGCAATATATGTGTGTGAACAAATACATACAAAGGCAGACAAGCAACCCTAGTTATTTTGAGTGGGTGCCTGCCCCAAGTCCTGCTTTTATTTTGTTTTGTTTTTTAACCAACATTTCATGCACCAGATCAAGAAAGTGTCAAAGTGATGAGGCTTTAGGACAGTTACTATGAAATATATCACTAGTGGAGGCTGTTGGCTTCCATATCAAGGGTGTAGTGAATCTGGTGCAGATTTTAGATAGTTTCAAAGTAGCATTCCAAGGGTCTCAACCTATTTTGGGAGATAGGTTTCAGCACCTTGGATAATTCTTTTAAAGCTTGGATTAAAAGGCGTGGATTGGCTCAGGGGCATGACTATGTGGTATGGGGGATACAGACCACACCAGGTGAAACCCTAATGTGGGAGTGATACCAACGCTCCCCAAATATCTGCCTTTTGACAGGCTGTGGCATTCACCTGTGTCCTTTAAAATGCTTAAGAGATCATTGAGTGGCGTGAGGCTCAGTGGGAGGAGAAAGGAGAGGCCCCAAGTTTTAATTTTATTTTAAAAATTAAATTTTCAATTTCAATATTTTATTTTATTTTTAAATTCAATTTTAAAATTCCTTTTAAAATTATTTTAAAACATCACATCTTACCACTTTTCACTTTAACCACATGAAACTAGGAACATGTAAATACATTTAGGCTGTACATATAATATTGTAATTTAAATTTATAATTTTAATTTTGATAGCTATTTATGTCAGAAATATTGCCATTACATCCAGTGATTGCAAGAATTATAATTTATGAGAAACTTTAGTAAAAACAAATTACTAAAAATTCATATGATGTGGTATGGGAGGAGGTCAGTGGGGGGGTGACACCATAAGTTATCACACCAGGTGATGCTAACCCTAAAGACACCATTGTCACCAGTTGCCACTGCATCACAATGGGCCAGATCAGAGGGCAGGAAAAAGCAGCTCAATCCTGTCTTTTCCCAAAGTGAGTTGAAATCCTGCTGCCCATATGACCCACTCTCAAGGTGGTCAGAATATGAATCATAGAATCATAGAGTTGGAAGAGACCGCAAGGGCCATCCAGTCCAACCCCCTGCCATGCAGGAAATCTAAATCAATGCATCCCTGACAGATGGCCATCCAGCCTCTGCTTAAAGACCCCTGAGGAAGGAGACTTCCCTACACTCCGAGGGAGTGTGTTCCGCTGTCAAACAGCCCTTACTGTCAGAAAGTTCCTCCTAATGTTGAGGTAGAATCTCTTTTCCTGTTGCTTGCATCCATTGCTCCAGATCCTAGTCTCTGGAGCAGCATGGCCCAGTCACACAGTACAGTATCAAGCCACATCACTAGGTAAAAAATAATTTTTGCCTGCCCACCATACATGTGCACCATTGCACAAATGCACCATCTGTGACCTCCAAGTACCTCCCTGGTCTGCCCAGATGCCATCTCATTGTGTGGCTGCCCCTTCGATTGGCCACACATGCAATGCTCCAAGAGTACAGGGCATCAGTGGATCAGTGTGCGAGTGATACATTGGCAAAGCACAATCATGGAGGCCCTGTCATATATGCCCCCTTCACCCCACCTCACCCCATGCCTCTCTGTTGGATTGTCTGGTTTATGTATATTGTAATTACATTCAGTGGAGTTGTTGCACTTTCATTTTTTTGATTTTCTGTAACCCCACACTCGTTTTGGGGCATTTATGTGCAGGTGCAAAGATGTGCATTTTCCGCCTCGAGTCAGACTATTCCAGCTCTTTGCTCCATTTTTTAGCCCCAGAGCATGGCTTCAGTCCGATTTCCAGCTGCTTTCCAGATGTGCGTCATCTAAATGCCCTGCCTTCAAAGCAGCTGGAAACTGCTTTATTTTTTCCATCTGATTCATTCCAGTGTGTGTTTAACCCAGTTAAACATTGACCTATCTGAATTATCTATGTCCATTTCAGAGATAGTTCCCCCAATTGTATCTACAGGGGTTTGTTAGGAGAGGTTTCTGTATGGAATTATGACATTACATCAAGTATTGGATTTTATTTTGAGTTACAAAAATGTAAAATAATTGAAGCACAGCCTCAGAAACAGCAGTCAGTGCCATTGCAGGTCATCCAGATCATTTACACTGTGGAAAGCAACATTCTGACATATGTTTATCTCATGAGCTATTTTTAAAGGAGTCCACTTGTAGTGATGGGGACTTTACAACTTCCCTTGTAATTTGTTCCACTTCCTAAATATTTTTATGTTTAGAAAACTCTCTTACACTTATCTTTCTTCCTGCAACTTTATCTCACTTCCCCTAGCTTGCTTCTCTGTTGCCATAGTGAGCCATCCATATACACATTTTGTCAAACTGTTGATTTTGAAGTCATCTAGAAGGTTTTCCTTCTGTTCTAAGGATGGAATATCCCACAGTGCAAAACAATGCAGAAATCTATTCAAGTGCCATGGCAGATTGCTATAAGTCTAAAAGCAATATGTTTGCTTTCTAATTCTTCATTTCATATTGGGTTATATTCCTTACCTGTATGTGCTAACACACAGTTGTACATCCAAACATTAATTCCAGCTGGAGCATACCCACTGAATCAATTGCTGAATGGTTAATCAATGCCTTTATATACATTCCATTGATTCAGTGAGTCTATTCTAGCTGGGACTGGCAACTGAATTTAGGCTAAGGAATCCTAAAATGGCCAAGACTGAAAATTAAAGACTATTGAATCCAGGCCAACCACTTCTTTTCATTGCCAGCAAATTATCTTTGGGATACTCATAACTAGCCCTGGAATCCCATGTTGTTTTTTCCTAATACCTGACAGACAGCGATAATATGTTTGAAGAAGGCTGGACTGGTTGCTACCAGACCAGATAACTATATTAAACATTTTAATTATTTTTTAAAAAATATTCATGCACATAGCACCACCCCATCAGTGAACTCCATAGGCTAATTGGTATGAAGAGTTGCCTTGTTCATCCTCAGCCTGCTACCTAATCAACTTAATTGGATAATCCTGGCAAAGTTCTTGAGTTTTGAAGGACTGTGATTCCCCCCTCCCTTTATTCATTATTTCTACACAGTAAATTGCCTTACCATTTTACTTTTCCTAACATTGACCTGGGATGATCTGGGCATGCAACTGGGCATCTAACTGTAGTGTAGACATGAACCTTCATTCATCATCATTATCACCACGGCCACCACCACCATCATCATTATCATTGGTACAAGACAGGATCCAATTAAATAAAAGTGAGCAGAGGTAGGCATGGGCCCTCCAGATGATACTGAAGGTGATCTTCCTGCATTCTCCATCTCTGGCAATGAAGATTAATGTTTCCACAAGCTGCGGTCTAACAACAGCTATATTTGGGCTGTACACTGCGAGCTAACCTTTAGGGTGTACTAGAAAGCAGGGAAAAGGCATTAAAATAACAAAATACTGGATTACTTTGGTCCATGTGCTATTTCATTACTTGAGTGAGGAAGAATGAGCAAACAGGGCCACCAAATGTACATGAATTCTGAAATGTCCTGAACCCATTTGGCTGCATGCTCTGCAGGTTTTTGAGCCTAAAACAGTCTACCTTCTGGCAGGAGAGTGTAAGAGCCAGCAGGACATAGCTGGGGGGGGGGATTCTTGGGGTCCGGACCCCCCATTAGAAAAAGTGTGTGCTGCTGCCCCACCCCACCCAAGCCCATTATAATGGTGGCACTTAGTCTGGCCCCCCCCCTTCCTAAAATCCTAGCTACATCCCTGGAGCCAGAACAGAAGACAGCTTCATCTGGCTCATTGCTTTTAAGAAACCCTGACCTTTTGGACTGAGTAAAGGACACCTACCCATCTTAGTTGCCCCCAACCAATAGGGTCATTTTAAAGAAAAGAAACATTCTTCCCATGTCTCCATAGAGCAGACAGGGAGAGCTGGGTAAAGCAAAATATCTCATAGGTGAACTGTGAAACTGAACTTAAGCCTATTTTTTTTAAAAAAATCTCTGAAAGTGTAAAGTGGAAATAACAGGAAGGGAAGCAGATAGTCATACAACATCAGTTCTAGCTCTCTTATTGTTCTTCTAAAAATGGAATTTGGCCCATTAAATACCATGGGTAATAGTGGCACAAGCCATGCCAAATAATATATGTCAGAGACATTTAAGGTAAAGTTCATTACAGCCTTGCATCTTCCAACCACTGCAATACAACAGTTTTTGATAGTGATTCATACAAAACTTAGCTACAGTAGTGTTGCAAAAGGAATAACAAACATATTGTTACTCACTGTTATGTAGTTGATATGCATGGGCAAAATCAGAGAACAGACTGAAAATGGCTATAGAATGAAATGTTAGGACCTTCACACTTTAAATTCCTTGTAATTCTTTATAATTGCATGATTTTAGTCAAACTGTTACCTTTCTTGCTCAAAGGCTGCATCCGCACAGCAGGAATAATCCAGGTTGACATCATTTTTACTGCCATGGCCCAATGCCATGGAATTCTGGAAATTGTAGTTTGTTGTGGCACTAGAGCTCTGACAGAGAAGGCTAAATGTATCACAAAATTATAGTGCCCAGAATTCCATAGCATTGAGCCATGGCAGTTAAAATGGTGTCAACCTGGATTATTTCTGCAGTGCAGATGCATCCTCAGAGACACAAATGCATGAATCTGTATGGGAAAAATACATATATCCTGAAAGTTTTTTTTCTAGAACAGGAAAAAAGTGTCTGTATCCCATTGCTATTCACATCCTCCAGAAGCACTAAGACCCCGACGCAAGCACACACACAAAACAAGCCATATTGTGGTAAATGATGGAAGGATAGCAAAAAGCTAGAATAGCAAGAAAGGTAGATAGATTCTGGAAGAGATCCAAAATTTCAGCAGACATTCAAATGAAAAATCAGGGTCCCCTCTCTTAAAACTGAGTGCTGATTTTGCTCACATCTTGTTAGGATATTGAAATGCTCCCTTGGTTAAGTATGAAGCATTGTAATACTCCCTCTTTGTATTAACCAGATATGTTTTTTCCAACCTGTTACAATGGGTACCAAGTTCTAATTATCTTGAGATTGGTGACAATTTGAAACCCATTTACCCTGTTTCCTTTTTTGGGCCTTTGAAGTCACCAGAGAGCTGAGATGCATGCAAATCAAAATCTACGTAAGTACAAGAATCCTTGCTGCTCTATGCCTACTGGCATGCAGATTCTGTATACCTGCATCTACTATAAGAACTTTAAGGTGTTTTTGTAATCAAAGAGAAAAAAAAATGTAATTTCTATTATTAATAGAAATTGTTGGGTGATTCAGAGATTTTTGCATCTGGCCCAGGTATGTTTAACATTAAAACGTCATTTATTTTTAAGATGTTAGTTCCATATTTGGCACTGGCATTGTTTTCATATGTGAAAATGTGATGGCAGCTGGATTATACAGGTCCAGTGACTATAATCATTTATTTCATACTCACCATTAAAACAGCCTCCTCTTGATTTTTTAGTTGTAGAACTAAAATTATCCACTCTTGGAAGAACATCCAGCCCAGGGCAAATGCTCTGATAAGAGCAACATTTTGTTCTGTAAAATGTTCATAGTGATATTCCCTTTCCACTAAACCAGTGAGTCACAGTTAAAAGTGTTGAGTCTGGGACTTGGAAACTAACACTTAATGGATTTCAAACTTCATGCCAAGAAATTCTTTTTAATATTAGTTTTAATTTTTAACCACTGGTATTTGTGAGCCAGTGTTGTGTAGGAGTTTGAGCACTGGACTATGACTCTGGAATTCTTGTTGCTGTTGTTATGTGCTTTCAAGTGATTTCCAACATATGGTGTTACAAAGGTGAACCTATCTTGGAGTTTACCTGGCAAGATTTGATCGGAGGAGGTTTGCCATTGCCTTTCCCTGAGGTTGAGAGCATGTGAATTGCCCAAGGTCAGCCAGTAAGTTTCATGGCTGAGCAAGGAATCAAACCCTGGTCTCCAGACTCATTAGTCATAGTCCAGATTTAAACTCCCAGAAGTCTTAGCCAGTTTGGCAATCAGTCAGAAACTCTGAGAGCTGAAGTTTAACATGGAGGACCAAAATTTGCAAACCACTGTCCTACAGGCATGGATTCAAATCAAAAATTTGTCTCCACGTGACATCAAAGCCCAGAGGTTGCTTTCCCTGATTCTGAAAAGTCCTGGCTGTTGGAAGCACATGAAGGAGGTGGTGGTGGCAGAGACCAGATGGGGATAGGAGAAGCAGCACCAGCCAAATATCTCAGACAAGAAGGAGCTTGTTCTGTAGACGCCAATCTTAATTCAATTAAGGATTCAGAGTGGAAAGGGAAGTGAGGAAAGAAACATTTTATTTTGTCCTTCTCCTCCGGGCTGCCTGTGTCAAGTTTACCCACTTAGGGGCTCAACAGACCACCCCTTTGGAGCGGCCTGCAGCTGCCCTTTTCTTCACCAGATCAGGGCTGTGGCTACTACATGCTGCAACCCTGATCTGGTCTTTCCGCAGTGCAAAAATAAGCTAGTGGCTCCTTTTCATGCAGTGGTAGGGGTGCTCTAGCTGCCACCATGACAGCTTTTTGACTCTCCTTTGGCACAGCGCATTTAAACACTGTGCCAACAGTGTGCCATGATGCCCCCTGCCGGGCAGTTAGGCATGTAGCGTGATGCCAATGTGGAGATAGCATGGGCGTGGCTGGTGTGCATATGCCACACCCCATGCCACTCCTACGCTGGCATCTAATGTCATTCTGTATAGGGTTTTACTCATTGGCCATTAAGCAGGGAAGTGGATTGGATGCAACTGCAAAGTGGATGGTAAGATTGATAGGAAACCAAGAAAGGCTATTGATTGGGTTTATATACGTTGGGAAGATGGGAAAAGCACATGAGAACAAACACCTCTTTTTACCAATTTAAATTTATCTGCGAGAAATGTGTGGTCATCAGTACAATTTGAGTCCAGATTTTTATGAGCCAGCATGGCATAAACAGGGTGAAATCTGGGCAATCGGGATTATTTTGCTGGTGTGGATTCAGGCAAAATCTCTCATACGGTTCTTGCAAACAAGAGAGGAATGATAAACCATTTAATAAATTAAAAATGATCATGCATGTGATAAACAATAACACATTCAGTGGTTACATTATAGTAAATGAGCTGAGAAAATCTAGTCCAAAAGCAAATGTAAATAACATGAGAGGCCATTTTTATAATAATGATGTGAAAATGTTTCTGGCATTTATTACCACTTAAGAACTTAAGACTTTTCATCTGTATAAACCAGAGTAATTGCAAAACTACAGTCAGTCAAATGTTAGTCCAATTAATGATTCAGCCTCTTGAATGAGAAAGATTTCATCTGTGTTCAATTGTGTGTGGGATATATTTTTTTACACTGCATGATTTTTGGAATACAGCACACACACAGAGGATTTTCCCATAAAGTGAAGAGTGGATCCAGATGTTTTTGAAAAGGAGACATTTTATCATCAGCTTCAGGAATACTGTACATGTATTTGTTTATTCATATGGGGCTTTTGCCAAGTCATAACACATTAAAATACAAATTACCATATTAAAATCCAGAGGAAAATTAAAGCTCATGCATTGGTATCAAGCAGTGATTTCCAAAGTGGGCCATACCAACCTCATAGGGGCAGTGGAAAGATCCAGAAGGGCAGTGAGGAAAAGGGGGGACAGTGAGGGACGGTGAGGAAAAATGGGATAGCAGTCGAAGTATTGGCATGCAAGAAGGACAAGGCAAGCCAGCAACCTTTACAACCATGGTGAGGATGAGGAATTGGAGGATATGGTGGCAGGGAAGAAATGGCAGCAAAAAGCAGCTTTTATAATTGGGATTCTGATTAAGCTTAGTGAGCTTTGCTGGAAATTGGCTGGCAGGTTTAATCTGTGCTCCTGCTTTCTTTTGTCAGACAAGCCAAGAGAAAAGGTAGCAAAGGAAAATGTTTGTTCGGGTGGAAATGATTTTAAACTGTGTGGGGAAACTACATCTTTGGGGAAAGAGGGGTATGCAGGGTTGATCCTTAGAGTCCTTCACCTTGAGAGTCTTTCCTCACTGAGGAGAAAATTCTCCCTTTGCACCCAGTCATCTTGGGAGCAGAAACTGAGCAGCTGGTTGAGCAGTGACCAAGAAGCCTCTTGCCCATGCTAGCCTTAGCCGCAAGGCTGGTTGGGCAAGAGGGTTCTCGGTCACTGCGCCCAGGGTAACATGCATGTATTTGTTTATTCATATGGGGCTTTTGCCGAGTTACACTGCATTAAAAAGTCACAAAATACAAATTGCCATATTAAAATTCTTTTGCACCCATTCTGGGTTGTTGCTCCCAGGGTGAACAGGTGTAAAGGGAGCTGCAACTGAGCAGCCTCTAGTCTGTGCTGGTCTTTGCCACAAGTCTGGCACAGCTGAAAGATCTCTTGGTCAGGGTGACGGGGTACAAAGGGAGCAGTAACTGAGCAGCTGGTCATGCAGTGACCGAGAAGCCTCTTGCTTGTGCCAGCTGTTGCCATAAGGCTGGTGCAGGCAAGAGGCTTCTTGGCCACTGCTAAACTGGCTGCTTAGTCGCTACCCCTAAAATGACCAGGTGCAAAGGGAGAAGCTAGATATCCAGCTCAGTTTGGAGAGCAGCAGCCAGTTTGTTACAATTCGCAATGCTTCATTCATATGTTGCTGCAACTTGCAAGCACTCTCCAGTGGGGAGGTGTATTCACTAAGAGCTGAAACAGACTGGTTCAAAACACCAGCTTCCTGGCAGTTTACAGGCATGGCATATACACAACGCACACCCCAACACCAACCCAAAGATTCCTGGAAGCCAACAGGCTGTTCACACCGTACACTGCAGGAGCAATGGGGAGAGAAAAGCAAAAGCTGGACTGGGGCTATGGTGCGTGGTTGCCGTGGCCCCAACCTGGCTCTCTCAGGGGCGATCTGTTTCACCCCTATGTTAGCTTCCTCTTGTATTTACTATGTTAGCTTCTTCTTTCCCTCCCAGTGAATGTGGTACCAAGACTCACCTTTTGTTATGCTCTGCAGCCACATTCTGACTAGAAGCAAATAGACTAGATTAAATGTTACTTATCCCATCTTCTATGTGAGAACAAATAATCCTCTCATTTCATCTTGATCTGGGATCAGCCCCTTTAGCTACGATTTAATTTCCAAACAGGAAAATATGTTTGGGGTTTGTGTGTGTGTGTGTGTGTTTGAATGACAAGCTGTAAGCAACTGCAATACTTAAATGCATAATGCTTAATGATATCACCAGAGACTGTCCCTAAATTTTAGCCTGGAAAGTTTGGGGCCAGGGACAATCCTAAATGGGCAATTCCAGAAGCAGCAATACTGGCAGCAGTAGCAGCAGCAGCTGCCACTTCAATTCTGTATATAGTCACTTGGACATAAATCACATTTATTTCAAGGACATGTGTCCAAATAAACATGTTTGAAATAGAGGCTTAAGGAAAATCCCCAAGAAGAGAAACCACATGGGAAATATTTTATTAAGCAGATGTTTTCTTTTTGGTTAGATTCATCTCCTATGTTCATCCCTTCCATGTGCCCAGAATAAGTAATCTTCATCCAAACTGCATAGAATATAATCTAATGTGGCTAATTATTTTCTTCATTACATCATGCATGAATGTTTCCAAGATCCCCCACATTATTTTAAAAACCGAAGTATTACTTCTACTGGGAGTAAATTTTATTGATAGCATCCAAAGTCCCTTGTTAAATTTGGTTACCCTTATGTGGAAAAATATATATATATATATATATGTGAACTATAATATTTTAAAGTAATCCAAAGTGGCCACTGTGCTGCATCCTGTGGATCCTAAGAGAAGAATGTAGGGCAGATCCTGTACACTACAGCAATGCCATAATTTTGAGTTGCTGCCAACACTAACAATCAGCCTCTTAGTGTCTCTTAGTACACCTTTTAAAGCAACAACAAAAACTGCTTTTCACTTTTGTTATTGTATCTTTCAAACTTTAGTATTGTTAAATAATTTAATTCTATTTTAATTTTGATCTTCTGTATTTTTTTTTAAAAAGGCTGTATTTGTTTCTATTTATAAGTCCTATTTTGGGGAAAAGGTGGGATACAAATACAAGCCTCTGACAAAGAAGCTTCTTGTTTACAAAGCCTTTTTACATCAGACAAGTCCCCTTTTCCTCTTTGTCCTGTTTTGCTGGAAGCTTTTTAGCAGCATTGACACCGGGATGATGGTGAAGGACTGAGAAACATTTTGTATCGGATTGTAGCAGTGTTTCTGGAGTAAACAACGCAATAAAGCCGAAGCTAGGAAAGAATGGGATTCTACTCTAATTGCTCCTACTGTAGCAGTGTGTGTCTGTCTACGACAGACAAGTTAAACAGCCACTGCCTCCAGAATACTTTACTGAGTATGCATGAATAGCAAACTAGAGAGAAATGGGGAAAATAGATAAGACTGCTTTACCAGCTACCTGATAGCATTTTTTTTAAAAAGCATAGATCTGGCCATCAAAATGAAAATCATAAGAACAATGGATCTTATGAAGGAAATAAGCCCTGGATGCATTTTGGGAAAAGCTTTCAAGTCTAGAAGTTTCAAAATGTTTTTGTTTAGTTTTGCAAGGCTTACCTGAATTAGTTGTTCCATTTCACATGTGCATATTGTTAGTTTTGAATAAAAAGACATTGAAACATCATTTAAAAAGGTTTAATAAGTAAGTAAGTAAATAAATAAATAAATAAATAAATAAAAGTGAGCGAGGCCCCAAATGCTATGATGGTGAGGATGATGATATTGAAACATGCTGAACTGATCTTCTTTTTTGTGATGCAGGACCTAATATCTATTCCTTGATGCCATTGGTAGCAAATTTTCTGTTAAAGTAGTAATGCCCAGGAACACATCTGTTTTGTTAACTGAGGTATACCTGCAACGACAATCATAACAATAAAGCCCATTTCTAGAAATGTTCTGGGCAGACTTGACTCTGGTGATATCGACTTAGATATGGAATCCACATGGAATCCAGAGGTCCATCAATCTGAGCCTGGTTGCAAATAATATGTTTTGAAGAATTGGAAGTGCCAGAACTGAATGGAGCTCACAGTCCTAATGGGCCTATTTTAAAATTGGGAATCAGAAACCCCTGCTAACATACTGCATATTAAGCAGGAATCTGCAACGGGATCAGGGTTTCTTCTGCTCACCCCTCAGCTAGAATATCTAATAGCTTATTTTTCCACAGGCTCTGATATATGACTCTGTTTTGTGGTTCTCCTGAAAATAGTCAGTATTCCAGGTGCCTGGGAAAGGATGAGATGCCAAATGCTTTGGAAGCAAGGCACATGGGAAGCTTCCATTGAACAAAAACAACCTTATTCTGTCACAGCAAGAATGGGCTAGAAGTGAGCTCAATAGGCTTTACAAAGGAAAGGAGATGTGTACATTCAGTGGAAGAGATTATTTAATTACATGCTTACCTTTCTGTAAAACCAATAGGCATTAAATGTGTTTTACTTTGGATAATAATAACCCTGCTTAGTAATTCCCTGTCTCTGGTAGAATTCAAAGACATAGCCATGCTAGTGTGGAACATCAGTATGCAAAAAGATCTTGTAGCACTTTTGAGTGCTGAAAGGAAGAATTTGGCAGCATGATCTCTTGTAGACTTGAGCCTGGTAGGATAGTTTCCATTCAGGTAGGTTTAACAACTTAATTATGATGTGGGGTGGATCTGAAAAAAGGCTCAAGATGGTGAGTTGAATTGCAACTACACATCATTAAAGCATATACAAACTACCAAGAAAACTGGAATTTGGGGCATTCATACAAGCCAAGCTGCATAACTAGCAAAGTCTAAAATGAGCCATTTTTTCACCTAATGGTCAAAAGTTGGGTCACACAGAAGACAGCATTCCAGTACAGAGCAAGGCAAGCTCAGCTACAAATAGAATATAATACTGGACTGTGGGAGCTCCATTGATTCTCAGGGCATGGATTTGGAAGACTTTGTGTGAGAAAGCACTTCCTGCTGCAACGAGAAACATAAAACAGGACACAAACTTTGTTTACTAATATTATTTAAAAATTGATATACCATGTTACTGTGGTACTGAACAAGCTGTGCACCAAAGTAAATAGGAATCAACACTATTTGAATGGTTCTGATGAAAGTATGTATACACATCCTAATACATTTTACTTAGCTACAAACTGAGCTTTTATCCAATAAGGATATCATTGGCACCACGATATTGTAGTGCCAGGAGATCTGTTTATAATCAACACTGAACAGCTAATTTTGATTTGAAACAGCAGTTCAAGGGATTCCTGAAGGAAAGAAATGCTGAAAAAGGAAACTTTCCAAGAAGTTCCCGTACATATTTAAGTGGCAGATCAGCATATCCGCTTGATCACAAATTTGTTTTCATTTATGTCTGAAAGTCATCCCTTTGTCAGATGACATAATATCACAGTCTTGCAAACACTGGGCTCAGACTGGAGGATAAGAAGGGTTTGCATATATCTGCTTGGGGCACAGAGAACATATGAGAATGAGGCAAAAGGTATTCAAGCTGACCCTTCAGATAATTCAGTGATAAAAATATGCAATTACTTAGGGTGCTGCCTTAAGGCAAAAGAGAGGTGTCTCGGCTGTTAATGGTTTTGTGTTTCCAAACACAAGACCCCGCTGTTTTGTGTGGATGTTATGTGGTGGATGTTATGTGAGACCTGTATACCTACCAATGATACATTAAGCCTGTATCTTAGGACCTGTAGCAGCTGACATCTGCCATGCCACTAGGCCAGTGAATCCACTATTTGAAAGATAGAGCTCAGCATCTTGAATAGCTTCTTTATAGTTTGAACTAAAACCTACAACAGGTTCACCACTGCACTGACATGGGAGCCACTGGGTTCCCACTGCTTGGAACTGGATTGTGATCACTCTAAACCTCACAGTTTAAAAGAGGGCTTTCGACAATTGTGGGAAGGGAGCATTCAGGGCTTAAGGGGTGTGTGTGTCTCATTTTGTTGGCCCTGAAACCCCCACCAATGAAGTCTCCTTTTTTGGCATTTTTTAAACAGAGGATGGATGGTCATCTGTAGGGGATGCTTTGACTGTGTATTCCTGCATGGCAGAGATCTAGATTTGATGGCCCTTGAGGTCTCTTCAAACTCTATGTTTCAATGTTTTGGGCCAAAATATTTAAACCACCATTTGACACCTTTGATCCTCTTGCACCCCAGTACCTCAAACCCCAGTTGTTGTTGTTGGGCCAGAAATCAAAACCAGAATTAATGTTCCATTATTTCCAATTCGGCCTGCTGTGGCCTTTGGATTTACTCACTCTAACTTAAAAACATCTTGCCAAATTTTGGGATTTCCATGGTTCTTTTTGAATGACTAGATAATTTGTATACTTAGGTATCATTTTGTGCCAAGTAAAAAACAGACTAAGGACTCAGGTCAAAAGGCTACCCTCAGAACAGAATAAGGAGAAACAGAGTAGTCCCCAATCAGAAAGAGGGTCAGGCAAGGATGCATTCTATCACCTGTTTGTTCAACTTGTATATCAACAATCTAAAATATGCAGATGACACCATGCTGCTAGAAGAACATAACATAGATTTGGAGCAACTACTAAGACAGGCTTACAGCTGAACATTCAAGAAAACAAAAATGAAGATCAGAGAGGATTTACATGAATTCAGTGTAGATGACAAGGAAATAGAAATAGTTAAAGATCCAAATGATCTTCAATCAGTCATTGATCATAATGGGCATTGCACTCAAGAAATCAGAAGACTAGGACTGGGAAGGGCAGCTATGAAAGAACTAGACAAGATCCTGAAGTGCAAAGATAGAACACTGAACACAAAAGCTAGGATTGTCCATGCCGCCATATTTCCCATCACTATGAATGGGCTGGATGGTGAAAAGAGAACAAACTTATTTGAAATGTGGAGCTGGAAAACAATTCTGTGGACACCCGGGATGGCTAACAAGACAAACAAATGGGTCCTGGATCAAATCAAGTCTGAACTCTCCCTAGAAGCCAGGTTTACTAAAGAGAGGTTGTCCTACTTCAGCCACATCATGAGAAGACCTGACTCAGTGGCAAAACCAAGAATGCTGGTAAAGGTGGCAGGCAGCAGGGAGGGAGGGAGGGAGGGAGGGAGACAGGAAGGCTGCACACCAGCCTCAGTCAAGGCACCCAGGGCCCTGAGTCTGCAGAACCTGAGCAGGGCCCCTTGGCGGTCTCTCCTTAACAAGGAAAGCTCTGCTGCCACCATAGAGAGCAGTTCCCAGAATTCCACAGCACTGAAGCATGGCAGTTAAAGTGGAGTTATACCAGATTATTTCTGCAGTGTGGATGCAGCTCCGGGGATTCTCCTGACTGAGCCCAAGCCTTTCTCCCTTGCTCTGCCCAGTTCTCTCCTCAGCCTTTCCTCTTCTGAGCATCTCCTCTTCCTCCTCTTCTTTCCCCTACTCTTTTAACTTCCTTTCCCTCTTTTTCCATTTCCTTTTCCTCTTTCCTCCTCTTCCTCCTCCTCCTCTTTTTCCTTATTCTCTTCTTCCTCCTCCTCTTCATTCCCCTCTTCCCCCTTGCTTCTCCTCCTCTTCTTCTTCCTCCCCCTCTTCCCTCTCCTTTCCCCCCTCTTCTCTTTCCTCCTCTTCCTCCCCTGGGCTCCCAGAGAAGGAAGGCGGGCCTCCTGGTCTGTTAGGGCTGAGGCGGGGCCAGAGAAGCAGAGGCTTGAGCCAGCTCTCCAAAGGCACGTTCCCACCAGGAGTAGCTCCCCCAGGAAGAAGAAGAAGAAGAAGGAGGAGGAGGAGGAGGAGGAGGAGGAGAGCTGGGAGCGGGCGAGACTAGCCAGAGGCAGCAGCAGCAGCAGCAGCAGCCGCCCAGCCAGGGTGCCTTTCGTGCTGGAGATTGGCAAAGGCAGGCTGCGGGTGAGTGGGAGCCCAGGGTGCCCCCAGGAGGGCCTTGGGGGCCGGGGGGGGAGGCCCCCTCCTGGGCTTGGCAGCAGGCTGCCTTCCTTGGGGGAAAGCTCCCCCTTTCCCCGGCTGAGTCTGGTCTCAGAGAAAAGGGCTCTGCCCCCGCCCTTCTCTAGCCATTGCATGCCCTCTCTTGGAGAATGCATTTTAACAGTGGGTTCAGGGGGGTTTTAATTGTGTGTCTGTGTGTTTATTTGTGTGGTCTTTTCAACATGCTGCACCCCACCTCCAGCCTTCTAGTATTATTATTATTATTATTATTATTATTATTATTATTGTGTGCCTTCTAGTCTTAGGGCGACGCTGTCCTGGGGCTTTTCCTTGGCAAGGTTTGTTCAGGGGAGGTTTGCCCTTTTGCCTCCTTCTTCTCCTGAGGCTGAGAGAGTGTGACTCGGTCGCCCAAGGTCACCCCAGGGGGTTTCTGTGGCCGAGCTGGGACTCGAACCCAGGGCTCCAGGTCCTAGTCCAACACTCAAACCACCGCCGCTGGCTTTCTATCATCATCATCATCATCATCATCATCATCATCATCATCATCATCATCATCATCATCATCTTATTATTATTATTATTCCAGCCAGCTGGGGCAAAGGAGGACACTGGACATATTATAATATTATTAAATAATAATAATACTAACAACAACAACTATTATTATTATTATTATTATTCCAGGCAGCTGGGGCAAATGGGGACCATGGACATATTATAATATTTTATTATTATCATTATTATTATTATTCTATCCAGCTGTGGCAAAAGGGGACCCTAGACATATTATAATATTATTAAACAACAACCACAACCACTATTATTATTATTATTATTATTCCAGCCAGCTGGGGCAATTGGGGACCTTGGACCTGTTATAATATTATTAAATAACTATTATTATTATTATTATTATTATTATTATTATTATTCAAGCCAGCTGGGGCAAAAGGGGACCCTAGACAGCACAAGGTGGAGCAAAGGGGAATGGGAGGGATTCAGGTTGACTCACACTTGATGCACACCAATCCCACCCCCCTCCGCAATAGTGGTACTATCTCTGCCTATTTGTCTCTTCTCTCTCTTTTTAGCCTAAACCTGTGTGTATCCCCCCCTCTTCTCCCCTTCATGGTTTTGTGCCCCTCCCTACTTCTGGGGTACTGACTGGTTTCACCCAGTGCATCCCTTTCCCACTGGTCATATTCCACCTGGAGGACTGATAGAAAGCCCCTTGGTTTGCTTCCACCTTCTCAACACCTTGACAAGTTCCTCAACCCAACTCCCTTTTCCTGAGTGGTTTCTGGAACCTCCACCAAAGACCCTCCAAGGTGGATTTCCTTAGGGCTGACTCCAGAGTCTGGAATTGGAGAGGGCTGGGTGGTCCTTTTCTCCTCAGTCAGGGGCTTCCACCTTTCGGAAGGAAGGAAGGAAGGATGGATGGACGGACGGACGGACGGACCCTTCCCGCCATGTCCTTCTGCTGGGCCTCCAGTTCCCAGTCAGAAATGCACCCCAGAGTGTCCGCACTGGACAAGCAATCTGATTTGGCACCACTTTTAACTGCCATGGTTCCATATTTATGGGAATTCAGCAAATGGTCGTTTGTATTTTTAATTGAGTGTGGAAAGTAAAATGAGAGGACTAAAAGTGAGGAAAGGGCAGAGTAAAATCATTTGCGGATGATACTGTGATTATACTGGATGAGCTCTTGGCAAGTGTAGAAGCTGTTGTGCAATACACACACACACACACATATATACATATACACATACACTGTGTGTGTGTGTGTGTGTGTGTGTGTGAAAGAATATGGAGAATTTTGCAGGCTTTCAAATAAAGGTAGATAAGACTAAACTATTAACCAAAACTACGACAAGAGAAGAGAAAGAAGAACTGAAAAGAAGAACGGGTTTTGAAATGGTCAAGAGAATAAAATATTGAGATATAACTATAGCTTCAAACAACCGTCAGTTATTGGGGAACAATTATATGAGAGTATGGGACAAGATTAAAAGGGAATAAAGAGATGGAAGAGCCTCAATCTATCTCCAATGGGTAGAATAGCTACAATTCAAATGGGTTCATGGGTTTTTAATTGTGTGTGTGTGTGTGTGTGTGTGTGTGTGTGTGTTTTAACATGCTACAACTGCCTCCAGCCCTGAGGAGAGGTGGGAAAGAAATAAAATAATAATAATAATAATAATAATAATTATTATTATTATTATTATTATTATTAGCCTTCAAGTCAGGCCTGGCTTACGGTGACCCTATCCTGGGGTTTTCTTGGCAATATTTGTTCAGGGGAGGTTTGCCCTTACCATCTTCCTCTGAGGCTGAGACAGTGTGACTTGCCCAAGGTCACCCAGTGGGTTTCGATGGCTGAACATGGATTCGAACCCTGATCTCCAAAGTCCTAGTCCAACACTCAAACCACTACACCGCA
The DNA here is from genome assembly GCF_019175285.1 of Sceloporus undulatus. Classification (NCBI taxonomy): domain Eukaryota; kingdom Metazoa; phylum Chordata; class Lepidosauria; order Squamata; family Phrynosomatidae; genus Sceloporus; species Sceloporus undulatus. The sequence continues at coordinate 143,054,412 of NC_056526.1, read as the reverse complement.
TACTTGAGAGTATACACCGTGTATACTCTAATACACCATGTATTGGATAATATATATGGCCTTATTGTCATGGTTTGAGTATTGGACTACAACTCTGGAGACCAGGGTTTGAATACCGGCTGAGCCATGAAACCCACTGGGTGACTTTAGGCAAGTCACAGTCTCTCAGTCTCAGAGGATGGCAATGGCAATTCCCCTCTGAAGAAACTTACCAAGAAAACACCATGACTGAAAGCACCCAACAACAGTACGTATGTGCCTTCAAGTCACCTGCCAACTTCTTGCAACCCCATGGATTTCATAGGGCTTCATCTGAAATGAAGCCTACAGCACCTGATATTTCATGGTTGTCTCCCATCCAAGTGCTAACCAGGACTTACCCTGCTTAGTTACTCAGAGATGACTCTACCAGTTCCTTCCTTGATTCTGAGCCTACAGCACTACACACACACACGACCTTGTGAGGTGAGTGAGGGTCAAAGAGACTGACCCAGAGACTGGCCCAGTGAGATTCCTGGATGGGCAGGAATTTCAATCTCCAGTCTTAAATTTGGGATTCCTAACCACAACACCATACTGTGATCAAGCATTGTGATCAAGCAACAATTTAAAGTGATATCACGTGAAAGAAGCAGTTATAAATCAGAACTAGCCATTCGAAAGAGAAATTGAGCAGGGAAAAGGGGCACATTCTCAAGTGCTCTTAATAATAAAGGGAAATGAAAAGGAGAAAGCACAACACTCTAAAATAAGGTCTCCTTTCCCCTCGGTGTAGAAGGGTAAAAACGTGCTGTCCTTTTCTCCAGGGAAAAGGAAGTCCACAGTTCAGAGTTGTGAAAAGCTTCGCCTTCAGATATTTATGCATCAGAAAGCTGTTAAAAGTGTTAGAATAAGGCAAGCCTGGTTTATTTCTGATTAGTCCGCAGCTCTAGCTGAGAGTGCAATTTACCAGCTGAGAAAAGGCACAGAACAAGTTTGGGAAAACCCTCCCTACCAGTCCTTCCTCCTCTGAATTCTGCACTTGGCTCTGAAATATATCTTTTATTCAGGCTGCATTATTAAACATCCAACATACAGGTGAATTCCAAGCATTAGTACTCAATTCCCCTTTTCGTAATGTCAAGAAATGCCATAATTGTTCTCTAAACCTTGAAATGTAGTGTGCAATCTAGACAAGAAGAGTTGTACTTGGCAAAATGCTGCATGTTTTCAACTGTGATTTTATATCCTGTTGCAGTGGTGTTTTCAGCAAGCCAAGACAAAGAGTTTGTATTGAACCCAACCCCAATTGATGTATTATATCTCTCCTCTCCTTTAGATGCTGTTGTCTTTGGAAAGATGTATTAGTGGAAGAGTGAAAGCAAGGAGTTAGGACTATATTACTTTCTCAGTTGCTTAGTATGTCAATGGATTGCTGGATGGGTGGCCAGAATTCAGGTTTAGGAAGGACTTCTCTATTGTTTCTGGTGCTGTACTGGCTATTTGAATTCACAGTTGCTATGGAGTGGGGTGGGGGAGCTAATGGTTCTAATGCTGTCTTTGCCTTTTCAGTCCGTAGTTGTTCCTAAGGTGAAAGTGACAAAGGTTTCAAGAGTAAGCTAAAAGTTCCTTCCCTTCTCAGCTGATCCTACCCATTTTTAATTCAGTATGGAACCATTCTAAATGTTCCTTTAATATGGTTTGCTGTTAATTTTCTGTCAACATTATTGAGTGATTATATATGGGAAAGACACTGTGGACTAATACATTTATAGTAAAAACATTCCTGAGCCTTCCTTATCATGTGCATCTAACAGAGTGGGTTCGGTCCACAAAAACTTTAGTACAATGCTTTCTATGAATATTAAGATGCCAGCATAAAACCTTTGTGACTTTGTTATACCGTCTTTGCGGGCTGCCATTTGCTGGCTTTTGCATGTGTGTTATTTTACGTTTTGACAGGCACTGTAATGTTCATAGAGAGAACAAAGCTTTTTGCCTTAAAATATTCTGCTTTGTAAAATCAGAACAATGTGGCATAGAATTATGCTAATAAGAAATATTTGTGAGAAATTTTAAAGGACCAGCAAAGTAACATTGTAATGTCTGTAACTCCCTAATTCACTGAAGGAACAAGTCAAGTTGTTTCAGGGTGTTTTTTTTAAACAAAAAACAAGAACAATTAATATCCACGTGCGATAAAGGTGTTATGGCTGATATTATTTTCCTAGCTGTCTGTATTCATAGAAGAGACATCACCAGTTCTGATTTATTTCTTCAGTGGGATCACCATGCTAACAGCTGCCTGATCTCTTGATTCTTTCTTTCTTTCTTTCTTTCTCTTTTTTGCATCAACAACACTTTTAGCTCCCACACAGCAACCCTTCTACTGTTGTTTAGTTAGAATAATGAAGATCAAGCTTGGAATGTTTCAGATTTTATTGTCTGTCTGTAGAATTCAGTATTGTGAATTCAGAATGGGAAATGGGTCATTAATTATTTTTGTAACCAAAATGGTCAGTAGTGGTTTTCATGAGTAGCTATAAAAATGTAGAAAATATAGAGGAGTGGGACAAATGAATTAAACCAAATGGTGCTGCCTCATTTTATGTTTTGTAAACTGATGCCAACAGCTCTTGTAGAGATAAAAGCTTCTGCAAACATGGCTTCTTATATAAGCTGCTGTTTCAGATGGACTAAGATAAAACATTTAAAAAAATAAATAAATAAAATGTCTTCAAGAAGTTGTAATATCTATTTTCATATCTACTATCTATCTAATGATTCGATAGCTATACATTATATTTCTAATTTTTCCAAGTTATTTTAACTCCCCTCCCCCCACAGCCACTATTTAACTTTATTCCTCCAAATTGTATGCATTGCTTTGATTCTGGAGCTTCAGGCCCTGAGATCATGTTCTTGTCAATCATGAGAAGACCAGAAAGACTGCTAATGAAAGATAGGATGAGATGCTCTAACAGCTGAGTTGATCATTATTTTTAAGAGCAGAGTAGCCAAAGAAATCCTTTCAATCTACATTCCCAGGAGGGAAGGAAAAGAGACAAGAAAGTGGAAAGGGGTCATTGGATGATTATATCATGATGATTCTTTGTGGTTTATTTCTTATGATAGTAGAATATGCAAGTAATGGTTGTGCAATAATGAAAAAAATATCAGGATATAATGCAGCTGAGTATACTTGCAATGGCTTATAATTAACAATTGTTTGAGGCCTTTTCCTCTTTAATAAAAATACAGTCGGCCCTTCTTATACACGGATTTGTTATACACGTATTCAAGCATACACGGTTTGAAAATGTTAAAAAAAGTATAAATTTCAAATATCAAACCTTGATGTTCCATTTTTTATTAGGGACACCATTTTGCTATGTCATTATATCTAATGGGACTTGAGCATACACGGATTTTGTTATACACGGGGGATCTTGGAACCAAACCCCAGCGTATACCAAGGGTCCACTGTATTGTTTTATTCAATGTCAATAGCATTAACTGGGAGACAATCCATGAGAAACCATGTTTCTCCTACATCACAATAATTCATTACAATGGTATTTAAAGACACAAAGCCCACTCACTTCTTCCTGTTTCTCTTACCCCCTTTTCATATTGACCCCTGTTTGATGTAACCTCAAATAACTCTTGTACAACTGATGCAGAAACCAAGGTCCAAAACACACTGCAAAAATAATTCAATTTGAGACCGCTTTAACTGCCCTGGCTCAGTGCTAGGGAATCCTGGATTGTAGTTTATTTTGGCACCAGAGCTCTCTGACAGAGTCTCACAAAACTACGGTTTCCAGAGTTTCCTAGCATAGAGCCAGGGCCGTTAAAGCAGTCCCAAATTGGATTGTTTCTGCCATGTGTTTTGGGCCCTAGTGATCTCTGGCTTTATTAAAGCCTCTTTACAGTGTTTCAGAAGACATTGCTTGGAATCTCAAAGCTGTAAAATTCTATCTTCACACCAGTCCCAAATCTGCATGGTTGGGAGTTGATATCATTGAAATTAAAAGGCCTTAGGGCCTTTTGATACCAGTATATAAATTCAGTTCATAGTGGGATTTTGGAATGAGTTTTGGGCTGATGCATGGCCTTCCCAAAATAGATGCAGCATTGCATCACAACATGTTTACCTCATCCATATTATCCATCCAGTTCTTTCAGTGGCAAAGGCTTAAATACCCTAAAGGTACCAGATGCCTTCTGATCTTGGAATCTAAGCAGGGTCAGCCCTGATTAGTACTTGAATGGGATACTACCAATGTATACTAGGTACTGTAGGTTACATTTCAGAGGAAATAGCAGGTAAACTGCCTCTGAGTATTCCTTGTCTAAGAAAATCCTGTAAAATTCCTGGTGTTACCATAAGTTGATAGGTGACTTGAAGGCATACAGACATGCACACACCTCTCAGTAGCATACAGAAAGAATCTTGTTTATAGAACATATAATAGAATCATAGAACCATAGAATTGAAAGAGACTGCAAGTGCCACCTAGTCCAATCCCCTGTCATGCAGGAACTTATAATCAAAGCATCCCTGACAGATGGCCATCCAGTCTCTGCTTAAAAACCTCCAAAGAAGGAGACTCCACCACACTCCCGGGGAGTGTCTTCCACTGTCAAACAGCCCTTACTGCAAGGACGTTCTTCCTAATGTTTAGGTGGAATCTCTTTTCCTTTAGTTTGAACCCACTGTTCCATGTTCTATTTCCTGGAGCAGCAGAAAACAAGCTTGCTCCATCGTCAGTGTGACACCCCTTCAAACACTTAAACAGGGCTATCATCTCACCTCTTAACCTTCTCTACGCTAAACATCCCCAGCTCTCTAAGTCATTTCTTATAGGGCATGGTTTCCAGACCTTCACCATTTTAATCGTCCTCCTTTGGACACACTCCAGTTTCTCAACATCCTTTTTGAATTGTGGTGCCAGAACTGGACACAGTATTCCATGTGGGGCATGACCAAAGAAGAATAGAGTGCTACTATTACTTCCCTTGATCTAGGCACTATACTTCTGTTGATGCAGCCTAGAATTTCATTGGCCTTTTTAGCTATCACATCAGACTGTTGACTCATGTTCAACTTCTGGTCTACTAGGACTCCTAGATTCCTTTTACATGTAGTCTTGTTAAGCCAGGTGTCCCCCATCCTATAGCTATACATTTCAATTTTCCGCCCTAAGTGCAGTACCTTACATTTCTCCCTGTCGAAGTTCATTTTGTTAGCTTTGGCCCAGCTTTCTAGCCTATTGAGGTCATTTTGAATTTTGATCCTGTCCTGGGGTGTTAGCTATTTCTCCCTGCTGCAGTTCATTTTGTAAGTATATATGTATGAATCTTTATATGAAAGCATTCTTCACATCCTGTACCATGCTGAGCATGAAGGGGAATGATAATTTACCCACCCAGCCATGTTTTAGAACCTAAAGGCTGAGGCAAATATTTATTTTCTTTCAAGTAAGTATGTTTCTGACATTTTCTCTGCAGGAGCAAGTTAATCATAACTGAGTATGAACCGAAGCAATTAAATAAAAAAAGAACAAAATATTTCATGAATATAGATAAGACATTTGTGCCGTCTGTGTCCAGAGACAGTAAATCAAAGTACAGGGTTGTGTTCCTTCCTAAAGAATAGTAACTATATTTGTTTTGAAATTATAAGTGTTTTTATAGCAACATAGACACTTGATAGCTGCTGAAGTGTTATATGAACTATGATAAAATCATTCTTCTGAGTTTTCACTCTTGTACAATTGTGGATCCCCCTCCTCCGAAACACAATCTTCATAACTATTGAAGTAAATTTATTAGAGATAAACTAGTGGTATAGTTACAACTTCCTGGCAATGAAATAAAAGGGGTTATAGAATGCTTTAAATTTTTGAACAGGTTTAATTGAAGCCAAAGTTCCATTCAATTCAGCCAAATTCTTTTTTATGTGAATTACAATAGAAAGGAGTGTGCAGCAATGAAGATGAACATGAAAGGTGAAGAGAAAAATAGTATTGTATTATGTTTCCATATTTTGAAAAGCAGGGTATAGTAATCATGGACAGTTTTTGAAAAAAATATGAAACAAAACATTTACAGCTATTTCTTTACCTTTTGCTATCAGCTGTTATGCTAAAGTTCCTAGGTACTTCCAGAAGAAAATAATTCAGTTTTATCATGGCAGATCCTAAAAGGGGAAAAATTGCTCTGTATATTTATGCATGGGTGTATTTATGTACATATATACAGTTCTTTGCTGATACAAAGTGTCCTCTTGCTCTGATGTGTCCACTGAAAGAAATTAAGGATGCAGTTGTTATGTTGATAAAATTTGGGTGAAAAATTCTACTTGCCCAGTTTAGTAAAGAAGCTTTTAGAGTACACTTCCTAAATGCTATAAAATAATATTTATGAAGAGGTTACTGTCTTTGTTTGTCTTTATTGCCATTCCCATGAGTTCAGGGTATTTAATAGCATTGTAATGGATATGGTAGCATGGAACAAGGTTTGAATATCTTTGGCTACTACTGGTCCTTATTTAAGCTACACACTTGTTTTTCACAGAATGCTATTCATTGTGGGGAGGGGGTCTGAAACCCATTACCCCATAGAATCTGTATCAAGAAACGGGAAAAGGAGACAGTTTTGAATATAGGCACCAAGAGAACCAGTTTGAGTTTGGGAATTGATATCTTAAAAGGCTAAAGCCTCATCTGCACTACAGAAGTAATGCAGTTTGACACTGCTTTAACTGCCATGTCTCCGTGCTGTGGAATTCTAGGATTTGCCACAACAAATTTAAAAATACCCAGAATTCCATAGTAATGAGGCATGACCAAGTGGTATCAAATTGCATTATTTCTGCAGTGCAGATGAGGCCCAAGTCTTTGGAAAGTCCTGCTGCTTTTGTCCACTGGTGTTCCTTCACATTTCTGCTCCTCACCCATCCCATTACTACATGTATTTAAACAAACTCATCATTAAAAAGCACAACACCTATGTAGTACTTTGGCTTCATAACATAACTGACCTAGTAAAAATTTGTTTGCTGCCTGATTTCTTATTGCTTGGAGAATTGGAGAATATAGAACAGTGTTAAATATGAATACATATTTATATTCAGAGAATCAGTGAATTTTCTTTGTTTTTTAAAAGGCATTCTGTGCAAGAGAATGGCAGTATTTCAACTACATTAAAAGAACCTTTTTGTTAAAAACCATTTGTTTATAATGCAAGTAGATTAGTTCTTGAACAAAATGGATGGCATCTCCCAAGTAATGAAGAAGAAGTGTTTCCCATAATTACAATTATATTTTAGTGGGGTTTTTTTTTAGGTTTTTGGTTAATACTGTGACTTTTATGAGGAAAACCTGTGATCTCAGTATAAGATAAAGACAGGATGACTAAAAGACTGCATTAAAACTCTGCACTTGATACAGATTGTTTTGAGTTTCCTAGAGTTGGTTAGCTATCTGTCTGAGCTGAAATTGGTGCCAAACAGTTACTGGTATGGTAGAAAGCTATGAAATTTTAAAGCAATTTGTTGAGGTGCCATAAACATTACTAGCCAGTTTAGACCTCTCTGAAAAGATGAGTCTGTTTTGTTTTTGCTTTTTAGAGGTTTCCACTGATGCTTATAATCACTGACCCAATTCCAAAGCAAGCTGAAAGGATTTGCATTCTCTTGTGTCTACAGTAGTATGTGCTCATATGGCTATTCTTGGTTGTCAAACACAGGTATAAAATTAGTCAGAAGACTTGACTTAAAGCAGTAATCTTAAAAAATAATTACATAAACATCAAATTGTATGTATAAAGTATAGAAATGCTTAATCCTAGAGGCAAACCTGACTAGATTTTTTTTTTCTCCAGTGGGACTGCTATTCCTTTTCTTTTGACATATGCCTCTAATTAAAATTCTTTAATAATTCTAACGTTTCTTTTCATGACATCTTAATGGATCCTAATAGTTGATATGCTAGATTCCCCTCCAATCTTTTTTATTTGGGGGCGGGGGTATGTTAAAACTGACCAGAAATAAAGAAATAGCAGGGTGGATTCAGCAATCAATTTTTTACAGAGCTGGATGCTGCAGACTACACCACACTTAGAACACTGGACAGAAAATCTTTTAGAACAAAAGAGGTAACATTTAATTGGAGGCAAGCAGGCAGGAATCTCAGTCTGTGGTTCACTTTCTTAAATATGTTCATGAGTTAACCTGGATCAATTGGAAACTCAGAATATTGTTAGGGTGGTGCCACAGATGGTATTTTGTTGATATTTTAAAGTAACATTCTTTTCTTTAAAAAAGGAATACATAACTGATATAAATTAGTAATCATGACCATACTAATGCATCCCAAATCATCAGGTGATACAAATCTCCTCTGTCCTGAGCATCCTATATATTTACATACCTGGATTTTTGTGTTAAACAATTTGTGTTAGTATTATTCAGTTTTTATGAAATAAAGTGTTGAAATAAAAATAATAACTAAAAACAGACCAAAGTCATAAGACCTTTATCTTGCTACTGTCTAGTCTCCCACTGTAATGTCTTAAAAATCGTTTGTATGGGAAGAGATTCCTAAAATGTGTAAGAATCCTCAAAATTTAGGAAATATATACAGTCGGCCCTTCTTATACACGGATTTTTTATACACGGATTTAAGCATACACGGTTTGAAAATGTTCCAAAAAAGTATAAATTTACCTTGATGTTCCATTTTTAATTAGGGACACCATTTTGCTATGTCATTATACTTTATGGGACTTGAGCATACACGGATTTTGTTATACACGGGGGATCTTGGAACCAAACCCCAGCGTATAACAAGGATCCACTGTATAGCCTTTTTCTAGAGCCAATAGTGTAGTGGTTTAAATGTTGGACTAGGACTCTAGAGAGCAGGGTTTGAATCCCTGCTCAGCCATGGAAACCCACTAAGTGACCTTGGACATGTCACATTCTCTCAGCCCCTGGCGAAGGCAAAAGCAGATCCCCTCTGAACAAATCTTTTCTGGAAAACCCCATGATAGATGTGCCTTAGCGTTACCATAGGTCGGAAATGATTGAACACACAAAACAACAACAGTCTTTCTCTTATTTGAATCTTTCATTTCTATATATTCTGTAAATAGCCAATTTTCTTTCATAAAATTCTTTCTTGTACTTACTTGGATATCAGGTTTCTGTGGCTAAACCTGGCTTGCAATTCCCACTCTGCAATTTATGCCCAAGGGAAACTTTTTTTGCATCAAGGAATTTTTTTGTGTGAGAGAGGTGACAAAGAGGAAGAAAGATCTGGGATCACAGCACTCTGAATACATCGTTTGGGTTCCCCGATTTCTCAGACACCAACATGTCCAAATCTGAGCCAGTCTCTTAAGGACATGCTAATATGACAAGACAGTCATAGTGGTGAATTTTGAAATGCTGAAGCTCACCATGACAGTTCCATAGCAGCTCCCCAAAGAACTGTCCAAAAATGCAAGCAGAGTTTGGTCTGTATCAACAAACACGTTCTAGCAGTTTCATCTGCACCAGGAATAGCTCCTTTGTAAAGGTAATGGGTTTGAAATGTTCATTGAAGACCAAGCCATGTTTGCAGCCTGACAAAGATAGTTCACAATTGGTGGGACATTCCATTGTCTCTCTAGCTATTGTGAGGATTGCAGTTAAAATTAAAGGAAAGAAGGAAGGTTAAGGGGAATGGAAGATGATGGTATCACCCCTGCTAATCAACATGGCTTGGTGTTTTGAATCTGCAAGCTTTGGCTCTGCTATCTCACTGGCTATTGCCTTGTTCACATACCAACCCAGATTGTTTTGTTAACAGTAAAAGGAGGATGTGGAAGACGGGCAATAATACGTACTTGTTGCATCCACTGCTCAAAGCTCTTTTCTCAAACCTAGTTTGATTTTGTTAGCAAGCTGGTGTAGTGGTTTGAGTGATGGGCTCTGGAGACCAGGGTTTGAATCCTCACTTGGCCATGGAAACCCACTGGGTTACCTTGGGCATGCCATAGTCTCTCAGTCTCAAAGGAAGGCAAAGCCCACTCTGGACCATTCATGCCAAGAAAATCCTGTGTTAGGTTCATCTTGGGATTGCTATAAGTTGGAAATGACTGGAAGGCACACAAGCACAACAAGGCAAACTGGTAAATGAGAGTTACTGGAGGTAATTTTCATCCTTGCCACAAACATCTTTTTTCACTATTAGAGTGACACACAGTGCCCTTAATATTGTATGTGTATAGGGTAGATTCTACCTGACAGAGAGATAAAAATAAACTTTTGTCTGGCACTGGGACATATTATTTGGCCCTTATTTTCTTTAGCTTTATGACAATATTGCAAAATAATATTTCTATAGAAACAAAGCTAGGTGATCATATAAAAGGTGCAGTGTCAATCATAATGTCACTGCTTTTAAAGAAAGATGGATTAAAAAAAACTAAAATTAAAATGATCAGGATTGCTTATGTATGCAGTAAATAGAGGGATGCAGTTTAAAAACAGTCATACTTGAATTAATCTATGCACTGAATCTAAAACACATTGATTGCTTCCTGGCCTAGACAAAGCAAATAGTAATTAGATAATACCTTTCCAAGCCAAAGGCTTCCATTGACTACAGATGATTAATATAGTTAATAATATGCCCTTTGGGAAAGAAGAGCATTGCTGTATATCTGTGTAAATGCAGTCTGATTTAGCAAGATCTTCCTCACACGCTTTTGCTGAAAATATTTTGCAATGCTAAAGTGTTCAAGTATTGATCAGTGTAAGATAGCTGAGGAAGATTTAGATGGTGGTCTTATATTTCTGTATCCATTAATTAAAACCTCAAGTATACAATGACTACACAGATGGAGATAACTGAATCATGATAGAACATAAGTAGCTTTCATATATTTGATAATTTCAGTACAACACAAACAGGAACAAAAGATAGTGTGGTGCGAACAAAGTGGATTGGGTGAATCCCTAGTCTACGGTAACATTTATACACACACTGTTACTCTGTGTAAGACTTAGCAACACATAAATGGGTGTGATGAAACAAACCCATGTGATTGGTGAAAAGAGAGAGGAAGTGCAATATCATCCCTCAACTGCTTGTACCAGAAATGTGTACAGAATATATATATATTTGAGGCCACTGGAGATGTAGGGCATCTAATGATGCCTTTTTATATTCTTCAAGCAAAAAAAGTACATTAAGCATTTATTGGGGAACTGATTTCCTTGTTTTTTTGTTTTGAATGCTAAATTGCTGTTGACTTCTTGTAAGTCTTCTCCTGATTTAGTATTTGTAATTTGTTTTAAATATTGCTTTATTCATAATTTTTTGAGATTTTTCCATCCAGTCTAGTTGAGTTGGAAGCTGGATATTATCTCTCATAACTGAATAGCTAACTAGCTTGACAAAACAAATAAGATAGTGGGAGAAGGTGGTCTTTCAAGTACCTGCACACCAGGCCATAGAGGCATTAAAGATAAGTGCAAGCACCTTGTATGCAACTGGGAAACTAATTGGCAACCCACAGTAAAACTTTGCTTAGTTATGCTTCCTGTGGCTGATACTGGCAAAGGACCTACCATAGCTGTTGAACTGTTGTACAGTTGTGTTACAAAGGTATATGTATACCTCTTGTTCTAGAGGGGAAGGGGTCACTAATTCTTACTCTGTTCTCAAAATGTCAGCCTCAAGGACTTTGGTATCAAAAATGCATGCGCAAGTGTAGTCTTATTCTAACTTAATTATTACAAAATTCTCCAAATGCCAAACAACACATACACAATTGGAGATGTGATTGGATCTCAACATAATTTTCATTTTTAATGAACAGTAGCTGTGTTTGAATTATATTGGAGCTGAGGCCCTGGGAGAGGAGTGCTAAATCCCTCCCACATGCTGTTTTAACCCCCTGGTACTATTAATCTGGCAGAGTTTTTTCCTTCTTCCCCTGTGCTGTTGGTCCATGCCAATGTAGAGCTCCCTGTGACTACTTTGAACTAAAAATGAAAATGTTGGAAGATTTAATCAAAAATCTGCTGCAATCATGTGCCATTTTGTCTCAGTCCTCCCCTTCCAACTGGTGAAGTGTTCTGCTTGGGAATGCATGTTTTACTTCAGAATTACTGGTTGATTTATGCTGAAATATATGTTCTCCAGTTTATTCATCACATCTTGAAATGCAAATATTCTAGACAGTGATTGTGTGTTTTTGTCTGTGTGCACATTTATATACTTTTTCACCATGGATTCATTTTAGGAGTAATTGCAAGCCAGTGGAAAATATTTGCCATCCTAAATCAAATAGTAACACTCTCACATCTCTAATGTTATGTGTGGAATTTTGTCTTTTTAATCAAACAGTATTGTGTAGCTTTGGCAACTTTTTCCTGTTGTCACGCTGATGCACTGCAAGCCATGTAGCCTATAAACAGGATTTTAAAATTCTCTGTCTAGCATGCTGTGGGAGCTAATTGTTCAAACAGTTTGAAATAATATTTTTTCCTGTGAAACAATGACTTCTCCATTGCCCCTCAGCACTTGCAAAAACATTGGCCTGTTACAGACTGCCAAAATAAAGCTGTTTCAGGTCTCTTTGGAGGTATGCTGTTTAAATGATGCATGCATCCTAAGAATCCGGAAGCTGCACCAAAGCTGCACTCCAGTGCTTAGGAATGGAGTGTGGCTTTGGTGCGACCTCCGGACTCTTAGGACCCATGCATCATTTAAATAGCATACCTCCAAAGAGACCCGAAGCAGATTTATTTTGGCAGTCTGTAACAGGCCATTGTCTGCTTTATTTCAGTAAGGATTATTGTATAGCAAATAAGTTTTTAAAATCCATCATGTTCTGACTCAAGTTCAAGCAGGCAGGCAGGCAGGTTCAGATAGGCTCAGTCAGTGTGATGTGTCATTTCTTTCTATCTGTCTCTGTTTTCCTCTCCTTCCCCACCCCTTCTCCCTAGAAAAATTCCCAAACCCCAAATGTAATAATTGTCAAGATCCAGAATTACTAGATCTACTTTTTTGTTAAAAAAAAATTTCTGGTTTTTTTGTTGTTGTTCCATTCTGATTTGGATTGTGACAGTGACATTACTGAGGTTGGTGTCACCTGGTGTGGGACAGGGACTGCCTTACCCATCTCCTCCCAGAGCACCAGAAGTTGAGTCTTTAGGACACTGGATATATCCATATTTCTGCTGTGATTCCTGGAGACATGTAATCAAATAATAATCTTCAGACAATGATAACCATGTAAGCCCAGACTCCAGATTTCTGGAAATTAATTTTCCTCCTAATATGTAATTAAATAAGTACCTACAGATCATATCTTGTTCACATTGCAAAACTACTAAGTAAGCATGAAATGAGAAGGATGTTGTGTCACTGAATTTTAAGAGTGCAAATTAACCTCCAGTTAACCATTAAAAATAGTTTTGACATGTTCCATATGGAAAAATTGTGGCATCAATAGAATGGTCACAATGAAAACTGAGTCTCTAAGAGGTCTTGAATTTTGTTTCTCTTCTAATTTTTGGAGGTATCTTGTCTTTTGTGTAGAAAGTTTCTTTACGTCGGTGTCTTAATAGCATACTCCCTGTCCATCCTGATGATTTTCATCTTTCGGGTTTCCAGTTCGATGGTAACTGGTATTTCAACAAGGCCATGCAGCCTTTGAGACTTTTAGTACCTTTTGAAATGTGAGTTGTTTAATATCTTTACATTATTGGCTTCTGGATCTCGGGTTCAGTTGGCTGCTTTCTGGCCGAGGGTCCTGTTTCCCACATGTCCTTCTTGGGCTTTCTTTGGATTTTGTTATTGGCCTCTCCTCGCAGCTTCATGATAGTTTGCTAAGCTGTGTTATTTGCTGGGATGTGCTGTGGGTGTCCCCAGCTCACGCTAAAACATGTTCAGTTTTGTTGGGTCACCTTTACTTTACTTGCAAGGTGGTGGCTCCTAGTATAGCCTCTTGAGCCAGGCTAGCCTGAGCTCTGGCGGGCCCTAAGTTTTTTACATCAGTATGTAATATGTCCAGAGCTATATGTATGATGAGCTGCTGATTTGGTTCAGTTCCTAAAAGGTTTTGATGGGAATGCCATTTGGTAAAGGTCCTGATGCTTGGGTGATAAGTTGCAGGTCCACTCTGATGCAGCTGGGAGCATTGGGTTGTGTGTATTTTCAAGGCCATTGGTGTGCTCTGATATGGCCTTAAGATTGCATGCTACAAATATCCTGAGATTTATACATAAGCCATTGTATAATGTTTGAATTTGGTACTATGGCCTTGCAGCCATTTTGTTATCTTATATTATCGAGTTATTGTATACAATTGCATGTGTATGTAATTCAGCAAGTAATTTGTACTCAGTTGCGGTGGTCCCATTGTCATTCAGGTTGGGTGAATTGGTAGCTGGGTCCAAGAGCGATTTGCTGGGAGGACACTTGTGCTTCTGTCATTGCCTTTTGAAGCATGGTATGTCCTTTTATTTGCTGGTCCGAGTGCGATCAATTGGGAGTTGGGCAAACAGTGGTGTTGCGTCACCATCGTGGCTCATTTGCATGGGTAATCTAGGCCATTCAGTCTTTGGGAATCTTGGCCTATGGTTGTCAATTTTGTTTGTACATTTGGTTGGTTTACCTTTGTACAGGTACCATGTGTTGCTGTGCTAAGAATGACTGCATTAGGATTGGGTCTCCCAGCTGACAATTTTGGAGGTCATTCTTACTGCAATGGTGTGGCCACTGCTGTCTCTCAGGCTCGTATGCCTGTACAGGATATCAGGACTATTGGAATTTGGAGATCAAGGCCTTCGCTGGTTTTGTTCATCCGCACTTGGCCCTGCAGTGAACTTTTATATCGCTCTTGGCAGGGTTGGCGGTAGGCGTTCTTCGAACGGCCTTTGTGGCGGCAGCATAGGCCAGGATCTGCACGGTGTGGTACCAGGGCTACGGAGTTCTGGTTTGGGAGTCAGTCGGGACCTGGGGGCGAATAGGGCAGGCGTATGGCCATTGCGGGGGCCATAACGCGAGAGCGCCTCCCGGTGACTAGGGGCTTAGCGAATATGTGAACGCATGGCAGAGATGCGGTCATACGGCGTTCCTTAGCCCCTAGGTCATCCCAGTGCCTGGTGGGTGCCAGGTTGTGGTTAATCAGACAAACGTGGGGTTGTTTGATTTTGCAGATCCTGACCTCATGCTTTGTGCCAACCCTACCAATGGTTTGCTTAATAAAGTTGTGGCCTTTCCTCCAGCACGGTCTCCTGTGGTTATTCGGCAGCAGCATCTGAGGCAAAATAGGAAAACACATAGTTCAGATGGAAGCCTTTGCTGTGCCATACTGTAATAGAGAAGTACTGAGCCTGAGATCTAAAATTTGTTTCTATGCTTAGGCATTTGATGACTACTAAGCAAAATGGTGTGACAAAAAACATCAACATAGAGAAGTGATACATAGGAACAGTAAATGCCATGGGCACAATACAAGCCATATTATTTAAAACAAACACTCATGCTATAATGTCATGGAGTACTTTTTTGATGAATTCAGACTTGCAAAATGTTAAGTCAGAAACAAATCATTGCCACATGCTTCATTTCTTCCAGCTCTTCAGCCATTTTGTTTTCTTTTGTGACATTATACCATGTTGTATCTATGACTAGAAGAAAATAAATTCATTCAAAATGTGATGCTAGGGTAGAGTTTTACTAGAAATGACTAGTAAATGGGTAAACTAGTGAACTCTCCCTAGAAAACCAAAAGGATTAAACTGAGGCTATCATAGTTTGGACATGGCATGAGGCAATACAACCAATTAGAAAAGATGATAGTGCTTGGTAAGGTGGAAAGTAGAAGGAAAAGAGGAACATTGCTACACTGCATTACATGTGGCTAGACTCCGGGGCTGTGCACACCAGGGGGAAAGCCTAGCTTGGGAGTGGAGTTGGAGCATAGCGTCAATATGATGCACATCCCGGCTCTGCCCCCAGGATGGCATGATGCCGTGCACCACACCACACAGCGCTCAGCATCACAGAGCTCCTCTGGGACTGCGTCTACACAATGCAGCGCCAAAGGAGTTCTGTAAAGCCACAGCGCTGCAGCTATCATGCCCTTTGTAGGGCACAAAAAGGAACCACTTTTTGCACCCTACAAAGCCCAGATTGGGGCCATGACATGTGATTGCCATGCCCCCAAACTGGCTTTAAAAGGGGTGGCTGCAGGCTGTTCTTTAGGGACAACCTGCACAACTCCCTCTGTCAAGGAAGCTACAGCTTTGTATTTGCGAAATCTTAATAGGGTGGCTAATAACAGATGTCTTGGAAGTTAACCTGACAGTGCAATTAACAATAAGTGTCTATGAGTTATTTATGTCTTGTGGTATTTTCTGATGTAACCAAAGGAATTAAAGAACATTGCCTCTTGCTAATAACTGAAGAGTTGCTCAACCTCTTGGGTAGTGTGCTATTTCTTATTGCTGCATCTAGTCTTTATTCCAATTCAATATATTATAATTTTATGAAAATTCCTAGCATTTCAGATCCAACTTTCCTATCTTACAAATATATTATAGATACAATTTAATTAAAGCTACCGTATATTTCTGGCTCTGGTATGCAGAATATTTATTTGTATAGATATTTGCATGTAGCAAAGTGGTAGTTAATTAAGTTTGCACTTCTGTCATTTTCATGTGCTCTCTGTCTCAATGAGATTTTGCTGCTCTCAGCTGCAAATACTGTATATATTGCTTTCCAGCCACTTTATGAAAATAAACAGACAAAATACTGCATGGCAGTGGGTTGGACTGGATGGCCCTTGTGGTCTCTTCCAACTCTGCAATTCTGTGATTCTATAAAATATTGCAAGAGGTGCAACTATCTTAGCAGCTATGGGGACAGTTACAGGCAAGACAGATTTTCATCAAAGGAAATCATGTGTTTTAATGTGTGATTTATTTTAATGGAGTGCCAACCATATCTAGCTAACATAATAAACCATGGCTCATAACAGTTACAAATACCAGCCATAGATTTTGAAAAGAAGATGCAACAATTTTTCTTGCACCCACCTTAACAGAACTTGGAAAAGTTACTGCAGGCTATGTATCTTTGTAATAAAGTTGTTTGGCCTCTGGACTGTTTATGTAATACTTGTTGCCCAGAAAGATTCAACTAGTTTGATTCTGCTTCATTGTTCCAGGAATAACTCTCAGTTACCTGGCAACTAAAATAACCTTTGGCGAACTTTTTTTTTTTTTGAGGTAGTAGTCACAATGTACCAACTAGCTTCTTTTTTCAGAGTAGACTTATTTCTGTGATACAAGAACAGTGCACATTTTGTCTCTGGGCTGTCCCTTTTTTTGTTGAACTGGGAAGGTAATTTGGTAGTCAACAATGATTCAGTTCCATTTAGGAGGAGTTGTTATTTATTTCAGGGGTGAGTAACTTTACATCTCCAAAGACTGTCATTTCCATAATTTCTCACAATTGACTGTGTTGGCTAGGGGTGATAGAAGTTGTAGTCCATAAACATCTGGAGGCCACAGTTGCTCACCTCTGACTTGTGTGGGAAATGCTGTTTTACATTCACCTTGCTTTTGCTCTTACTTGTTGCAGACCAAAACCTGACAAGGTGAATTAACCTTTCTAGTGTATTCATTACAAAAGATATTAACTTTGCAGAGAGGATTGGACCAAAGACTTTTCTGTTATTCTGTGTACACTACATTTCATAGAATCATGGAATCATAGAATAGAGTTTGAAGAGACCATAAGGGCCATAGAGTCCAACCCCTGCTATACAGGAAGAGACAATTAAAACATTCCCAACCGAAGGCTGTCCAGCCTCTATTTAAAAAGCTCCAAATAAGGTGACTCCTCCACTCTCTAATGCAGCTCTTACCATCAGGAAGCTCTTCCTAATATTTACATGAGATCTCTTTTCACTGTAGCTTAAAATGTGTTGCTTCATCTTCTAGTCTCTGGAGAACCATAAAAAAAGCTTGCTCCATCTTCAATATGACACGGTTATTATGTCACTCCTTACCCTCCTCTTCTCTAGGTTAAACATTCCCAGCTTCCTAAATTGCTCCTCATGGGGCATGGTTTCCAGACCTTTCACCATTTTGGTCACCCCCCTCTAGTTCACTAGCTTCTCAACATCCTTTTTGAATTGTGTTGCCCAGAACTGGACACAATATTCCAGCTGTGGTCTGACCAAAACAGAATAGAATGGCACTATTACTTACTCAGTTTAGACACTGTACTCTTATTGATGCAGCCTAGAATTGCATTGGCTTTCTTAGCTGCTGTATCACATTGCTGACTCGTGTTCAGCCTGTGATCCACTAAGACTCCTAGACCCTTTTGGCATGTACTGCTATCAAGCCAGGTTTCACCCATCCTATATTTGTGCATTTCATTTTTACTGCCCAAGTGTAATACCCTAGATTCCAGTTGAAATTCATTTTGTTAGTTTTGGCCCAGCTTACTAAACTGTTAAAGTAATTTTGAATTCTGATTCTGTCCTTTGGGGTATTTGTAATCCCTCCTAATTTAGTGTCATCTGCATATTTCATAAGCATACCCTCTATTCTACCATCCAAGTCATTGATAAAGATGTTGAATAGCACTGAACCAAGGGCAGAACTCTGTGGCACCTGGCTTGTTCCTCCAGGATGAAGAGGAGCCATTGTTGAGTACCCTTTGGGTTTGGTCAGTCAACTAATTACAAGACCATCTAGCAGTCTCACTCTCTAGCCCACATTTTACTGGCTTGTTTGCAAGGATATCATGGGGGACTTTGTCAAAGGCCTTACTGAAATCAAGATACTCTAGTCTGCATTCACATATTCCCTTCATCTTCCAAGCTTGTGAGAAAAAAGAGAGAGAGAGAGAGATAAGATTAGTTTGGCATGTCCCCTTTCTGAAAAACCTATGTTAACTTTCAGTAATCACAGAATTCCTTTCTAAGTGTTTAAAGACTGTCTGTTTAATGACCTGCTATAGAATCTTTCCTGGTATTAATGTCCATCCTATTAACCAGATCACCACTATTGGTTAGGATCAGATTGAAAATAGCTGATTCTCGAATTGTCTCTTCCATCTTATGGGCAATGAAATTGACCGCAAGGCAAGTGTACACCTGTGAACAGATCCATGACTTCAGTCATGGAAGCCAAGTTGAAAGCATCTGGGTAAAAATTAAGGGGGACAGAAACAAGAAGGATGTTTTGACAGAGTTTGACTTCCAACAAATACCCGTGTTATACACGGGTGCGCTTTATGCGGCTTTCAGCATACACTGAAAGCCATGCTGGGAGAAGGGGCGGCGCATCCCATAAGAAATAATGGTATGCACCCTTGCCACTGCACCACCACGTGCGTGAGTCCCATTCATTTAAATGGGGCTGGAGCATAGGCAGAATTTCCTTTATGCAGGGGAGTCCAGAACGGATCCCCTGCATAAAGGAAGGGCAGACTGTATCAGGATTGTTAAAATCCTCCATTACTACTACATCTCTCCTTTCTGAATTGTGGCCATCTGTTCCAGGAAGGTAACATCCGAGTCCTCAATTTGGTTTAGTGGTCTGTAGTAGACCTCCTCCATCACATCCTTCTTGTTTCTGTCCCCCCTAATTTTTACCCAGATGCTTTCAACTTGATTGAAGTCATGGATCTGTTCACAGGTGTACACATCCTTAATATATAATGCTACTCCACCTCCCTTTCTGTTTTGTCTGTTCCTCTGAAATAGGTTATACCGCTATGCTACCACATTCCAGTCATGAGACTCATCCCACCAGGTTCCAGTAGTGACTGTTATATTGTATTTGCTTTGCTGTGCTAAGAGTTCAAGTTCATCCTGTTTATTTTCCACACTCTGTACATTAGTATAGAGACATCTAAGACCATGAGCCTTCCTCCTGCTGTTGGGTTCTTGTGCTATTTGCCTTATTCTCTGTATAACATTTGGGCTATTATTTCAGTGTTATACAGAGAACAAGCAAAATAACACGTTTCACCATGTGCGCTACATTTCTCTTTAGTTCATTGTTGTTGAATTTTCTTAGCATCTATCCAAGCAGAGAATAATGTTGAGTGAAAATGAAAAAATAATTAAATAAAAAATAAATTAATGCATGTACATATATTGCATTTTGTTGTTGTTGTTTAGTTTATTTAAATCATGCATGGCATCTCAGAAACCACTTGTATAGGCTGAAGGATAAATAAAATTGAGGGAAATGATTTCGCTATAACTGATTTTATAATAAAAAGATACATATAAAGTTACTAATAAAATAATACCAATTTACTGTGTTTCAAATGTATTGCTGCATTATCAGTGACATTATAAGAATAGTGGCCAAGTGTTACCCTGATTTTGATGAAGTCGCTGATACCAGCCCTACAAATATTGTTGGACTGCAGTTCCCATCACTCCAACTAACATAGCATGTAAGAAAGGATAGGGGAAGCTGTAGTCTAATAACACATGTGGAGGTCAAATACCACCATCCCTAGCCTAATATTAGCATTGATATTATACATTAGTTCCCAGAATAATCTTGTGCGAAAAATATAAAAGAAACGTAGGTAGTTAGCTTATTATTTTATATGCTATAGAAATCTAAGCATTAGTTACATTGATGAAAAGAATGGGTTAATTTTGTTTTTGGTTTTACAAAATCATTAAAGTGATACTTTGGAGGAGACAGATATTGCTTAATAGAAAAATATCTTACTTTATATATACTAAACATTATTATCTCATTTTAGCTATTTGATACTACAGTAATAGTGCTGGTTTTACTGCTGGTTGATGTGCTAGCTAGTTTGATTCTGCTGATCCTTTCCCACCTAACAGTGATCATCATGGAGGTTGACAGAGTCACCAGTAAGATTGCATCTACCAGGCATACTGCCAGGCATAAAGCATTACTCTTTTCTGTTTTGTCTTGGGGTTTGTTTGTTTTTTGGTTTTTTTGAAAAAACAAGTGACAAGTTACAGGTAAACCATAGTTAGCATTAACCACACTACAGCGTTTGGGTCCAATGCAAAATTATGGTTAATTGAAAATGAAATCTAACTATTTGCTTTTCTCCAACTACTGTGGATGAAACAAGAATGTAGGATGTCCATGAGCCTGTAGTTTGTTGCAGGTTGATCTCATCATGAAAAACTGGTTTTGTGTGATGCCTGAATGTTGACATTGAACATTAACTATGAAATTATACTTGTTCAAAACCAGAGATTGCTGACTCAAAGTTATTGTTAAGAAGTTAGTAAGTATACAAAACTGTGCCTTCAAGTTTCCTTCATTTTTCTTTTTCTTCTTCTTTTGCAGGGATATAAAATTACAAGGATTCCTGTGCTTGATTTTGTAGTTACCAATAATTTGGCACAACACCTGCTTTAGTGCTTTTTGTCATCAGATAAGAGAGAAGACATGTTCAACACAAAATAAAGATACAGTTTTGTCAAACAAGGAACTTGTGCAGTATGTTCTGTACTAAACTGAAAGACCTGAAAATAACTGGCGAGTGTCCTTTCTCCTTACTGACTCAAAGTGGCATTTCTGGTGAACATGAGGAAGAATGTGTTGAAGTGCCAAATAGCTCAAAGGCTCCTTTGCCAGTCTGCAAAGAGAAGAATACTCAAGGAGACCTTCCACAAAGGAAAACCAGCAGGAGCAGAGTGTATCTGCACACTTTAGCTGAAAGCATCTGCAAACTCATATCTCCAGAGGTAATTTTATTTTAAAAAACAATATTTTTATTAAAGTCATCCAGCTGATCTTTAGGGAGACTCTTTTAAATAGGGATTGGGGGTGCTATGGCTATCTAATTCTTTTGAGTTTCATTTTCCATTGGCCCCACTAACCATGGTAAGTGAATGTGGAAGTTGTACTCCAAAACATCTGAAAGACCAAAGGTTCCCTATCCATTTTTGTAAAATAATACCCTGTAACAAATGATTTAAAAAGCAAGAAAATATTGATCCTAACACACCTTTCTGTCTTTGTGTTCTTGATAGCATTTGTTTTTGTTTGAATTCCCATTTATGTCAAATTCTATTGCATGAAACCTTCTGCATCATTGTACTTAACTACTTCTGTGTTCTAGAAAAGGAAACTAATACAACGGTTACTTTACTGTACATGATGCTTGGTGCTGTAGAATCACAGAAGCAGCTTAGAGGAGCAGGATGGACTGTGTTGCTACTTCTCAAGGCTTTTTTTTTTTAAATCATACAGTTTTATACAACAATATAATCATAGCATTGGAAGGGACGACAATCCCCTGCCATGTGAAAACACACAATTAAAGCACTCACAGGGGCTATTTATCCAACTTTTGTTTAAAGTCTAGAAAGAAGGAGAGTCCACCACCATCTTAGGCAGTCTAGTCCACTGTCTAACAGCTCTTACAGTAAAAAAGTTCTTCCTAATGTTTAGATGGAATCTCATTTCCTATAATTGAATCCATTGGTTCATGTTCTAGTCTATAGAGCAAAAGAAAACAACTCATTTGATCTTCTACATGACATGCCTTGAAATATTCAAAGATACTTATCATGCCACCTCTCACTCTTCAAGAGAGACACTTCCAGACATTTCTGCAGGGCTGCCACTGTCTGGAAGCTCAGAGCCATGAGGTCAGTCTCAAAGAAGATCAGCCTTTCTGACATTATTGTAGTCTGGCTAGAAGGATCTGTACAGTTGCTGGGGTTCTTGCTTTTAGGCTTCCTAATATTCAGAAGGCAAAAAAAAATGAATAGAAGAAGCTATGACAATACATGAAAGACAGTTACTTGCAGCCCCATTACCAGCTTCATTTTAGGCATGTTGATTTGTTCCAGAAGAGCATTCTTTGTGCTGACCACAATATCTTTGGTGCAGATGGCTGGTGGTCTCTAGTCCCATTTTCATCCTGTCAATGCTTCTGTGAGTTTCCTTTTAATTTCGTCCTGGGTATATTGGCACCAGTCTTTATTTCATGTCTGGAGCTGTTCCTTGCTTAGTGGTACTAACACAACCTGTGCTAGTACGGTGAATGCCCAGGTTTTCTCAAGTTGCCACTTAGGCACTAGTTCTTAAGATTAGTCTTAACCAAGCATATTGGGTTCTATCCAAAGATTTTATTCCATTCACAAAAGGAGCTTGTATTCACAAAGTACAAACTATTTTGCAAGCAGAAGGAATGCATCTTTGAGAAGAACTCTCCTCCAGCAGTTCACTTCCTAAGTACAACAGCTGAGGATAAAACCCACTGTAATTATGTCCCCTTGCAATCAGCTAGATTTATATCTTATATAAAATTGAAACAATCTTAATAAATCATTCAGCATTGCATAGATGCCTATGACTTGTGGTGCACACATGTAACAACTGTACTGAAAGAGCAGCTAATTCGCTACCAAGCGAGGTTCAGTGTACTATTATCATTATTATTTACTGATTCTTTCCATGTGTACCCTACATTTCTCCTGCCAAGAGACCCAAGGTGGCTTACAAACTTTAAAATAAAAGTTCAGCTGAAAATGTACTGTTACAAAATCTTTTTAAAATGAACAAATAAACTCTTAACAACTTATGAACAGGTTGCTTCAAAAATCATATCAGTTTAGGCCACTACATCTTCACAGCAAGACTTCTAGAATGTTCCATATCCTTCAAACATTTATGTGGTGGCCACATGACTGGGTTCTTTTTGTGGTGGCATACAACTTCTGGAATGACCTCTGCTCCACATTATGGCAGGCAGCAAATAACATACACTTTGACATGCATGAGTTAAAAAAATTCAATTCATTTTCCCCAAGTATTAACTGGTCAATATTACTGCACTTATTATACTGTTGTTTGATAGTATTTGTTGCTGAATGATTCGTTGTTAACTGCTTTAGACAGGAAGCAATACAGAAGTATTTTATATAAATAAATAAACAATGCTTGTTGAAGCCATATTGTTTATAGCGTCTTTTTGAACAATAACAAAAGTTTTCACAAACTGGAGGAAAAAAGAAATAACTGTAAATTCATAGATTATAAAATACTAAGTTTCAGTCCAAAAAGTCAAAGCACTGTTAAGGGCAAGGGATTTTGCTAACTGCCCATTAAAAAAAAAATTAAATTTGTTTTGAGGCTGAAACATCCCATACTTTGAAAATAATATCATTATTTTTCAACCTTCCCCTCTTGGAATTGTAAGAAATATAACCATATCTCAGAAAAAAACTTTATAAATCTATGTGCGATTAGGGCAAAAGAAGCCTCATATGGTAGGTAATAAACCATTCCATAGTGAGACAGGTAGTATCCTAATTCTGAATCAGACTAATGATAAATGCCAAATCTATAGTACTTGAGAACAAATGTTCCTGTCAGTTTTATTTTTTTAAACAAAAATAGATTAGAACAAGCATCTTGTATTTATATCTAAAATGAAGAAGAGCTGTATAAGGCTGCCAAACATTTTAGGCCTTTATAAATACATATAGAAGTACTGAGGTCCAGATGCACCTGTGGAACTTTCTGTGCTTTGTAAGTTACACCAGGTGGCAAAGGGTTAGAACGTTACTTGCAAAGGTCCAGATTCTCATGTGGGAACTGCTTACACCATATGTGGAAAAATTGACACCTGATTGCACCCATATCCTTAGATGGTCTTAGCTTTGTTTAAAAGTTAGCATCTCTTTCCACTGACTAACTGGCAAGATCAACTTATGTTACCCATTTTCCACATGGAAAACTCCAAAACCGAAACGGTCATTATCGTGCCCTGGATCAATGCATGCTGCTTCCATTGACGTCAGTGGGAGTAAGGATCATGGGGATGTTGCAGTGCGGCCCAAAATAGTATTTGATGAAATTCAAGATACTGGTGAATGGACATGGGGTTTTGTTTGCTCATTTATTCATTTGAGTTTAAAAAGAAGAGAGAGATGCTGTAGAGTCATGTAAGGAGTTGGAAAGTCTTTCACATATTGTTTCCATTTAGATATAAAATTAATTACATCTTGTTTTAATAAGGTAGAACATTAGCACATTTCTTTTTATATCAAATGTAAAACACATCCTACATGAAGAATACAGCTTTCCTTGACCCAACATAACCTTCCATTCTGCCTCTCTTCATTCTATTAAACAGCTATATAGCAATTTTTTAAAATCATGTAATAAAATTGACCTTTGGTGCTAAAACCAAATTACCAAGTGCTATAGATGACCAAACTTAATACTGTTTTTTTAAAGAAAAGAATCTATAGTTTTCCTGTTAGATATACTATAGAAATATTGACTTTGATACTTAGATGTGTAAACAGCTGACTATTGGGAATACTCTAGCTGTGCATCTCACAGACAGGTGATTAGGCTGTACCAGGAAAGGACAACATTGGTCCCTTTCACACTATACAATTTCAGTGTTATGCATTCTTTTTCATTGCCATGATTCCATCCTATCGAATCCTGGAAGATGAAGTTTGGGGGTGGTTATTTAACATTCTTAGGCCAAGACAATGCCTCATCCAAACTCCAAACCCCAGGATTCTTTAGGATGGTCTCATGGCAGTTGAGGCATTTTCCACTTTAACTGCCATGAGACCATCCTACAGAATCCTGGGGTTTGGAGTCGTTGGCCTGTTCTTGGCCACACTTCAACTGAAAATGTAATTTTAGAACATTTTAAAATGACTTTTTTTTAGCCATGAAAATCTAGATATTCACTTTTGCTTCAGTGCAAAACTTAAAAAAGGTCAAATTGCACTAGAGAAAGGTCTTGCATTGGGGACTACCAGGAGTGTGTTTTTCCACTCTTGAGAGAAGAGCACTTTTCCTGGCATTGGCAGCACAAAGGGCAGGACCCAGAAATAGCAAGTGGGAAGCCACACAGTAGTCGGATGGTGGCATGTTGTCCACACACCAAGTCCCATCCTTTGATTTTGGCACACAGTACAGATGCTGTGGGAAAGAATGGCCTGAGTTCTGTGCTCTAATCTGCACCATGATTCAATCCTATGGGATTCTGGGCTTTGTAGTTTGTTCTGACACCAGGGCTCTCTGACAGTGAAAGTTAAATATCTCATAAAATGACAAATCCTAGAATTTCATAGCTTTGAACCATGGCAGCTAAAGTGGTGTCAAACTGGACTATTTCTGCAGTACAGATTAGAAGTATGTTTGTGACCTGAAGAAAGTGTGGAAGATTGTCAACTGACACAATAGCACAAACAGCTGTGACATATGGCTAAACTGGTAAAGTAAACCTTCCTCATACTTATGATGCATTCCTGGAAGTTTGTAAGGCAGTTCAATAAGGGATGTCAATAAGGCAATTCAGTGGTTTGTGTTAAATATTATTACAATAAATGTTGCAATATTCTCCTTCTATTTAAAGACTTTAACATGGAAAGATTCCATTTGCTCTGCTGTTTTGTGTGTTCCATCTATGCTTTTTTTTTCAACTGACAGAGCCAATGCAGACACAAATTGCCTTCCTTCACGGAACGGAATAGACAGCATATAGGATGGGTGTAGGAACTATGTTATAGCTATTATTAATTACTGAGTTGGGATGGATGAAGGGTAATACAGTATATTCAGTGGATACAATTTACATTGCATCTTCTTTAACCCACAATTTTATGTAAGTATAAGCCCAGTTTAAAAATATCATTACAAAGTTGTTGGAATAGTAACATCTGGGACTGGCCCAATCTATATTAGTTGACTGAATTGTTTATATTTCCATAACAGCGATGTTCCAAAACTGTACATTGTGTTGGTGTAGAAAGTTGTTATGTGATCTTCCTAATCACTATGGAGGTGTAGCTCCTTTAACATAGAACCCCAATAAATGAAAACAGGCATCACATCTCAGTATGTTCAAAACAGATATTGTTATTGTTAGTTGGGAATAATCCGATTTGAGGAATAAATGTCATGTTGATCTAGGAATAAGTGTACTTTTGGACTATCAGTGCCTGCATGGTCCAAGCAGGTATATATGTGTGCCTCATTCTGTCATTATAAGATAAGCTCCCTCTACCCAGGTCACTGTTGAGTGGGTGTATTCTCCATTTTAAATGTTTGGTTTGCAGCTTAGGGGATGTTTCTGAGAATTAACACCTAGATATTCCAGGTGTCTGGAGTGACTAGGAGTGCCCTTTCTTGAAGAAACCGGATTTGACATGTGGCATTCATCTCTGTGTCACTTCCACATTATTTTACAATACTTTATTCTATGTGAAACTGCATTTGAAAATTGTGCAGAAGCTGAGTTGGTCCAAAATCTGACTAAAATTTTACATAAAGTACACAGCCATGTGCACAGAATCCTTGGATTGGGGCCTTTCTATTTAAATATCTTCCTCTACTTGATATGTGGTGTGACTGATTTAGATGAAATGGGCTGGGGTTCATCTGAATGATACTCAGGTTATTTCCATCTTTAATTCTGTTGTTCAAAAAATCAAATTAGTATATTTTTAGTACCAATATGACTACTGAGCTATTAAATGCCACTTGAACTAAATTATTAAATGCCACCTTTCTCGTTGCAGTTTGAAAGGTTGTACCTTGCATTTCAAAGGACACTAGCAAATAATAATATAAAAGAAATCCGGTAAGTTACACATGCTTGAAATAAATATATGCAATAAGGGCAATGCGTTTACCTGACAGCTAAGACATAAGATAGTTGTCATCTCAATTTACCAGTTTCATGTCATTTAATACCTACATTTAATTTATAAAACCAATTTTTTAAAAAGTTACTTATGGGGATTATTTTTTACCTTCCCTATGTGTGGACTATGGTAATTTTTTTGTTCTTCCTTTGTTCTTGATAGAGTGATTTGATAGAGTAGATCTACACTGTTAAATTGTGAATTGAAAAAGAATAAATTAATTTATATGACGCAGCACCAAAAAAGCACCGTATAGCTGCAGTGCTGTGGCTATGGCGCCTTTTCGAGGGTCCTTTTCATGCCCTCAAAAGGCTGGATCAGGGCTGCAGCATGCAGTTGCCATGGCCCCGATCCTCCTCTTAAAATGGGGTGCCACAATAGAGAAGGTCCTCTCCTATTTGTTCCCATGGTAGATTGCTCCTAATGATGGGACAGAGAGGAGGGCTGTGCTATTAGTAATTAGATCCATTTAATCATAGGCTTTATTTTTTTTATTTTCATATGTTGATCTAGAAATTTTTAATTTTCTCTTATGCCTCATTTATAGGAATTTTGGGGAAAGGGAAGACTTTGAAAAGCTTATCACGGATCATGCAAATATAGCAGGTAATGAATAACAACTGCAACTACTTTGTTGATGTCATTGTGTACCTCCAAGTCATTTTTTACTTATGGCAACCCTATCATAAGATTTTCTTGGCAAGATTTTCTTGGCAGAGACGGTTGCCATTGCCATCCTCCAAGGCTGAGAGAGTGTGAGTTGCCCAAGGTCACCCAGTGGATTTTTATGCCCAATCAGGGATTTGAACCCTATTCTCCAGAATCAGTCCAACACTCAAACCACCATCTATATCTCCTTAATGGTTTGTTAAACATCTCAGGTGCTTTCCTTTATGTGGTGAACTGATATAGTCTCTTCTCACAGGGCTTGTAGTACAAAGGAAGGGATACAATTGAAGAGACAAATGGTCGACAATTGGCTGTATTTAAGTAGTTTATATTTTGAGAACACAGTGGGAGATTGTCTTCAACATCAACAGTGTAGTTTCACACAAAGGATGTGTTAATTCAAACTTGTTTTTGTCTACTGTATCAACAGATATTTTCTTGCTCAATTGTTGCCTGACATGTGAGAATACTTGTGTTGTAGAAAAATCACATTGTTCTAGCTTTAGGTACACAGTATTTGCTCACTAAGCAAATGTGATCTTTTTTCTTTTCTTGTGACAGTTATTGCTTTGTCTTTATTATGAACAGGCACATTTGTCACAATAAGACTTATGAAGATGTTCCCTGTATCTAGTGGCTGGCAATTTATTTCTTTAACTGAAACATTTCTATGATGTCCTTCATCACATTACATTCAAGAATACTATATTACACAGATATTGTTTAGAACCTTTAAAAATATAACTAGGGGAACATTTTGTTTCAGTTCTTTTTAAAAACATTCTGCAGAAGTTGTGCATTCACGGTTGTACAACTCACATGGGCACCATTCAAACAAGCCCCTAATAATGTGAAATGAAAAATATTAGTTTTTTGTATCTCATTTTCTTACAGCAAGAATGGGGATTCTTTAGTCCTCCATACATGTTGTTCTACAATTCACATGTGTTTGTTGTGTACCTTGAAGTCATTTCCTACTTATGATTACCCTAGGCAAACTTGTCATGGGGTTTTCTATGGAGGATTGGTTCAGTGGGCATTTGCCTTTGTCTTTCTCAGAGGCTGACAGGATGTGACTTGCTCAAGACCACTCCAGTGGGTTTCCACAGCCAAGCATGGATTTAGACCCTTGTCTCCAGGGTCATAGTCCAATGCTCAAACCACTACGTCAGTTTCCATGGTCTCTTACAGTTGGGGAAGAGAGTTAAAGCAGAAGACATTTGGAGGGCCAAATAGTGTTTCGTTTGATGGGCTTGATTGCTTTTCTGTTCTGCTCACTCTTCTTTGCCTTTTTTAAACCACAAAAATGTTGATGAGTTGATTCATTTCCCTGTATAGCACAGGGATAGACATCTTTCTAGTGTCATCTCTCTGTACCTAGGAGATCCCTTCAAAAGCTAGCCTAGCAGAATCTGAAGATCATATGTGAAGGTGCAAACATGGATCTGGGACCTATGCAGCTGCTACTTTAATGAAAATATCAGGAATAATTTGCAGGGGAGATGCTGCAGCAGATGGAGGAATTGATAATGTTTCTTTCATGCACAGATCTCCACAGGAATCCACCTTGCTCTCTTTGCTCTTCCTTTCTTTCCATGCCAAGTGAGGAAAAGTTGTGGTGGTAGAAGGCATCTGCAAGGTCAAGCAGCTAAGCAGCTTCTTGCTTACTTTTTCTCCTCTGCAATTTATGCAGATACCTGAAGCTTGGTAAAGTTACTTTGTTGGACTACATCTCTCAGGCCTGGCTGTGCTGCATGGGGATTATAAGAGTTGTAGTTACTGATAAAAGTCACTTTTCCAAAACTGCATATACTACATGTGTTGCTTTCAAATGAAGAAGTGACAACTCAGGTTCTCAGATGTCTGTTGCCTACCAATTGTTTAATATGGCTATTGGTTCTGAGTAGTCAAACAGTGCCTTGCTTTGACCATTTGGAAGACTCTTGTTCAAAGTCATCTGTAGCAAATATCCACCAGATTTTTGTCCTGTATAAATAGCTATCTATTTAGGTATCTGCTATTTATTGGGTGCATCTCCACTGTCTAAATAATGCAGTTGGACACCACCTTAAGTATTGTAGCTCTATCCAATAGAATTCAGGAATTCGTAGTTTTACAAGATCTTTACCCTTCACTGCCAAAGAATGCTAATGCCTCACTAAACTACAAAATCCCAGGATTCTGTAGGATGGAACCATGGCAGTTAAAGTAGTGTGAAACTGCATTATATCTACAGTGCAGATGCTCCCCAAGTAGTTTGTTCCTACCATCCAAGTCTCAAGAGATTGATAACTGAAGCATTCAGATGCTGATCTGAAATGGCTACATTAGTCTGAATATCTGTAGTAATGGAAAACAGGATTGGAATAAAGGGAAAAGTGAAGAGAAATAAAACATTGAAAATCAGAGGCATGTGAGGTTGTGGAGGAAGTAGAGAAATACTTCTTATGGTAATGTTTTATGTTTGCAGGAGTCTCAGTGAACATTATTAAGGAATCCCTTGGTGAAGAGCTGTTCAAAATATGTTACGAAGAAGACGAACACATCCTAGGTGTTGTTGGAGGGACTCTGAAAGACTTTTTGAATAGTTTTAGTACTCTGTTGAAGCAGAGCACCCATTGCCATGAAGCAGAAAAGAGGGGTAGACTTGAAGAAGTTTCCATACTATGCCTGGAAAAGGACACCGATTTCTTAAATGTGTACTATTTCTTTCCCAAGAAAACAACTGGTATTATCCTGTCGGGCATCATTAAAGCAGCTGCTCACATTCTGTATGAGACAGAGGTGGAAGTGACAGTCATGCCCCCCTGCTTCTGCAAGGACAGCACTGAGTTTATTAACCAGCCATATTTGTTGTACTCTGTACAAGTAAAACGTGCAAAGCCATCCTTATCACCATGTAAACCTCAGTCTTCTCTCGTGATACCTGCTTCTGTGTTCTGCAAGACTTTTCCATTTCATTGCATGTTTGACAAGGATATGACAATTTTGCAAGTTGGCAATGGTATCAGGAGACTGCTCAACAGGAGAGAATTTCAAGCAAAGCCAAATTTTGATGAGTGGTTTGAAATCCTGACCCCTAAAATTAATTGTACCTTTAGTGGGATCATGACAATGCTGAACATGCAATTTACCATAAGGGTGAAACGAGGGGACAACGCTCTTAAAAAATCAACTGGGGTAAGAACTGGATTATTACATTATATCTGTCTGCCTGCCTGTCTTATTTTGTCCATTCATATGACTCTAATTCAGGTACAAGACTATAGTAATAACATTTGTATGTTATTAGAACAGCCAGTGAGTGGATACATAAGATATACTGATTTATTTTTATTTATTTTTTACTGTGACAATAACATCAATTAGAAGCTTGTTGTGGGATTGGTGAAGCAATAGCAGAAAGCTTGCGTGCATTAAAGGTTCACAATTATTTCATGCCATTTCTTTCCCAATTAAAGCCCCAAAGTAGAATTGTGAGCTGTTTTTTTTTTTTTTATGTATTTGTTAATGGAAGGAAGATCTCTTTGAGCCAGACTGCTCACCACTTGTTAAAACTGTTTTGAACTGTGTTGCGTAGGACTGCAGTTGAGTATGTGTGTGAGTGTTTGGAAGGAAGAATCCCTGTCCATTGATTTTTAGCAAATCAGGGAGAAGACATTAGAACTCTCTCCCAGCATCTAGATTAAAGTTTTGTAGTCCTAAAAAAGATGTCGATTCACTAAAGCTCTCCGGCTCTTGTATTATTTCTAGTCTTATTCCCAGTGCTGGAGAAATCTAGTGAATCTTTTGTTCTAAAGGCTTTTTTTCCCCCCTTTTGAAGTTCCATGTGTATTGGATTACCACAAAACTGCTTACAGCTAAATGATGAATATAGATAAAAGGATTTAGCTATAATCCTGCTTCTACATTTCTACATTTGGTCTTGCTAATCTAAGGCTCAGATCTATACTGGGTATTCAGAATTCACTCTGCTCTGAACCCATGCTGATATCACATTAGAGCAGGATTTTCAGTCTAAGCTACAGATGTGTATCAGAGAGTAGAATTGTACCTTTTATGTTTTCATTCTAAATATTGGTCTGTAAAGCAAATTTCCCACCCAAGAGGTTGTCATTCCTTTCCTTTATAATGCTAATATAAGGACAGAAGAGGGATGTGTTTGCGAGCTGGTGGAGGTGCTTATGTTTTCCATGATCTTCTCATTCTTCCTATCAAATGGCACCCAAGCCATTTTAAATGGACTAGGAATGGAAATCTTAGCACATTTCATTCTTAAGAGCAAGAATAAATAATGATTATACTATTTTTATCTTTGCTGCGAGAAAGTCTTTAAAAAAACTGATAGCTTGCAAGGACTATTGGCTGATTGGGGCTTATTCTGCTAAAAACCAACACCCAAAACCAAAGAACACGTGGAATTTGGGGGGGGGGGAGGCAAAAAGCAACATTTTCTGTTCAAAAACATCATGTACATTTTTTATGATACATAGGTCCAAACTGCAAAGATTTTCATCTGTTCAGGATTCTGCTTGTCAGGCTTTAAGTGATGAGGAAACCTTTTTAAAAAATCTATTTTATTAATATTTTTGAATATCCTTTCCACCTCTAAACTGGTCTTGTTTCAGCAGAGGACAGTGGAATTTTATTCAATTAATAGGGTCAAAATAGATATGTTTATTATATTTGTTTGTTTTGCAGAGCAGTGGCATCATTAGGAGGGTGCAGGGGTGTGGACTGCACTGGGTGACACCCCAGGGGGTGGTACATCTAGAGCATTGTCCCCCTCAGTAGTGGCAGCTGCTGGGGCATAGGAGCCTTCAGAGCTCCATGTGGCAAGAGCCATGTGGGACTCTGGAGACCAAGGGATGAGTGATGTCACCTTTGCAGAGGTGATTTTCCCCACCTGGTGAAAAAGACAGCTGTTTGTCATGCATGTTTTTGCATTTAGCTAGTTTATGAATGTGGACTGCCTTTACTTATCTGATAGCTGAATGTGAAGGACAGTTGTTAGGTTCTTCAAATTAGTGGACCAGCATCTCCTTGTGGAGAGTAAGGGTGGTAGGACTTAGTAGTAGAAATAATCAATAGATGTTTACTGGGGCTCCAGTCCTAGAACATCATGTGTAGAGAGTTGGTAAAGCAGGCTAGTAAGTTGAATAGTAGACTTTCTAGAATTTTCATATCACTGTATCTTTCTCTCACTGTTTCAGGTTATGGACCTTAAAGGGCAGATGATCTACATATTTGAATCAAGTGCCATCTTGTTCTTGGGATCTCCTTGTGTGGATAGACTAGAAGATTTTACAGGACGTGGCCTTTACCTTTCAGATATTCCAATTCATAACGCTCTTAGGGATGTTGTTTTAATAGGAGAACAAGCCAGAGCTCAAGATGGACTGAAGAAAAGGCTTGGGAAGCTTAAAGCTACTCTTGAGCAGGCACATCAAGCCCTTGAAGAGGAGAAAAAGAAGACAGTTGATCTTTTGTGTTCTATTTTCCCTGGAGAGGTTGCACAGCAGTTGTGGCAGGGACAAGTTGTACAGGCGAAAAAGTTTAATAATGTCACAATGCTTTTTTCTGACATTGTAGGATTCACTGCAATTTGTTCCCAGTGCTCACCTATGCAAGTTATCACCATGCTTAATGAGCTTTATACTCGCTTTGATTACCAGTGTGGAGAGCTGGATGTCTATAAGGTAGAAAATTTATTGCAGCAATTTGGTCTTCTAGGAGTTAGACTGCAGCTACACTGCAGAAATAGTGCAGTTTGACACCACATTAACTTCCATGGCTCAGTGCTATGGAATTGCAGGTTTTGTGGTACCAGGCCTTGCCGACAGAGAAGGCTAAATATATTACAATACTACAAATCCCAGAATTCCATACCACTGAGTCATGGCAGTTAAAGTGGTGGCAAACTGCTTAATTTCTGCACTCTGGCAGCAGCCAAGGCTAGCAAGTCTGTAATAAAATGAATGTGACCTGGAATACAGAAAATTATATGTCTAGGACTGCGGTCCCCAACACATTAATACAGAATAAGTGTATTGACTTTATTGGCACTGTCACTAGTAAATTTATAAAATAATAATAAATAAAACTTTTATTTATATACCGCTTTTCCTTCTGATCAAAGCGGTTCACATAGTATCACTTATATAAACATATATCACAATACAAAGCAATATAACACAGAATACATTACAACCAGCAATACATTACATCAGCGGCTACATCAACAATTTTACATAGTTCGATAAAAATCTAATACCATATACAATATAATTGCAGTTTTCCATCTTTAAAGAGAATCAGGAGGGTATGCTTTCTGAAAAAGATGAGTTTTCAATGCCTCTTTAAAGGCTTCTAATGTGGAATACAATCGAATCTTTTCAGGAAGAGCATTCCAATGAGTGGGGGCTGTTGCTGTATAGGCTCTCTGATGGGTTGTTACTAATTTCACCCTGGGGTATTCAAGTAGATATGTCCCTGATGTTCTGAGGGTGCGGGGCGGATTATGTAGGGAGAGGCGTTCCCTTAAGTAACTCGTGCCCAAGCCATGTAGGGCTTTAAAGGTAACAACCAACACTTTGTATTGCGCCCAGAAGCTAATAGGCAGCCAGTGAAGAGATTTTAATATAGGTGTTATGTGGTCCGATCTTGGGGTACCCATGACCAATCTGGCTGCAGTGTTCTGAACTAACTGAAGCTTCCGAACTTGGTACAAAAGTAGCCCCATGTAGAGCACATTACAGAAATCCAAGTGAGAGGTTACCAGTGCATGTACTACAGTTTCAAGGTCCTTTCGATCCAGACAGGGACGCAGTTGGCGTATCAGCCGAAGCTGATACCAAGCACTCTTGGTTATCGCATCTACTTGAGATGATAACTGTAGGGATGAATCCAGGAGTACTCCCAAACTGCGAGCTTTATCCTTTAGGGGGAGCATAATCCCATCAAGGATAGGATGACAAATTTCTCTATCTGGACTTGGGGTGCCTATCACGAGTACCTCTGTTTTCTCTGGATTCAGCTTGAGTTTGTTTTTCCTCATCCAGCCCATTACTGACTTCAGGCAGGTATCCAGAGGGGAGGTGCCATCCTTAGTCACTGTATCAGATGGAGACATGGAGAGATAGATCTGAGTGTCATCAGCGTACTGATAACACGGTGTTCCATGCTTCCGGATGATCTCTCCCAGTGGCTTCATGTAAATGTTAAATAGCGTGGGGAATAGAATGGCGCCCTGAGGAACGCCAGATGTCAGCTCCCTTTTATGGGAGCAGCTATCCCCCAGCCTCACCGACTGGAACCTACCCGAGAGGTAGGACCAGAACCACTGGAGCGCAATGCCTCCGATACCCAATTCTCCCAGGCGTTCCGGAAGGATACCATGGTCGATGGTATCGAAGGCTGCTGAGATGTCCAAAAGCACTAACAGGGTTACATTTCCCCTGTCAATGCCCAGATGGAGATCATCGACTAAGGCGACCATGGCTGTCTCAACTCCGTGTCCCGCCCGGAAGCCAGTTTGAAATGGGTCTAGATAATCGGCTTCATCCAAGACTGTTTGGAGCTAAAAGGCGACTGCCCTCTCAATCACCTTGCCCAAGAATGGTAATAGGGAGACCGGTCTGTAATTACTCATTAACAGAGGATCAAGGGAGGGTTTCTTCAAAAGAGGTCTTACCACTGCCTGTTTCAAGCGCAGTGGGTAAATGCCTGTACTGCAGCCATTCAC
The DNA here is from genome assembly GCF_019175285.1 of Sceloporus undulatus. Lineage (NCBI taxonomy): Eukaryota > Metazoa > Chordata > Lepidosauria > Squamata > Phrynosomatidae > Sceloporus > Sceloporus undulatus. The sequence continues at coordinate 143,018,282 of NC_056526.1, read as the reverse complement.
TCGAAACCACAAGGTTGCGAGTTCAAGACCAGCAAAAGGGCCCAAGCTCGACTCAGGCTTGCATCCTTCCGAGGTCGCTAAAATGAGTACCCAGACTGTTGGGGGCAAATTAGCTTACTTGCTAATTAGCTTACTTGCTGTTCACCGCTATGATCTTTGGAATAGCGGTATATAAATAAAACAAATTATTATTATTAATTATTAATGCAGTTTTTATAGCATCTCCCCCCTGAACGGTCAACCAAGAAGGACAAGGGTTGAGAAGACAAGTCGTCCTTTTCACCTGACCAAGGAGTTTGTCCACGTCCTCGGTACTAACAAACTCAAAGCGATCCAGAATAACCTTGTTTCCAGAGTCACTGGACGCCTCTGCTATAGGATCTGTCAAAAAACTGGCGTCAAGATCAGCCCTTATCTGAGAGATTTTATCAGCAAAGAAGTCATTAAAAGCATCACAGCAGGCTATAGTTGGTTCTAATAAAGGGTTCAGGGTGGCCGAGGGTTGTGTTAATTCCCTAACCACCCTGAACAGCTCTGCTGGACGGGACTCTGCTGATGCAATCTGTGCAGCACAGAACGAGTTCTTTGCTGCATCGATTGCCACTCCGTAGGAACATAACATGTTCTCATGGAGTGTCTTATCAGATAAGTTCCCATGTTTCCGCCAGTAGCGCTCTAGTCATTGCGCAGCCCGCTTCATCTGGCGAAGATCTTTTGTGTACCAGGGTCTTTTATTTGAAGCAAGCTGGCAAGGATGCTCAGGAGCAATACTGTCTATTACCCTGGTAAGATTCCTGTTCCAATTATCGACCAGGATGTCAACAGAATTGCCATCGTTCCCAAACAAAACACCCTCTAAGGCTTCTTGGAACCTTTTAGGTTCCATCAGCTTTCGAGAGCAGACCATTCTAATAGGCCCTCCACCCCCGAGGGGTTTTTGGATCATGACTTTTAGTCCTACCTTGATCAGGAAATGATCCGTCCATGACGGGGAAATATCATTTATATCCACCCATGGATGTTCTCGGTCCGTACTGAAGACTACATCGAGTGTGTTACCAACACAATGTGTAGGGCCTGAGACCAATTGGGACAGGCCCATGGCTGTCATGGAATCCATGAACAACCGAGCCGCACCTGTTGGATCTGATATGGCGGCCTTGAAGGGGATGTTGAGGTCCCCCGAGACTATAAGCCTGGGAGACTCCAGCACCAGCTCCGAGACCAGCTGTGTCAGCTCGGCCAGGGAGTCTGTTAGGTTACGGGGTGGACGGTAGAGCAACAGAATCCCCAGACTGTCCTTGGCCTTCAGAGTCAGGTAAACACACTCGATGTGTCTCAGTTTTGGAACCAGATTCCTGGTCAAGGTAATATGGTTTTTATGGACTATAGCCACACCTCCCCCTCGCCCACTTTCCCTAACCCGCTCCTTTACTGTATACCCAGCTGGGAGGGCTTTAGCCCAGGTCACACAGCTATCCTCTCCCAGACAGGTTTCTGTGATGCATGCCAGGTCAGCGTCATGTTCATCCAGTAGATTGTATATAACATGAGATTTGTTTCTCACTGACCTGGCATTGCTTAGGAGCAAGGTAAGGGTCTGTGGTATGTTTGGGACGATCCTTGGTTCTTTCAGGTTAACAGGGTGACTGGAAGATGAGATAGATATTAAGCATCGTTACCAACAAGTATTTTTTCAAGAAATACTTGTAGAACCTCATAAATGGTAAATAGATAAATGGTAAAATAAACATTTTAACACTATTGCACTGTAATAATGAACATCCACCACAAATCAGACCTTACAATTCAGAATAATCTCCTTCAGCAGTTGACAAATACACATGACACTTCCACTTCAATTTACATGTACTTTTAGTAAAGGAACTTGTTGGATATTAGAGTGAACAGTATCAATGAGAGACCTTTAAAAGCCCTTCTGTACTTTCTTAATTTGACTTGCTTTATAATATTTGCATTTTACTTTTTTTAGGTTGAAACTATTGGAGATGCATACTGTGTGGCCGGAGGCTTGCACAAAGACAGTGAGACCCATGCTATGCAGATTGCACTGATGGCATTGAAGATGATGGAGCTGTCCAATGAAGTGATGTCTCCACATGGAGAACTCATCAAGGTTAGAAAGATACCTCAAAATCCTTCAACTATTGATGCTTTTCACTGCCTTCATTATGTTGAAAATACCTCTTATTTTTGTTGTTTTGTAAAATAGCACCTTAAAATGCAAAGGAATCTTGCAGTCCCTTTGAGACTAGCTGTACAAAAGTTGTAGCATGAGCTTTTGTAGACTATGGGGATATTCAGCTGCATGCTGCCCCTTTCCTGGCCAGATCAGGGCTGCAGCAAGCTCACACTGCAGCCCCGATCCAGCTCCTTTCTGCACCCTTCAAGGGGTGCCATTGCCGCGGTGGCGCGGCTTTATGATGCCCCTTCAGTACTGCATCATGTGGATGCAGCACAAGAGGTGCATCATGATGGTGCATGCCGTGAGGACTGGTGGGTGCTCAAATGGTACCATAGGGGTAGAATTAGGGTATCCAGAATGAGGACATTGCACCCTCACTCTGCCCACAGGCCAGCAGTTTCTGCCTGTCTGAATAAGGTCTTAGTCTACTTCCTCAAATCCATGGAGTGAACTAGTGCCCAGGAAGGACCTTTGTAGACTGTATGAATACTCATAGAAATGCAAAACTTAGGTGGTGATGAGGTTTTAACTATGGATGTTGAGGGACAAAGGTAGGAGGAAGATATTGCCTAAGACCAGGGTGGGTGGATGACCATATGAATAGTGAAGGGAGGTTTGGAACATGGTATGTGCAGCCTGGGAAATAGAAAGGAGATATGTCTCATTATAGTACAGGACACTCTTACCCAGTTTATATCTCCTTTCTGATTCCTAGCCTGCATAAAATATGGTTCCAAACCTCCCTCCACCATTACATGGTCATCCACCCACCCTGGCCTTAGGCAACATCTTTACTCCTGTCTTTGTTCATCGGTGACCTTAGTTAAAATCGAACTTGTCACCATACTCAAAAGTTTTGCATTTCTATGGCTATTCATATAGTCAGAATATAAATATCCTTCTTGGGCATCGGTTTACTACATGCATCTGAGGAAATAGACCAAGATCATGCTACAACTTTTTTTTCACACAGTTAGTCTCAAGGATGCTACAAGATCCCCTTGCATATTGATATAATAGACTAACATGGCTATGTCTTTGAATTCTAGCACCTTAAAATGTTTTTCTTTCACCCATGAATTAAACCAGTTGTTGTGAACAGTGTTCCATAATAACTAGTGCTTTTCAGTGCAGCATCAGGGCCAAATTAAATGTAACATGGGAGATGTGTAATCAGATTGCTTACATTTTTTGAAAATAAAAGCCATATTAGGTCATAATTTGGATAGGGAAGTAGTATTGGAGGAGTTTTACTTTTTTTACACCCTTCTCTGCATTTCTTTACTCTAAATAATCCCTTTCCATTAAAACTGCTCTTAACTGCACAGGAGGGTAGAAAAGGAAGGTACAGTTGTCATCCAAGACACATGGAAAGGCTCAGGCTGTGGGAGGGTAATCTGGAGTTAGCTTTGATAGAAACATTTTTGGCACTTCTGGGTTCAACATTTTCACCTGGCAACTCTGGAGAGAACAGTAAGGGCCAAGAAATTTTTACATACAGATTTCAACACTGAACCAAATGCAAACCTCCAGAAAAAAGATGAATGCCTCCACAGAAACAATTAAATGTGGATAGTTTATTTTCAGCCCAGGCAGCATGTGAACATGAATCACCAAGTGGACAATAATAAAACTCAAAAGAGCAGCTACTGGTGTGCTGAGCTCATCTTATAGTCTTTGTGCTTTCTTCCATCACACAATAACAGACACACACACACATACACACGGGGGGGGGGGGGGAGAGAACTCACTGAAATCACTGCGGCTCTGACTATTGCAGATCAGCCACTAAACTGATGGAATGTAAGCACCGGAGGGATCAAATACGTCAAAATTGTGTCATTTTCTTTTGCATTGTCTGTCTCTCTGTTTGTCATTTTCATCATCATCATCATCATCATCATCATCATCATCATCATCATCATCATCATCATCATCATCATTTATCTCTATCTCCGATTCAGCATTTTCTCACATTTCCTGTATAATTTCAGTTTCTTGAATAGGTTTCTTTGTTTTCAATATAAAACTTTGCATCTCTAGATCATATCATTGGGGTCCTAAGGGGCAGCCTGCAGCCGCTTTCAGATGTGCCCAATCTGGTTTTCCAGGGTGCAAAAAGAAGCTCCTTTTTGCATCCTGGAAAGGGTGCGATAGCCACAGCACCACAGCTTGAAGGCGCTCCTTTGGTGCTGCGTCGTGTGGATACAGTGCCAGAAGAGCACCATGACACTGTGCTGTGTGGCGGACAGTGCCATGACATCCTGAGGGTGTGTTGTGTAGATGCTATGCCCCGACTCCACCCCCAGGCTTGCCCAAACTGCTGGTCTGTACAGGGCCATAGTCTCTGTCACAGCGAGGTGTATGAGGTTTCTCCAGGATTTTTTTGAGGTCATAGTACTCTGATTTCAAGTTTGAGCATAATCTTTTATTAAGCAACATTGTTCATGCAGAAACCTTAGGGATGTGCAGTGCATATTTAAACATGGCATCTGTTTTTGAGGTTACAATACAAATAGCTGACTTTTCTCTCTTGAAACAGACAACATGCAGCAAAATATTTTGTTGGATAAAAAAGAATAAACAGGCTGTAATGCATTTACCATTTAAATGTAATGGTGGCATCAGAACATTGAAAACAGTGCTTTCTTTTGGGCGGAAGGGCAAGATGATTTGTGATAAGTGTATGTTTGATAAAAGGAGTTCCTGGTTTTCAGGGAGCAGCTTGTTCACTTAAGACTAGCCATGTTATAGCTGCTTGAAATCAAGTTATGTGAAGGTTATCACCATTCATTCACAAGAGCATGAAGTACTTTCATTTAAAAGGTAAGGTGGCAAGTCTGGTAACTTTTAGCCCTCTTCAGTCTCAGGAAATCAGCTGCTGCCCTAAGTGAGATTTTCAGAAGGCTCAACAAAACACTTCTAGTTTGTAAGCTTATCTCCCATTTATTTCAACAGGGTTCATTCAAAAGACCCACACATTCTTTCTTTAAATTGTTATGATTCATCAATAATACCTGCTGGACTATACTCACTCTTATTTCTGCATAAATATGCTTTGTTTTCATTAATTGTTATGGAAATGAACCACTGAAAGGATTCTCTTCTTTTACTGAGTATTGTTTTCCATATTGCACCACTTATTTAGGATTACACTCCATTATGATAGGAATGACATGAGGTGTCATTAATGATTTCATTTTTCTCAAATATAATAGTTTGTTTTTAAACTCTTGTGTGTTTTTTTTTTAAGATGCGTATAGGCTTACATTCTGGCTCAGTCTTTGCTGGTGTTGTGGGTGTTAAAATGCCACGATATTGTCTGTTTGGAAACAATGTAACACTAGCCAACAAATTTGAGTCCTGCAGTGTACCAAGGAAAATAAATGTCAGTCCAACAACCTACAGGTATAGTAGTTTAAATGTCTGGGGTTCATGTTATGCTAGTGATGGCCTTTTTATCATTTCCACAGTTATCTGCATCTTTTTCTGCCTGACCGTATTGCATCACATTCTGTTTGACTCTCATCTGATTTGACCTTCTGTCTTCCTGTGTGTGGCTTTTGGTGTCTTACATATCTCAGTGCTGAACTTCTTTCACAAAAGTGGTGTCCTCCTTTCTGTGAGCCATCTTGATGTTGAATGAACTAGAGCTCTGCTCAGTTGTTACTCACCATGATTTCCTAAACACAAGAATAGGGGAGGGCTTGGCCTCACCCTCTTCATCATTGCTTTAGTCATGTGGAAAATGACACATCTGAAGAGAAAAATGCCTTTTCATGTGAAGACTTCCCATGTAAGCACAATCCGTAATTTTCAAGCATTTTTGCCCTTGAGATGTATAACTTTCCACCTGAAGAAAGTGACAATGGAGTACTGATAAGTGCTCCCCTGTTCTCATATTTAGGAAAAGTACGGTGAGTAATTCTGAACAAGGCTTAAGTGACAACAAATTATTGCCCCCAAGCCCTGGAAAATATGTTGTACTTAGGTCCCTTGACACTAAAAGTCCAACAAGGCCACAAGTACATAGAAGAAAGTCTGAGGTTCCCCTTTTCATCAGCTTCTGACAGAAATTCCAGTAAAAAGTTTGTCTTGTGCAACTGTTACAAAATTGGTGCCATAAGTATAAATGAACCTTTTCTTTCACATTAAGTGGTAGCATTTCAAAACAAGTGTCATGTATTTGATAGTTCCTAGATGTGAGTGACATGAAAGAGAGCTATGCATTTGCAATTAATTGCTTTTGGATCTGAATTTCATCTGACAAACATGAAACATGTGGTGCCTGTATTGAGATACTTATTCTTAATGTGAAGAAAGAAGACTGTTTACATAAACTTATAACTTGTGCAATATATTCCCTTATTCAGTTGAGTTGGGGTGGTTAGTTCAAATATTTTTACTTTGCCATTTCAGCATAATCTTAGATCATCTTTTGTTTTCTTACATGTTTTCAGACCATATCCCCAACAACAATCTATTTTGAGCTTTACACCTCATGTTCTCAGTAATTTTATTTATTTGTTTGATTATTTATTTATTTATTTTCTGTCTGTGGGCTTTGGAGGGAGAGATAAGTGTAAGCCATTCTTCTCTCAACTGGCATCCTCCAGATTCGTTAGACGATTCTCATCATCCTTAACCAGTCTAACTCTGAAGTGTTTTCTGAAGAGGATGCTGGGCAGCAATTTGGAATAGTCTTATCAAAGAAAACACAAAAACTTTACCTGTTTAAAAGTTTAACTTATTTGTAAAATATCAGAACAACTGAGGTGTGGACATGAAAGTTTGGTTTTTTTAAAGTGTTTGTTGTACTGATCACAGATATAGCACATCCATGTATATGCAGTTTTCAGGAGCAGAATAGAATTTGACTCATAACTAAGCAAATTAAGACATACCATTAGTTTTATTATTTTTACTGGCTCTGGTTTGGTGAGTGGGGGGAAAACCCATTGATGGATATGCACAACTCCACAGAGGCCTCTTAATTATTTCCATGGTCAGGGACAGACCTGTGCAGATATTCAAAGGAACCTCTGTGCAGAAATTCATCTGCCGAGTTATATATAAACATTTATGTTTTAGTAACCCATACCATTCAGGTAAGAGAGTTGTTCACTCGAGCACATAGTGTCTAAAACATGTTATTGTGCTTAGTTGACAATCATTTTTATCTGTTATCTATGAAATATAACTTAAATTTATTTTATATTTCATAACAGCATTTATACTTGTTGCAGGTTGCTGAAGGATTATCCGGGCTTTGTATTTACTCCACGTTCAAGACATGATCTTCCTCCCAACTTTCCAAGTGACATTCCTGGGATCTGCTACTTTCTTGATACTTATCTTCAAGGAACACATACAAAGCCCTGGTGTCAAAAGGAAGATGCTGAAGATGGAAAAACAAATTTCTTGGGGACACCCACAAGCATACACTAAATGGTGTTTTCATGCTTTTCTGAGGATAAAATATGCTCCAACTTTTGTATTAATGAAAATGATTTTTTTAAAAAAATGAAATGTGACAGCACTTTAGCTTCTTAACACCTAAAAGCCAGTATTAAAATTACAACAAACATGTCACATACTGCTTGTAATGTTTCTTTTATATGGGAAATACATTTGGTGTATAGTAATTTGGGAACTAAAAAAGCAGGACCAAGACAGATTAGTCTCTCACAAGTGCAGAGAAATCTTTTAATCAGAAGGTTACATTCAGTTTCAGAAAAGTTATTTGGTGCTGTGTCTCAATGGAGAGTGGAACCAAAAATACTAGCGTAGTTTACTCGATAGCTTTTACTGCCAATAATTAAGCCATAGGAGAAGGATTTCAACTTTTTAGAATAGAGGAAAATGTAAAAGCTGGAAAATTACCAAATAATGGGGAGGGGATGTTGCCATCCAGGGAAGGCAGAAGGCACGATACGGAACCACAGAAAGGCTCACTTTGGATTCAGAGCCTGCAGTGCTCCAACAGATGACAGAAATCGAACTAGATAAAAATCTTCCCCTCTAGCCAAAAGCTCCCTGGCCAAAAGTTAGTCTGATAGGGACCCACTTTTTCCCAGAACCAGAGCATCTTTTTTTATATCTTTCCACCCTGTTCAGCATTTAGAAATAGCTTTCAAAGAAAGCAACAGGACTCTCCAGCATTCTGTCTACACAGAGCCAATGCACTTGCCTTGTGAGACCTACAACTCAGCTATTTGCATGCAAATTATATGGTCAGGCCCTGTACTATGAGTAAGTAAAATGTTGTTGGTTATTTATAATGAAAGTTTCCTTAATTATTTTTAATGGATGGTAACAACTTCAAATTATTGCTAGTATATGTTACCATCTCTTAGTTAATTCTGAAGCCTGCCCCATAAATAGGCAAAGGGGGAAAATGATGTTGAGAGTGAGAAACCCATATGCATTAGGAAGGATGAGTTGCAGGTTGTTTTACACTGTTCGTTTTTTATCTCACCTTGTCTCTTGTGAGCAGCTTTCCTGGAGACTTTGGAAGGGCAACTAGGCCTGGTCTCTCCCCTTATGTGGCTATTTGTTCAAACTAGCAATTTGTGATGGAATGGGAGCTCACTTTGTTGAAATACTTTATTAAGATGCACATGGAATATGTTGTGAAGAGAATGCACTGCTTGTCTAGAGCAATGATTCCCAAATCTAAGTCTCCATAGGTTGTTGGAACTCCCAGAATTTTATACTATTTGTCATACTGGCTATGGATACTGGAATTTGTCATCTAGCAACATCTGGGAACCCAAGCTTGAAAGTGGAATCTTGGATGAACATTGAACTTATGGACACTGGTAACAGAGGAGTGAGATGATAGGCAGACATTGAGTTGATGTATAAAGGAGCAGGATCTGCAGAGGCAAAAGCATGCATCCTCAGTCCATGGATTCAATGACTGATGCAGTGGTTCTTTTAAGGGTTTTATATGTTTTTAGAATGTCCATTTGTAGACTGTTATTGCTATAGTCATATTTGTAAACAGAAATTTAAACAGAATTCACAGAAAATGAAGGTAACACATTGTAATGTTTTACTTTCCCCCCCAAGCAATGATTAATCTCAGCTCTGTTTCTTCCAGTACTAGATCCCTATGCACTTTTCATTTGTGGCAGATTTTCATGGGGTAGTGCAGTAAACAATTCACAGTAGTTAGCATTCACATTGCATGTACACATAAACCACTTCAGATCTAGGCCCAGTTCCAATGTCTTAATGTACATGCATGCACTGTGATAACCCATGCATTTGCACTTACATCAAAAATGACTTGGCTAATTTTATTTTTACCCATAGCAACTGGTGTTGAGGGGCACCAGACAAGGTGAGTTAGGGTTGTTGATGTTTTTTTGTTTTGTTCCAGAGTGCATCACTTTAACTTGCTTCTCTTGAACACTTTTGCCATTTTAATACCCATTTCCTCAGATTTTAGAAACTCTATGTGTTCTCCATCCAAAATAATTTGGTATACAGTATTTGAAAATATAACTGCCTCTCTGTCACCACTATGTCCAGGTAAAACATGTTAACTTAAAAAGCAGCAGCTGCAACACATATTATTGGCAGCATCTCTTTACATGTCTGCTTTGTCTGTTCCTGCATCTTGTTCTGTGTTCAATCACCAGTCCATAACAGGCTCTCTTATCCTGGGGAGCAAAGAAGTCTTTGAAGAAGAACTTCTAGCTGAGTTTCTGTTATGTTTCTGAGTAACTCCCAACCGTCCTGGAGATATTTAACCTCCTGACTTTTCCTTCCAACTTTTTAAAAACCAATCTCTATATTCTTCTTCTTCTTTTAAAAAGACATTTCCACTTTTGCAGTGAAGTGTGACTGGCTTGCACTTCAGTGGCAATTTCCCACCTACATATGAATCACAGTTGATAGCACTGGAACTCTGGTTTCAAATGGCTTCAACTACATATACATTTCACTTTATGTTTTAGGCATAATTTATGATTAAGTCCAAGGTTGGTTTCTCTTTGTAAGTTCCATAACCAACTGTTCTATTGCAGTAATTTAGGCTATCTATAAATGTTTACATCTTTGTCATAATCAGAACACACATTTATTCTATCTATTCTTTCTTTAGATGTCTCCCTTCCTAAATTCATTCTCCATATCAAAATCACCCTGAGTAGTTTGGTCAGGACAGCATCAGAAGATGTTAATGAGATGTTAAGAGGTTAAGCAATTCTCTTAGGCTGCAATCTTGTCCTTGGCAATAGGTCTCACTGAAATTAGTAGGACTTATTTCTGACTGAGTAGACCTACATAGGATTGTTCTGCATACATAATTATCAGTTGTTTTCAGTGTTAGTATACAGAATATGCCACTTACTGCATCCTGAACTTTTTTCACTGTTCATAAATTAAATATAAGTAAAATATACAATCAATGTCAAAGCCTCTATGTTCAAAGCATCTTAATTTCTTAGAGTTAAAAATCTTATTTCAAGACCAAATCTTGACTATTCTGTATTATAGCAATATATGTTTTCTTATTGTTGCTATATTTCAGTTTTAATTGCATAGATTAAAAGATGTAAACTAAACCGATTCACAGTATTAAATATTTCTAAGCATTCACCACAAAAGAGAGGAAATGAGGTGAGGTACAAATTAAATATGTATATATAGGCTTTGGATGTGCTGTGGGTGTGTTTTGATATATGGTGAAGTCAATAAAAGGAAATACACTAGAATGGTGTACAGAATATTTTGTATAATAGTTACGTACACAAGGTCTGTCCTACTAAAGGATGAATCATAAAACAACAGCCTACTACTTCTCTAAATCCTTTGTAATTCCTGTCCACCTTCTGTGAACTCTGGAGGTTTCATCAATCCTGATTGTGTATGAGTAAAGATATGTGTGGTACATGTTATGATAATGCTTATCTATTTCAGAAAACGGTAGACCCCTGTCAAAAAAACCTCCTAGTGGTGCGTTCCATTGTCACAGCCAGACTGCAAGAAAGTTATGTTTTTCTGGACTAGATTATCAGTAGCCAAGACCATAAAATGATAAGAACACATATGGGGCTATATAGTATCAGACAAAAGGTCCATGCATGCCAGTATCCTGTTTATCACAAGGTCTAATGAGATTCTTCTGGGAATTCCACAAAGTTGTACATGAAGACATTAGAAATCCAGCAGTCTTAGGGCATACTATTAAGAAACCCAGCTTCTGAAGCTTCTTAATTTAATAAAGTCCTTCTTCCATCATCTTTCTTCTGAATTAAAATGGTGTAAATGCTTTAGCCACAAATCATCTGTCAGATTTGTGCAAAACAGGACTCAGCAGCTTTTCTAATGTTAGAGTATCAAAGATTAGATAAACTGCTGCATCCTGCTTTTCACAGAATCCAGCGCAAATCATTTGTGGCCAAATGTTGACTGCTTCTACATTTGCATAGCATGGCTTACAACTTTGGTGAAACTGTGCTTGTGGTCTGCTAAGTCCAGTTGATCTGGCATGGTTCTACCAAAGGAGAGACTTCTAAATCTTAAATTTTACCTTAAAAAGTTGTATTGGTAGACACTGACACACACACATATTCTAGCCTAAATTCATGGGTTAGCCCATGTGAATTAATGGAACATACACTAGTGTTGATTTTCCAAGTTCCCATTGATTCCATTGGCATCCTTTATTTGGGACCAACAATTATAGTAACTTGCCAATAGCCTTGGCCAACTAGGTGAACACTTTCTCCATCTATCTTGTCAATCACATTTGTTATTGTTGTTAACTTCTTTTGCATACTTGTTTATTAATTACGGACCATATAAACTCTGTAGCTATGGCCAGCAAATTTCTGTGAGAAGAGCCATACACAATTGAAAAAGGAAGGGGAAGGAGGAATCTAGCAGCACTCTTAAGGCTGATTTATTTTAGCATGAGCTTTCATGGATTTCAATCCAGATGCATTTATGGAATTATATCAGACTTCAGATATAATACTAGTTACGTTGTTGTGGGTGTAGGATCAGAGGATAACAGGACACAGAAAGCTCCAAAAGCCATCAGTCTTCCAATAGTCATGTAAGGTGATGCTGGTCTGTCAGGTGGGTTCCCAGACAGTTCTGAGGTGAGAAAGCAATAAATCCACCAGTCAGTTCCTTTGAGTTCAGGTGTTTTTCAGAGATGTAGCTGTGGATATAAACCCACTAAAGATGCAGTAGAGTGATATTATAACCTCAGGTTATAAAGAATATTTATTAAGCAGTGGCACCATTCCCACAACTGTAAAAATATGTGTTATACCTATGGTTTTAATATCTCTATTTATCTGAAGACGTGTGTTTATATCAATGAAAGCTTATGCTGAAACAAAAACCAGATATGCAGTAAGAAGGAAGATACAGTGTTTGACCTTATGGTCTTAAAGGTGCTGCCACATTTTGTTTCAGTTCACAGTTTCATTTCAATCAGGTCTTTCGATTCACAGAACAAAATCTGGAACGCAACCCATATTTAAAAAAAAAACATTTTGAATTTCTTATCTCATTGCAGTAAGAAGGAAGATACAGTGTTTGACCTTATGGTCATATTTAAGCTACAGTCTGTAGCATGTTGCTGTTCTTCACAGCAGATTAAAAAGTGAAGAAAAGCCCTGATTGTGCTTTACTATAAATGGCCCCTGCACATCTGTTTTTGTATTTTCATATCCTAATGTAATTGTTACTTTCTGCTCTCGGCCTGAACTTTCCAAAAATTTATACTTCCCTAAGTGTCTGTTCAGAGAGCTGGTGTGGCATAATGGTTTAAGGGTTGGACTATGACTCAGGAGACATAGGTTCAAATCCCTGCTCGGCTATGAAAATCCACAGGGTGATCTTGGGCAAGTCACACACTCTCAGCCTCAGGGGAAGACAATGACAAACCTCTGAACAAAATCTTTCCAAGAAAACCCCATGATAGGTTCACATCAGGGTTCAAGTGGAAAATGACTTGAAGGCACATATCAACTACAGTGTCTATTTGGCAGCTTGGGGTTGGGGCAGAGTTGCAAATTTTCAGATGAATTAGATTATATTCACAAAATCTAACCAATTAACAGATGTATGAACTACAGAGACAATAGTACGCTACATATATGGATGCATATGTCTTTACAATCCGTCATGCAGCTAAACAATTCTCCCCATCAGAGCTTTTAAACTCAAGCATAAAAAGGAGGAAGGGGGTGGGTGAGGGAGAAAAAGCATTTCTTACTGTCAACAAAAATCTACACAAATGATGGCCCTTTCCAAGAGTATGGCTATTCTGAAGATGTTAAATTATCATCACTGCCACCACTAAGCAGCAGTAGGCTGGAGATTCTCTTGATACCATCCAGAATGTCTCTTCCTTTGTATGATGTCTCTAGCTGCTTCTTTAAAGCTGTAATACTTCATTTTTAAGGATGTACAATTCATTGTGTGTACAATAGTGTGTACAATCCATTGTGCTGGACCCTCTCACTTGCTCTCAGATACAGCAGTGAGATTTGTTTTCTCCCAAGTACAAAGGGTGGATCTGAATGTTAAATATGTAGTTCTGTTGGAACACGAGGTTAGACATACAGTCAAAGAAATAATAAACTGTGCAGGAATTTGGAATAAAATAAACAAACCTCTAAAGATATATGTCTCATGGGCTTCAGGGGTTTAGCGTTGAGAGCAAAGCAGCTGGTCTGCTAGTGCCAGCAAATGGAGATGAGCGCTTTTCTGTTGCTAAAATCTTCATCGCAGTATAGTTTTCAGATATTGTAAAAGTTTGTGTTCTGGATAGGGTAAAGTGAAATCCCCCTCCTTAATTTCACACACATTTGTATACCTTTTTAATAGCATGCACATAATGACTACTTGAAACATAAATGATCCAGGTTTAGCAAAGCTCTCTGCTCTTCAGAGGGCTTCCATGTAGAAAATAAGAAAGGTTTGGACAATCTTGCAGTTTCTCCATCTTTAATCTATTTCACATGGCAACAAGGAAGAGCAAAATCAGCCATGACATCTCCATGCTCATTACTTATTTAAGTAGAATGGTACCAGGAACCAAAATAGAGCTCAAAAAAGTTACTTTTTGGGGAACTGGAATTGCCAGAATCCTCCAGCCAGAACATTTTGCTTAACACAGTAGAATGACACTAGAAACCAAAGTGTTTCACAAGCAAAGCTTGGAAAAGTTACAAGAGAGGTATTTAATACTTTTCAGTTTGTTGACAGTACTGATAAGGAAAAAATTTAAGCTTAGATTAATAGATTGAAAGTATACTTGGCATTCAGAAGAAACATTACATTTGCAAGACAAGAATTCCCCATAGGAAGCCTCAGAGTGAAAGAGAAAGAAACCCATATGCAACTGATTTAAAGCTATTAACACAACCATGTGAATTTGGAGAATTCTTTTGGATCTCTTGCTAACAATCATATCATGGCATTAATCAGACAGCCACTGAGAGCCAGATTATAGTAGTCAAGAGTCAAGATTTATAGTATCAAGAGGATACAATGCAGATCAAATGGACACAGAGCAACTGGGAGAGCTTGTTGTGTGGTGTGGCGGGGGGAAGAGAAAATGAAACGGATGCCCCGCAGAACAAAGGTATGATTTAAAGGTACTGTATTTTAAAAGTATTGATGCATTACACTGAGTGGAGGAGGAGGAGCATGGTATCCACATGTAGATATAAAGGGGTTCACAAGGGTAAAAGGTTTGAGAACCACTGATCTAGATACCAGCTAGTAAAGTTTTTCCTGGGAGGTATCGTAAGTCCTTGAAGGCACCAGATCCTCTGATCTTGGAAGCTAAGTAGAGTCAGCCCTGGTTAGTAGTTGCAATGGGGGATCACCAAAGATTACCAGGTGCTGTAAGCTATCTTTCAGAGAAAGCAGGTGGTAAAGCCACCTTTAAGTATTACTTGCATAAGAAGAGCATTAAGGAATGTCATAAGGCAGAAAAACCTTGCCAAGAAGAGGTGCTTTCAGACATATGATCCCAGTTAAAAGTCATTGCACAGCTATTCAGTCTTTCCAACTTTAAATACATAAATAAATGACACATTATGTACCACAATATTTATAATACATGGAAAGAAAATATATGGAAAGAAAAAAAATACAATTGTGAGAAAACCAAAATATTGTTACAAATAAAGGACAATATGATTTGGACCCAATGTAAAAGTTTGTAAGCAAAGAAGGATTACTGAATGAAGAAAGCCTCCTCCTTGATCCATCCAAAAAGGTTTATGAAACCTGTCACCCAAAATCATTGTTCAAGTTATCTACACCATATGTGTATATGTGTCTTCAAGTCACTTTAGGACAATCACATGAATTTCAAGGGTTCTCTTAGGCAAGGAATACTCAGAGGTGGTTTTGCCAGTTCCTTCCTCTGAAATACCACCTTCAGCACCTAGTACAGTATTCATTAGACACTGAAACAAATTTAATCAGACCTACATGAGGTCTATGTGGTTTCAATAAAACCCAATTTCAATAACAATAGAATCCTAAAAGGCCAGAATATGCTTGGGCCCAAAAATATGAATAAAACAATTATAAGAAAATCAACTGCTTGCTAAAGAAGTCGCCATTAATGGTCACCACAGATATTTGATAAGACAACAAAGTGTTAGCCTAAACCAAAAAAAACCAAAACAGTATAACAAACAGAAAGGTCTAGGGGAAAAAGTGTTAACAGGGTAAAACCTAAAAATAGTTTTAATGTCTAAAATATTCTGATGATGAAATGACAAAGCATTCCCTTATATCAAAATAAGCAATGTATAAACAGTGCAATATATGCATTAAAGACAAGGAGTATTGAAACTTCCAAAATGCATTAAAAGCAAAAAGTATCAAAACATCTAAACGTGTTTCAACAAAAGTCTTCCTCAGTGTATAGGAAAGATGTAGTAGCAACAAAACATCCTATTGCCAAAGAGTCATCCAGTATATGTAAGTAGGCTAGATCAGGCTTATAATAATTCCATGTCCAGGATGCTCAAACAAATGGCAAGGCTCTCAAGTTGCAAGAATATTTTAGACATTTAAATATATGTTTTACTCTGTTAACACTTTTTTCTTAGACCATAGTTTGTTTACACCATAGATATTTGTCATGCACTTTGCTCCCGAGTTATTGGATTTTCTTAAATTGAAATCTCAGTGTGAGGGTTTGGGGGGGGGGGGGGGATCAGATTCTGGCATAGTTCCCCCCCCCCCAGTATTTTCTCCTTCCTGCTGTAATCTCAGCTGGAATTGGACTTGTTATTTGCAAAGGGCAGAAACCTGAACTTTCCTCTGTGCTCTCTTTGCTTTCCTGCCATTTTTTTTTTAATTTTATTTTTTTGCTGCCTCTTTAGCTCTCTGCTCCATTTTGACCTTTTATGTCATGTACTGCCATCTGAAATTTCCCAGACTGTAACATTCTTTTTCAGCCTTGGGCCCTTCTTATTTGCAAACATCCTTTAAAACCTGAGCTTTGTTTGATTCTATTGCTCCTGAACATCTGCATGTTCTCTTGTTAGAAGTTCATTTGGAATGGATTCATCTTCCATCCGGTACAGATTACCAGGCAGAGATTTATCTATATAAGAAAAGTAATTGACTTGGCAACTGTGCTTTCTCAAGCATTTCAGCAGTAACTATTTTGGCTTCTTGCTGAATACATCAGATACACTGGAAGGCAGTCTTTTCGAAGGTGTTGCATGTTATTTGTGATCTGCTGAAGGTTGTTGTGTATTAAAAGTTGCTCTAAAAATACAATTCACATTCATACAAATTAAAAAATGCAACGTTATATGTTTTAAACGAGGCTTTTATTTTTCATGACACTGAAATTAATTACAGTATTGCAATGTACAATTTATACGTATTACACTGAAATAGAAAACATTATTTTTTGAACCACAACTCCTAGAATATGCAGTTGCCATGCCAGTTGGTGTATCCTAAGGACTTTATCACACGTGAAAATAACCTGAACTGAAAGTTGACAAAAACTATTCCTTTTTACTTTCGCAATATCCAGAAAGTAAAAAGGAGTCGTTTTTATCAACTTTCCATTTCGGTTATTTTCACGTTATTTCTCTTTCAGGCAAACATTGTCTGAAAAACATCCCGCATTTGCATTTTTTCCCTACTTTTAAATATAATTTTTGCCGGGATTCGTCCAGTGTGATAAAGTCCTAAGACCCCCACATCATTCACTGCATTTATTGTTGTTTAGGTAAATTCTTGTCAAGATGGCTTTAACATATGGTGACCCTTTGAATGAGAGACCTTCAAGATAACTTTTTTATAAAAACCCTGCGAAGATCTTGCAAACTCAGGGTTATAACATCTTTCATCCACCTGTAATATGATTTTTTCTCTTTTCCTACTGCCATCCACTTTTCCCTAATGAGTCATGTCAACTTATAATATGTCCAAAGTAGTATAGCATCACTTCATTTCTGTTGGTTTCTAGGGCGAATTCAGGCTTGTTTTTCTCTGGGAACAATTTCCTTGTTGTTTTGACAGTCCATGGTATCCACAGAAATCTCATCCAGCACCACATTTCAGGTCTGTTTTCCTTACCGTCCAGCTTTCATAACCATACATAGATATCAGAAATACCATGGCACAGATTATCCTGATTTTGGTATTTAATATCTTTTCTATTTCAGAATCTTATGTAGTTCCTTCATAGCTGCCCTTCCAAGTTGCAGTCTTCTGATTTCTTGACTAGTCTCCATGTTGATTTATGACTGAGTCAAGATAGGGAAAATCTTCAACTATGTCAATGTCTTCTTCATTCACTTTAAAGTTATGCAGATCATATATAATCATTATTTTTGTTATCTTAATGTTCAATGAACAAATTTATTTCCACCATCACTTCAAACTCCCACATTTGGTATAATCCCTAGCTAAATTTGGGACAGAGTAATGGAGTAGAGGGCTAAAAGAACTGTGTTGAGGACTCTGAAAATTAGTAAGAATCTGATGCCTGTTCCCATTCATTTATTTATGAATCTTACGATTCAGGTCTAGACGTGGCTAGCTAAACTATAAATATACATTGAATTGCAGCCTTAAATTTCTACTCAGTGTTCACCCTCTTGGGAGAAAGTCCCAGTGAAACTAGGGGAAATTACTTTTGTTTAAATATTAATAGCATTTAATTGCCATCTTGAAATGCATTCCTTCCAGATTAGTCTCATTGATTTTAAGGTGGTTCAGGGAGTATAATGAGCATACAAATTAACAATTTTAAAATTTCACTCATCCACCGAGTGTAATGAACCATTATTCCTGCTTTGTTTTAATTTTAAATGAATAATTTCAGCTAATGAAAGACCTTTCACATTTTTCCAATCATAATAATTTTTTATGGACATAGAATGTAGTTACAATGATATGGATCTACATAATGCATACAAATTCAGATTAGGAGATATTTGGATAATTTAGTTAATTAGGGTTACTATGTAGACACATACACACACACAATATCTATCACTCCACTTCAGATGAGAATCCAATATTGAAAGCAATGAATTTTGCCTTTAAATTCACATTTCTTAACTTTGACCATTCCTTCCAGTTCTTACCTTTATCTACTAAATGCAAAGAGGGGACGGCACCAGTTGTTTGGATCTTTTCCCAATTAGAATCCTTCTGCCAAGATAAGAGTTTACTTAACCTTCATTTCCCTGTAATCATGAAAACCTCTGGGGGCTTATGGGTCTGTATTGCAAGAAAACAGTAATTAATTCCTCGCCTTAAAAGTCTGTCTTGGTTGATGAGCATCCTGTTTTTTCATTGTCCCCAAAGACCTTTTTCGCTTCTTTTAAGTGCAAATTCAAGGAAATCTTTTTAAAACGTATGTCATTTCTCTACCCTTTCCCTTGGCTATACAGATAACTACACATTTTTGGGATGGAATAATTATCAACGGAGGTTTTTTTCATGGTCATGTTGATGATCAAGTATACTTTGAAATTGTATTTATTTTCCATTTTATATGAGACCCATGCCAGGGTTGCCAGTCCACTAAAGGCACGTCATTCGACACCAATATTTTCTCTTGGAATTGGTTGTTGGCGAATGGAAAACAATCAAAGCCAATACTTTTGATAGAGATAAAAGTGAGCTGAGCTGAAGCAAGAAAGCACTTTGGTGGAAAGAGAAACTCTTTATCTTCCTAACATGCCATCTGATACAGGGGCATAATATCAAATATTAAAGTGAGGGTGCCAGTATAGTGTTGCACTTGGTTAAAATGCCTATTCATATAAGGAGATGGGTGACTTTGGACAAGTCACACACTCTCAGCCTTAAATAAAGGCAAAGGCAATCTTGCCAAGAAAACGTTATGATAGGGCTGCCATAAACTGGAGTCAATCTGAAGGCACATAACAGTGTTAAGAGATGGTGCATGTACACTGTAGAAATGCCATTTGACACTACTTTGACTGCCATGGCTTCATCCTATAGAACCCAGGGATTTGTAGATCTGCAAGACACCAGCACTTTTTTTTTAAAAGAAAGATGAGTGCTTAAATTGTCTTTAATTTTCATATACAGACAAGAAAGAGTGTATTAGTAAACTTCAGGAAGTCAATTTTATATGTTTTATAGTAGATGTTTAGGTGTTTATGTTTGTTTGTCAGGGTTTAGGTTAGGGGTTAGTATATTGTAACAAGTTATGTATGTATGCATGTATGTATGTATGTTATATCATGTGTACTGTATGCAACCATATAATGAATTGTATGTATACTGTTTTTTTTAATTTCATAAATAAAGTTAAAAAAAAAAGACACCAGCACTTTTTGACAGAGAAGGCTAAAGACCTTGCAAACCTACAAATCCCAGGACTCCTTAGCATGGAGGTACATCACTTAAAATGGGGTCAAATTGTATTATTTCTACAGTGTAAATATAACCCGAGTCTTTTGGATATCTAGGATTGGATATACAGTGTGTGTGTGTGTGTGTGTGTGTATGTATGTGTGTGTGTGTGTGTGTGTGTGTGTGTGTATATATATATATATATATATATATATATATATATATAGAGAGAGAGAGAGAGAGAGAGAGAGAGAGAGCCACAATGAAAAGACATCTACAATTTGTGTAACAGGATTTCATTTAAATTAAACACAACTGAAAGGCTTATGAATATGATGCCCCATGCCTGGCCATGAGTTCATTTTGACAACAATTTGAGTTATTGCTATGAACTCAAGCAAAATAAGATGGTCAAACCCTTCTAAAAAGAATGCACAATAATACAGACATGATTGATGGACCAAAATAATGAAGTTCACGGGAAATGCTGTGAGGAGAAACCACACTGGTTAAACATTTAACCTACGAAACTTAGAACAATTAAGCCCCAGGAAAAAAAAAGCCTAGGAATCAAAGGTAAGCAAACAGGTCACTAAAGCTGCATTTACACTGCAGAGTTAATGCAAGGTGACACGGCTTCAAGGCTATCGGACCCTGGGATTTCTGAGGTCTTTAGCCTTCTCTCTCTAAAGGTAAGCTCTGGTGCCACAACTAGAGTGGCCAGATGTCCTAACCATAAAGGAGTCTAAGGCACCATAAAATGTAGGACATTCAAGAAAAATGTAAGGCACTGCTGAATTAAAAGCTAAAAACACTAATATAAATCTAAATATCTGCTTCTCAGTCATGACCAAAATAGAGGTCATTTTGGAAATTCCTCCTGGACAGAAGGCTGAAATGTAAGACATGTCCTGGAAAAGGAGGACATCTGGTCACCCTGGCCACAACAAAGTAAAAGTCCCAGGAGTCCATAGGATGGAGCCAGTCAAAGTGGTGTCAGACTGCAGCAGTAGCCAAATATATTTATCTCTATCTATATTTATCTATCTATCTCCATACACACACACACACACACACACACACATCAGTGGGCATGAGAGCTAGCGTGGCACAGTAGTTCGATCATTGGACTACAACTCTGGAGACCAGGGTTCGATTCCCAGCTCAGCCATGAAATCCACTGGGTGACCTTGCAGAAGTCACATGCTCTCAGCCTCAGGGGAAGGCAATGGCACAAGCCTCTTCTTCTGAAGAAACCTTGCCAAGAAACACCCATGATGGGTTCACCTTTAGGGTTGCCATAAGTTGGAAATGGCTTGAACACACTCAACAACAACAACAAACACCAGTAGATAGACACGCACATACACATATACATGGCTACTGCTGTAGTTTGTTATAGTGTGGAAGAAGCTGTAGTGACTGAGAAGCAGCAGTAGCTGTGTGTGTCTGTAGTTTTTTTGTAGTGTTACTGTTGCAGTTTGTTATAGTGTAGCTGCAGCAGCCATAGCAACTAAGAAGCAGCAGTGGCCTCATAGATAGACAGACAGATACCCCACACAGACACAGGTGTGTGTGTGTGTGTGTAAATATTTTATTCAAATTTCTCTTCTTCCTTTTCTTTCTAAAGTTTTGGAATGGGTTGTTTATTCTCGCTGTCTTGAGTTTCTTGAAGCCAACTCCATCCTCGATCCCTTTCAGTCTGGTTTCCGCCCAAGGCATTCCACAGAGACAGCTCTCACTAAGATCTCGAATGACCTTTTATGGGCCAAGGCTAATGACCTTTACTCTGTTCTCATCCTTCTTAATTTGTCTGCAGCATTTGACACCGTTGATCACTGTCTCCTAGTTGACATACTTTCTGACCTTGGGTTCTCAGACTTTGTTCTCGACTGGTTTAGATCTTATTTGTCAGACAGATCTTTTGCAGTAGTTGCAGGGGGCCAGACTTCTTCTCCTGTTCCCTTATCTGTTGGAGTTCCCCAGGGCTCTGTTCTGGCCTGGGTCCCCTTCTGTTTTCTCTCTACACACTGTCCTTAGGAAAACTCATTAGCTCTCTTGGCTTTTCCTACCATCTGTATGCCGATGACACCCAGTTGTATCTTTCTGCCCCTGACCTGTCTCCAAGGCTTGCCTCACAGCTGTCTCACAGTGGATGCGCCATCAGCGTTTGAAGCTCAACATGTCCAAGACAGAGCTTCTTGTCTTTCCTCCTAAGCCCACCCTTCAACTCTCCTTTTCTGTCTCTGTGGACAACATTTCTATTCAACCAGTCCAGCAAGCCCGCAGTCTTGGTTTTATCTTTGACTCTTCTCTGTCGTGTATCCCTCAGATCCAGACCACAGCCAAGGCTTGTAGATTCTTTTTGTACAATATTGCCAAAATCTGACCATATCTCTCCGCCTCTACTGCTAAGATCCTGGTCCATGCCCTAGTGGTCTCATGACTTGATTACTGTAATGTCCTCCTGGCTGGGCTTCCTCTTTCTCACCTCCGTCCTTTAATCTCTGTTCAGCATTCAGCTGCACGCATTATCATTTCCACCCACCGCTCTGACCATATCTCTCCTGTGTTGGCATCCCTTCACTGGCTCCCTCTCCCTTTCCGCATTCAGTATAAGCTCCTGCTGTCAATGTTTAAAGCCCTCCATAGACTGGCCCCTCCCTACCTATCAGACCTTCTTTCTCCTCACCTTCCCACTCGGTCCCTCCGTTCTAGTAGTCAAGGTCTGCTGTCTCAGCCCAGGATTTCCTCTGCCCCATCCCGAATTTGCCCCTTTTCACTTGCTGCCCCTCACTCCTGGAACCTTCTTCCCCCACAAGCAAGAGCCATCACTTCTTTAACCAGCTTCAAAACGGAGTTGAAAACCATCCTGTTTAGAGAAGCCTTCCCAGGCATTGCATAATTGTCACTTGCTATTTGATATTCTTTTGTTGTCTGTTTTATTCAATCATTTCCTGTACTGCTATGTATTTTATATGTATTATCTTACTAGACAGGCCCCTTCCCCACCACCACTCCCTTCTCCTTTTGTGTCATGTCTTTTTAGATTGTAAGCCTGAGGGCAGGGAACCGTCCAATTAAAAAGATTGTATGTACAGCGCTGTGTAAATTTACAGCGCTTTATAAATAAAGATTAATAATAATAATAATAATAATAAATTTTCCAACACATACACACACCTACTGCTGTAGTTTGTTGTGTTGTTGTAGTTTGTTGCAGTGTGGAAGAAGGGATCAAGAAGCAGCAGTTACCCCCATATATATATATATACACACACACATACCACACTCACAAATGTAAGGCTACTGCGGTAGTGTTGTAGTTTGTTGCAGTGTGAAGCAGCTTTAGTGACCGAGAAGCAGCAGTATCCACACACACACATACATAGATATATACATCATACAGACACACACACACACAAAGTACACCCCCATTTTATAGACACACACACCACACAGATACACACCACACACACAAGCACACACACATATAGATACACCCCCCCCGCCACACACATATATACACAATTTTATATATGTGTATATATATATGTGTGTGTGTGTGTGTGTGTGTATTTCTGTTTTATATATGTGCGTATGTGTGTGCACGTGTATATATATATGTGTGTGTGTGTGTATTCATACTCATTGATAAATTCATGCTTCTGAGTCATACTTGAAATGGAGGACATTTTGGAATTATATATACAGTAAATATGTATGTGTGTGTGCATTTGTATATATATATATATGTGTGTGTGTGTGTGTGTATGTTTGCCTATATATGTGTGTGTGTATATATATATGTTTGATGTGTGTGTCTATATATATGCATCCGTTTGCATGTTTGCCTATATATGTGTGAGTATATATATGTGTGTGTGTGTGTGTGCTTTTGTGTGTATATGTGTGCGTATGTGTATCTATATATGTGTGTACATGTGTGTGTGAGTCTGTATGTGTGCATGTGTGTATATATGTTTGCCTATATATGTGTGTATATGTATATATGTGTGTGTGTATGTGTTATATACGCACACACGGACACAACACACATGTGGGGCAACTGCTGCTTCTCCCGGCCGAGGCTGCTGCCATGCCAGGCCACCCGGGGGGACCATGAACCCCCCTCTGTCAGCCAGGCCTTACAGCTGAGCTGCTGCTCCTCTCCCCTCCCTCCCTCCCTCCCTCCCTCCCTCCCTCCGCCCTCCTTTGGCCAAGACTAGAGGGCCGCATCCGCCTCCTCCTCCTCCTCCTCCTCCTCCTCCTCGCGCGCCAGGTACTCTTTCTTTCTTTCTCCTCTATCCCTTTCAAAAACGCAACCCTTCCCTGCCCGGTGGTCGGTGCAATCGAATCCCCACCTCGCCTCCCGATTGGACGCCGGGCTGCGGGCTGCGGCTGTGATTGGTTGGCGCCGCGTGTCGATCAGGAGGCGGCGGTAGCGGCGGGGGTGCAGGGCTCCGGAGGCATCAGAGTGGAATTGGTCTTCGGCGAGGCAAGAGCTATTATGGTGAGTGAGAGAGAGGGGCGAGGCGGGATGCGGAGGGCGCTTCTCTACCCTTGGAGAGCTCCTCGGCGGAGGCTTCCCAGGGGTCCGCTCCTCAAAGGAGGACATCCCAGGGCAATTAGGATATTTTTTTTTTTGGGGGGAGGGGTTATATGGCCAAATCAAATATAAAATAGAATATTAAATAGAATATTAAATAGAAAAAACCCATGCTTCTGAGTCATGTTTAATAAATGGAGGGCTTTGTGGGCATTCCTCCTCCAGGGCAGAGAATAAAAAAGATGAATACACATACACACACACACACACACACACACATATAGGAATAGAAATGAATGCTTCAGAGAGTCATGGTCACAGAATAGAGGACATGTTTGGGAATTTCATCCTGGAGAGAATAATAATAATAATAATAATAATAATCTGAAAATATTCATAGGAATAGAGAAATTCATGGTTCTGAGTCATGGTCAAAAATGGAGGACATTTTAACAGAAAATAAAAGCTAAAAAGACTCACGTAAATGTAATTTCATGCTTTTTAGCCCTGTTCCAAATGGAGGACATTTTGGAATTCCTCCTGGATGGAAAATAAAAGATAATAAGATCCAGAGAAAATAGAAATTCATGCTTCTGAGTCTTGCTTCAAATGGAGGACATTTTGGAATGCCTCCTGGGCAGAAAAGACTGAAATAGAGGACATAGTCCTGGAAAAGGATGATGTCTGGCCACCCTGATCCCTTGCCTTTGGCCACTCCATCCCCAAACACCCCTTTTTGCCACAGGTTCCATAGCTGCTCTTTCAGCTGCTTCCTTTGAGCATCATTCATTTGCAATGAGGGGGCTGTTTTAGGATGAAGGCAGTGCTGTCCTTCCATCCTTTCCTCCCATCCCAGCCTGGTTCTTCTTCATCTGCCCTGCTTTGCCTGTTCCTCAGGTGCCCAGCCTGGCCTTTCGCTCTCTCCTGCTTCTCCGATCCTGGATGGTACATGCACATATAATAGTCTTCTTTTCTGTGTCTTTTGACAGTACGGCTTCGTCAACCACGCCTTGGAGCTGCTGGTGATTCGGAACTATGGCCCCGAAGTCTGGGAGGATATCAAGTAAGTAGGAGGAGGCTTGATGTTGACTCTGGAGACCAGGGTTCGAATTCTTGCTCAGCCATGGACACCTATTGGGTGAGCTTGGGCGAGTCATGCTCTCTCAGCCTCAGGGGAAAACCTAATCTGAACCATTCTTGCAAAGGAAAGGCCCAGGATAGGGTCGGCCTTAGGGTCTCTGTCAGTCGGAAACAGAGTGACCAGATGTCCTCACCACCAAGGAGGACAAGGCTCCGCAAAATGTAGGTCATTCCAAAAAAAAAAGAGGAAGGCCATGACCAAAATAAAAGGGGGGGGGGAACCACCAAACCCACTTATATAAATATAAATCCATGCTTAGTTCTGCTCAAAATGAAGAAAATTTTGAAATTCCTGCTGGACAGAATGGTTGAAATGGAGAACATGTCCTGGATGTCACCCTGGTCAGAAACAACTTGAAGACACACAACCACAACAACAACAACAAGGCCTCAGCTACCTTCACCTGTCTGGTGTTGAATTGTCTCAGTTCTCATCTGCTGCTATGGGAATTTTGGCTATTTCCCTGCCCTTTCTGTGGGGACCCTCACCAAGGACCCCCCCATACTCCCAAATGCCCCCCCTTTCTTTTCTTGCCTATTTGGGTCAAGGAGGAAGGAGAGCCTGTCACCCTCAGCCTGACCTCCAGACCATTTCCCAGGCCAGTTTTGGCCCAGTCTCACCCAGTTCTCACGCTCCCAAAGGCACCAGTGGGAGGCTGAGGGAAACCACCTCCTTCCTTCCTTCCCCCAGAGTCAAGGGAGAGGTGGCTGGGACAGCTCCCTCCCAGGGTGACCAGATGTCCTAACCACAAAGGAGGACAAGGGGCTGCAAAGTGTTCCAGAAAAAATGGAGGACAAGACCAAATGAAGGCTCAAAACACTCATAGAAATATCAATTCTTGCTTCTGAAAATGGAGGACATTTTGGAACTCCTCCTGTGCTACATCCACACGGCAGAAATGACACCACTTTAACTGCTGTGACTCAGTGCTATGAAATTCTGGGACCTGTAGTTTGTTTTTGCAGCAAAGCTCTGGTGCCACAACAAGCTGCAAATCCCAGAATTCCATAGCATTGAGCCGTGGCAGTTAAAATGGTGTCAGACCGGATTATTTCTGCAGGTTGGATGCAGACTTGGACAGAAAAGGCTGAAATGTAGGGAATGTCATGGAAAAGGAGGAACTCTGGTCAACCTGTTCTCTCTCAGCCACTTGCAGCTAAGTTTGTTGTGCCACGACAAATCAGCAGTTCCCAAAATCTCATAGCATTGAGCCATGGCAGTTAAGGTTGTGTTAGACTGGATTATTTCTGCAGTGTGGAGGTAGCTCTGGACAGTAGGATATGTCCTGGAAACGGAGGAACTCTGGTCACCCTGCACTCTCTTGCAACCAGCCCTGGGCTCCCGTGGGAAGGAGGCAAGCCCAGTATTCCTCTCCCTTGCTGGGCTCTGGCTGAACAGCTTGTGGGGAAAAAAAGTGAAAGGCTGTGGTTGTGAGAACCACGGTGGGGTGGAAGGGCCAGGAAGGAGGAGATGAGGTTTCTTCACTTCCCACAGCTGCTTTCCTTCTGACTCCTCCAGTGCTTTTAAGCAGGGATAGTTCTTAATATGATTTCGGTTTTATTTGTTTTTAACTTTTCCCTGATTTTTAATCAGTGCTATAGTGGCGGTTTTTAAAAATTGTTTTTTTAAAAAACCTTTTGTAAATGTTTTAATTTGTTGTCGTGGAAGCCACCTTGGGTCCCCGCTCAGGGTGACCAGATGTCCTCCTTTTCCAAGACACATCCTACATTTCAACCTTCTCTCCAGGCGGAATTTCAAAATGTCCTCAATTTTGAGCATAACTAAGAAGCAAGAATGTCCATTTATATGAGTGTTTTTAGCTTTTATTTGGTCCTATGCTTTGGTCCTATGTTTTTCTTGAATGCCCTACATTTTGTGGTGTCTTGCCCTCTGTGGTTAGGGTATCTAGTCACCCTTCCCCTGCCTGGAAGAAAGGCAGCATAGAAATAAAGTAAACAAACAGATAAAAAACAAATCTCTTCAGCTCCCAGCTCCTGAGCTTTGTAAGGAGAAAAGGCCCCCATCCAGGCCAGATGCTGAGGGTCCCATTAACTAAGGATGCCACCCAACCTCTCTCACTTGGAGAGAAAGGCCTGTGGAGCTCTGTTGGACTAGATCTCTGCATGAATGAGTACTGAATTGGAAAATAAAATAAAAATATAAGCAGTTGTGGCCCCGTTTTGCCCATTACAAAGAAACAAAGCATACCTTTATCATGATCACACCTATGCGGTAAGGTCTGTCTTTATTAAGGTGAACTAAAGAAGAAGAAGTAAAGAAACGTGTAGGTTCTCCCAAATTATGATTATATGTTGAGTCTCCCCTGGGGGAAAAAAGGAAAGAAACAAAAGAAAAGTGTGGCAGAGGGAAGACCTGGCTTTCCACATCATGCCAAATCTCTCTTCTGCGAAGAGTTCTAGAAAGTTAGAAGCCTTACTTGCAATGTTATATTTTTCTTGGTCCTAAAATTGTTACCCTGCTGTGGATTATGCATAGAACCGGGCTGTAAATTATGCTGAACAGCCCATGCAACTCCCTTGCACTTCTTGTGAGTGCTATAGGTTAAGAGTTGAAACAGAAGTGGACACTTTTTAAATCAATGTGTATTCTTATTAGTATAAGCAATATATTGTACCTGCAGGTCTGGGAAATACAAGGTCTTTTCATGTGGGTTGAGGAATTTCTATGTGTCTGTGTGCTCTGTTACCACTTCACATGCACTTTTTCTATATCCTTAAAAAATTTAATTCAACATTTCTTTCTTTTATGTGATCAAACTTTTTGTTGAATGAATAAGTATATGCCCAGACCTTCTTCTACTTTAGTTTTAGCTTCTAAGCCTTATTTGACTCCTTCAATCATGATTGCTTCTCCTTTGCAGCTATAAAAGAAAAGTTAATTTTTTTAATGAACACATACTTCCTGTTTTTTAAAAACATTATCTTTTATATCCATACATATGTACCAAACATTTCTTTAACATTAGTTAATCCTTAGCATTTGAATATAAACTTCCCCCTGTGGCACAGTTGTATATTCTTTATATGTATGCATATAATGGTCTGGATTTTATCATCTCTTAACATTCCTCTCCACTACTTAAAGGCTTTAATTGGATCAGTATCTACAGTCATGTGCAGAATGCATGTTTTGTGCCAGTGAGTAACCAGTACCCAGCCCATGCTACCTTGACAAAAAAATCAGCACATTTAAAATATGCAGGCAGCAGACTTGTAAAGTAGATGTAGAATTCACCTGCTGACTAATATATCTTCCCTCAGATATTGTCAGGCTTACATTTACTTTCCTTTCACTTAATGAGGAGTCAAAGGACAAAACAGTAGTCCCACCCAAATGCATCTGTTGCTTTCCAAAATTTAGTTCCAGAGATATACACACTATTTGCTATCCATTGAGGGACTATCAAGAGTGGTTGGGAAGAAACATGGAAGAATGGTTTAGAGCATTAGTTCTCAAATGTTTTACCTTTGGGACACCCCTTTACATCTACATGTGTATGTTGCACCCCGCCCCCTTGATGCAGCATATGAATAAAAAATATTTTGTTTATTTAGAGTGCATATTTTCATTCACACATTCATGTATATTCCTATTTTAACATTTTATGAGGAAATAACATTTTAAAAAAACTAGAACAGTTTTTTTTAAAGTAATTTTAGTATTTAACTCAACATATTTAAATTTTACACATAAAAATGTTTGGAAAGAGGAGGAGGGAGGGATCAGGGCCTACATATTTCTCACCCCACTTGAGCAACTGCCCACCCCCGTCTGTTTGAGAATTACTGGTGTAGAGCCTTCTCCTTCAAACACTCCTGCCAGAGCTGACTATTGTGTATGCATAATGACCAGGTCGGCAGTTTCCTGGCTGCATTCACTAAGTCAAAAACTTGAAAAAGTTACTTTGTTGGTCATGATGAATGAAAAATTATAGGAGCAATAGTTCAACAAATTAACTTTCCAAAATTCAGCTGTGTTTGAACACTTCACGATTCTGTCCTGTCAGGCCTCTGGCACTGAAGATCTGTGTGCATATGTATGTGGTGGGGATTTAAGTAAAGGATATAGAAAGATATCAGTAGTGTGCAGCAGATAAAACATATCACCTTTTCTTCTTTCTGTAGTATCTTTTCTGTGGTTGGCAGGCAGGGAAACCCATCCTCCCTTGTGATAGTATAACACTTATGTGAGCGGTGTTAGACTGTCTAAATTTTAGCTGTGAGCAGTGTGTTGTGTAAATGTCCTATTACAAATGCATCCTTCCCAGTAAGTGAACTGTATGTGCATAGTTTAAAAGTCTCTACTTTTTGTGTCCTTCCTTTCCTAAAGAAAATGGTAATGCTGCTGAAATACTGTGCACAGTCTTAACCTATATCATAGACACACCTACTGTATGTCCTATCCAGTTGCTGGTGCGAGAAGGATATAATTGGATGTTCTGTCTCAGACATTAAAATGTTTTGTGTTGTTTCTGAGTTCGTCACATGACATGACAAACAGCCTTGTTAAAATCCTTTCCAAATCTTGCATACATATCAAGTGAAGAAACTCCACTCAAGAATTCAGCAAGCAGCTCAGATAGACATGGTGTACATGTATATGTCATAGTTTGGTACAATAAGTAAGGAAGCATTTGAGCTAACTTACCCTGGAACACTCAAACTGTGTAAATTTACAGCGCTTTCTAAATAAAGGTTAATAATAGTAATAATAATTTCTTTCTTATTAATCTTAATATCCTTTCCTCATATTCCTAATAGACTTTCTGTGAGTTTATATTGATTATCCAATAACATCTTGTGGATCCTAGTACCGTCATTCCAATTCTTCCACAGGAATTGGCCCAACTGTTAAGTCTGTCATAGGTCTAACGACTAACAGTGCATGCCTGTTCAAAAGTAACAGTCACTGAGTTCACTGAGGCTTACTCTGAGGCAGGTGTATACAGGACAGTAGCCTATATTCCTTGAAAATTCACAACTGGATATAAAATTTTCTTGCCTGAAATGATATCTGTTTTCTCTGGATTTATTGTCTGTTTATTAGCTCTCCTTCACCCACATACATGCCCTAACCACTAGTTAAGAGTGGAAATGGTTGCTTCTAGACCACATATTGATGAAAAATCAAGATTGCTATCAGCATATTTTGAAACAAATTCTAGGAAGTATTTACATAAATAGGCTTAAATGTTAATAAGCTAAAGTTACTATACCCATTTACTTGGCAATTAACTCTACTGATCTCAATAGAACTTATTTACAAGTAGACATATTTTATTTAAAGTATTTTTGTACCACCTCTCAGCCCACAAAGGCTCCTGAGGCAACACAGATAGGATTTCATTGTAATCGAATCAAGGATTTATCAAAATTATCTGGTTTGATAAATAGCCTATTATCTTTAGAAAAACACTGTGTAAAGTAATCAAGTATCTGGGGACTTCTATTCCAGCAGGCAAGAAGTCTGTGTCATGATCTGGCAGTGCATATACCTTAGAAGCTGGTGGAAGATGGAATGGAAAGGATGAAAGACCCCAGAGCATTACTCTTGCTACTATGTAATTAAAGCCGTGGGTGTGCAGCTGTGGCATTGCTTCATTTTCGTAGAGATGAAAACATGGCATGCAGCAGAAAGAGATACAGGGATCTTGTGAAAGGAATCCAATGCAATGTCAGTTAAGGGGCAGTTGCAGCCTTAACCTTCATCTGCCCCAAACAAGGACAACACGAGCAGCACTACCCAGCCCTGTGCAGATGTGTGTGTATTCAGGTTGCCTGTAGCCTTATGGTGGCCCCATTAATTTCTAGGGCTTTTTTAGGCAAGGGATATTCTGAAATTGTTTACTCAGAGGTAAATCACCACCATATAACACAAGTCAGTGTCACACTCCAATCCAGGGAGATTCTAACAAATTCAGTTTCATTGCACAAAAATTTGGAAGAGACCCAACACAACTACCACAATTATTGCAAAACCAAACACAATGTCTCTTCCCAAAACTGCATTCATCTTTTAAAGGAGAAATAACATGCTTTTCATGACTGCAATTTTTTTCAACTCTTCCAGTACTCTGCTCTGTTTAGCATACATACAGAACAACACTGTCATGCTTGTGGCAGCAATTTTTCTCAGTGGTCCAAATATCTCTCACAGTCCTCAGAGGCCACCAGCACTTCTGATACCCACACAACACAGATGTTATCTGTGAATCTTGTTGCCTTTCCTCCTAAGTATTGGGCCTTTTTATCACATTCTCAACATAAAATCAGAGGCCTAAGTCAAATTGTTAGTCCCACTTAGAGTAAACCAACTGAATCAATGAGATTTACTTAAATGTTAACTTACTATTCAGTAATTGATTCAATAGGTCTACTCTGGCTGCCTTTCTAGAGGAGGGTATAGCAATGGGATTTAAGGCTAATAGAAGCAAAAAAATTAAATACACATAAACATACACCCATTCCAACACTCACGTTTCAAGTTAGCCAGATTACAAGCAGAGAGCCAGACGTGTAACGTGGAAATCCAATGCACTTCTCTCAGACAGGACATGGCCACTTGGTTGCTGCTTCTCTTGGTTAGTCCTTGGTTAGTCGTATGAATTTGTTAAGTTGACCTGCCAATCTTTCCTTCATATCCTTATTTGTTCACTTTCCCCAGGTGGCCAAATAAGTCTTTGCCCATGAAAATGCACCTGTGCTTTTCAGGGGAAAATAATTTCTGTACCTGTGAGACTGTAGGGAAGAATATTTCCAGTGCTGTGTATGTGTGGTGGTGTGGATCCCACCAGATGACACCATAGAGGAGTGTGTCACCCGGTGGGGTAGTACACCCCAGGCTGTCTTCCATATCCCAGGCAGCCATGGCCACGCGGGACTCGGCTTTCCAGTGCACAGCGCCATTTCAAGTTGCTTAAGGCGTGCCTGCATATAATGCGGGCACACTATACAGTACTAGCTACTGACCCCTCTCCTGAAGCCATATCAGTCTTGGCAGCTGTCACAGATAGTGCCATAAATTAGTTGAAAATACAGTCAGCCCGCATTATCCACTGATTATTTATTCACAGATTCAAGCAGCCACAGATTGAAAATATTAAAAAAATATATAAGTTGCAAAAAGCAAATCTTGATTTTGCCATTTTATGTAAGTGATATCATTTTTCTATGCCACTGTGTTTAATGGTACTTGAGCATCCACAGACTTTGCTATCCATGGGGAGTCCTAGAACTACCCCCTGCGGTTACCAAGGGCTCACTATAATGTCAAACTAAGGGTGAAAACCTCACCCAAAATACTGATAGATTGAGTCAGAGGTGAAACAGAATTTAGAAATTTCAAAATGTGATCCCAAGATAAAAATAATAAATTTTCTCATTCAAATCCAAGTTTTACTTCCCTTTTAAAACTTAGAACTAACGTTTTATTAAGTTCCCCCTGTTCTTAA
This sequence comes from Sceloporus undulatus, assembly GCF_019175285.1. Taxonomy (NCBI): domain Eukaryota; kingdom Metazoa; phylum Chordata; class Lepidosauria; order Squamata; family Phrynosomatidae; genus Sceloporus; species Sceloporus undulatus. Next base: position 142,985,056 of record NC_056526.1, on the reverse strand, counting down.
AATAGGAACATGTCATTCTGCTGTTTTTATAGGCTTTAAACATCACAGAAATTCAGAACTAAAGTTTTATCAAGATTCCCCTTTCCTTAAAATGGAACATGTCATTCTGGTCTTTAAATATCATGACAGTTCCGCACGTGTCTGAAGCAGTGGTTTCCATAAATGGTACAATCTCTAAAGGCACTATTTTTGTCTGTTTTCCCTTAAATATAATAAAGGATAATGGTACAGTACTTTGCTTACCAACAAGATATTTGGTCAGTACTATCATTTCCATTCAGCGATAGTATAATGATTATATAAGTTGACTATATAAATTGGATAAGTGACTTATACTAAAATTCATTTTTCATTCTAAAATCTATTTTTTCCCTTGAGCAGATGAAATAATTTTGACACTAAGGGAAAAACTTTATTTTCTCTAAAAAGCAGATGGTGTATTTGTTATATGGGAAAGAAAAGGCCCTGAATTCACTAAACTTTTTATATTCTGTATAAACACCTATCTTTATGTTGCAGAACACCTATTCATTACTTAATTTGTCTTATTTCCAACTTAATTTGCCAGTTTGTACAGTGTATGCTAAATGTTGTTTCAAATGTTTTCACATGGCAAACCTATTTTTTCCTTTTAAAAAAATCTGCATTAAATTTACACTGGCAATAAAAATATATAAAATTTTGTCTAAGTTTTCCAGGACAGCTAAGAGATTCTCATAGTGAGATTTTGCTCTAAGCAATATATTTCTGAGGCTTTCTTCAGGTAAGCTTTAGTCTTCAGAGAGTTGGGCTTCATACATAATTTTGCAACAGTCTGTAGGTTTAGGCTGCTATATTTAGAAAATTGCTTTTTCTGAAAAGTCAAAGCAGCTCTGGATTTAGCTTTTCAGAGATTTGCTGTCACAACAAATTCTGGTTTTCTACAAACCTCACAATGCACTTGACAAGGTGATGCTCTGAACTGACTACAGAGACTTGTGGGAGGAAGGGACTTGGGAATGATGGTATTTGCTTTTGTGCTTGTCATGTCTTAAGCTTTTCAAGAGCAATTACCAACGTTTTCTTTTCTTTACAAAGGCAAGGCAACATTAGAAAAATGTCACATAAAGCTGTGAGACACAAACAGTCACTGTTCCAGGAAAATTTCATTAATCAGTTTCAGTTTAGTAATTTGTACATGCAAGTTCTCTAAGACTATACTTGGAATAGACTCAGCCAACATTTATGTGTAGGTCAGCAGCATGTAGTGATCTCCTGATATCAGTATGTGAATTTTAGGATGCAAGCTGGTGTTTGCACGATGAATTATTCACAATAACAATTCTTAGTCTCACTTCAGCTTCAGATTTACTTAAACATTAAAGTGCTTCTTCACAGATTGAGAGGAGTTGATAGTGCAGTAGTAACCTTTGCAAGTGTTTGGGCATGTTTTGTGCATTGTTAATAATATTATAGCATTTAATTTAAATATATGGGCATAGTGTAAAGAAGGTGATACTTGTGATACCAGAAGGCTTTTGTTTGTAAGCTATGCAGTTAGAAACCCAGGAAAATTTTGTATTCTTTTTTTAAAAACAATATTAAATTAAACATTCACTCCATCAATTATCAAACAACAACAAAAAACACACTCTACCAGCACAACCAAATCAGACCATATCACATACTTATTCACCCCCATTCTTCTTTAACCTTCTTCTTTCTTATCCCATCTCTCTTAATTTTCTCCCAGTTCTCCCCATTTTTTTCTATCTCGTATTGTTTTCCAGTTTTTCACACTGGAGTATAGCTCTGCTCAGATGACAGGGAGTGAACCTGGCTTAGCTTGAGCTTTGTAACATCTAATTCCTTTATTATTATTTCGTTTATTTGACTAACTTTGAATTTCTTTCCCCTTACTCTGTCTCCTTGGGATAGAGCAACAAAGGTAGTATATGGGTTTGCTAGTTCTTTGTCTGTAAACAGAAATTAAACTGGAAATAAGATAAATTACATTAAGCAGTGAATAAGTGCTCTGCAACGCAAGGCAAACTAAGATAGTATGTACTGTAATCATGCATTTTCTTTTACTGTTACATGTGCTTAATGTGCAATAATTAAATTATAAACTTTTTTTTCATTTTTTCAATGCTACCCTCCTCCCACAGATCGGACTCAAAGTAGGCAACAAGGAAATAGTACAAATAGTATAAAATGAATGGAAGGAAAATATTTTAAAAACCCACACAATTTGAAATCTGTAATCAGAAAAAAGACACAGCAAATGAGTTTAGTTGCCCAAAGCCTGACTGATAATAATATAATATAAAATAAAAATCTAGAAGAGAAATATTGTTTTAATTTTCCACTCCCAAGTTGAAGACCATCCTGTTCAGAGAAGCGTTCCCAGGCTTTGCATGATTGTCACTTGCTATTTGATGTTCTTTTTTGTTGTTTTATTGAACCGTTTCCTGTATTGCTATGTATTTTATATGTATTATCCTATTATTTCTTAGATTGTACGCCATAGGCAGGTTTACTCTTCTATATTTATTGTTTTTATGTACAGCGCTGTGCAAATCTACAGCTCTATATAAATAAATAAATAAATAAATAATAAGTATAGATGATTTGCAGTCATTGGGAGAGGGAGTAGAGAATTTGCTTATTTAATTGTTCTTTGTGTTCTCTTGACCCAAAATGTATCATTTATATGCAGTTTTAATGGCTATCAGTATTATCCAAGAATACATCAATAGATGTATTCATTATGTTTATGTGTCAGGCAGAAAGTCACTTTAAATTGCATTTCATCATAACAATCAACTACAAAAATCCTCAAAAAGGGATATCTAGGCTTAATATAATTAGTGAGGTTTTTTTAGAAAATTAATTCTCACTGACTTTTCCAATTGTGAAAAAGAAAGATATATCATATGTTTATAATGACCCTAGAAAAGCAGAATGGAGGTAAGAAAGGCATGGTTAAATTAATTGATTTTTGCTGGTGTTTTGAAAATCTGATTCAGGACCATTTCCTCAGTGATAAAAGAATGATTAAATTAATCTGCTTAATTCCACTTTTCCTTTTATAATCCTAAATTAATTTTTGTTCTACAATTATCCATGCATTGTGTACCTTCTGAATTGATTACTGCAGTCAATTGTGTGGGAGCTAACACTGTAACTTTTCCAGATTGGCAGATTATGTAGCACAAACATCTCTGCTAGTTTTTGGACAGGAAAACAAAGATGGATGGTAGAAAGGGTCTGCTACCCTTTCCCCATAAACAAAGGTGTGGGGGGCAGAATGACATTTCAGTGTGAGTGGGGGGCTTTCTTTTACAAGCTGATCAAAGAACTTTCTCTGTTTTCTTTCCATTTCTTTCTCTTTTTAATTGATAAAAAGGCAGTAGCTTGATGTAAGCAGAGTTGCTGTGCTTGGCTGTGAAAAAGAAATAATAATGCCCTTGGAATGACACTCTGTGATGACAGTTTTCAAGGAAATAACCATGGGTGCATCTACACTGTAGAAATAATACAATTTGACACCACTTAAAGTGCTGTAGCTCCATCATATGGAATCCTGGAATTTGTAGTTTTACAGGGTATTTAGCCTTCTCTGCCAAAGAGGGCTGGTGCCTCACAAAACTGCAAGTCCCTGGATTCTTTAGGATGGAGCCATGGAAGTTAAGATGGTGCATTATTTCTGCATTGTAGATGTATTCCATGTTTGTGTGAGGAAGGAAGGTTGGAAAGGGAAGAGCTGTAGCAGCCCCTTTAAAATTTGATACATTTCAACATCTGGTAAAGTGGACTGGAGTCCACAAAAGCTGAAATATAACAATTAACCAAAAAGGTGGCTACTAGATCTCTTTTATGGTGACATGGCATTGTTCAGAGTCCTGGCACTGGGAAAGGAGAAGGTTGCCCTGATAGGATTAGCCATCTTTTCCAAAACTGTTACTGCTATTAAGACTCAGAATTATTCTTTAGCACATTATCTGCCCCATTTCCCAGCCATGTGGCTGGTGGGTCTTCTAAGTTGCTATTTTTTTAAAATAGAAGTGAGGAAATTAAAAGCATCAACCTTCATATTATGTCCTTACAAATACCCCCATCTTAATTTTTCCCTTCCAAACACTTAAATATTCATCCATTCCTCCTGCTAATTTGGAGAAGATTAGTCCGCTAGAGACCCTGGAAGTGTATTCACATCCACATGTGAATATCTTGTATAGTTCTGAATTTAACTAGTACAGGCTGCACAGAGAGTTTTATACTGTACATGTAGTTTGACTGCACTGGCTTCTATTTAGCATATGGATACAATTTAGGGTACTGATGTTGATCTTTAAATCTCTCATACTGATCTGGGCCTGGTATGTCATGTAAAACAAGGCATCTGCTAGATTGCTTCCCTTGGTATGATTAACAGCTGGGCTTTCAATGTTCCCACCCTGAGATGTCAGATCTGTAAATGCATGGATTGAACCTGTTCTGTGATGGCATTGCAATTGTAGAGTTGCTTTCATCATCCAGTCCTTTTATTTTAGAAAGATAGCAAAACCTTTTTCTTCTAACTTATATGTGGGGTTTACTGCTTTTTATTTTAAATGATTGTGACCCATTTTATGTGCTGCATAGTATAACAGCATCCTTGAAATGAACCAGAAAAATAAACCCCACTACTAGATCATAATTAAAATCTGTTTAGTTCTAGTTTAACAATCAGCAGCTTACTATATAGATTAAGGCTATGTTTTACTGCATATAAATGGTAAGTATTAATACAGACAAAGCACTTCACTGTGGCCACAAAAGCACTTGATTGATTCATGGAGTTGAATCTCCTACAGTGCTGCAAACATTTGTTTGTGCTTCCCTATGGTGGTATTTGTGTTGTCACCTTTACTTAAAAAAAAAAAAAAAAAGAACTGGCATTTAATATTTTAGCCAGGCAGTTAAACCTCATACAGGAGTAGGAAACGTATTGCAATTGTTTAGTGACCTCATCAACATTTTAAGCACGTAGGTAACAAGATGCATATTTTTATAGCTCTGATGCTCTATTCCATGTGTTCATCATAGTATCCATGAGCCTCTGTGTCAGAACTTGCTTCCCCCTCCCCTAATCATAGAATCATAGAATCATAGAATCGTAGAGTTAGAACAGACCACTAGGGCCATCCAGTCCAACCCCCTGCCATGCAAGAAATCACAATCAAAGCATCCCCGACAGATGGCTGTCCAGCCTCTGTTTGAAGACCTCTAAGGAAGGAGACTCCACCACACTCCGAGGGAGTTTGTTCCACTGTCGAACAGCCCTTACTGTCAGGAAGTTCCTCCTAATGTTGAGGTGGAATCTCTTTTCCTGTAGCTTGCATCCATTGCTCCGGGTCCTAGTCTCTGGAGCAGCAGAAAACAAGCTTGTACCCTCCTCAATATGACATCCCTTCAAATATTTAAACAGGGCTATCATATCACCTCTTAACCTTCTTTTATCCAGGCTAAACATCCCCAGCTCCCTAAGTTGTTCCTATAGGGCATGGTTTCCAGACCTTTCACCATTTTAGTTGTTCTCCTTTGGACACGCTCCAGTTTCTCAACATCTTTTTTAAATTGTGGTGCCCAGAACTGGATACAAAGCAGAATACAATGGCACTATGACTTCCCTTGGTCTAGACATTATACATCTATTGATGCAGCCTAAAATCACATTGGCCTTGTTAGCTGCCGCATCACACTGTTAACTCATATTCAGCTTATGGTCTACTTGGATTCCTAGATCCCTTTCACATGTAGTTTCATTCAGCCAGGTGTCCCCCATCCTGTATCTGTGCATTTCATTTTCCCGCCCTAAGTGCAGTACCTTACATTTCTCTGTGTTGAATTTCATTTTGTTAGCTTTGGCCCAACTTTCTAGTCTATTCAGGTCATCTTGAATTGTGATCCTGTCCTCTGGAGTATTAGCTACTCCTCCTAATTTGGTGTCATCTGCAAATTTGATAAGTATGCCCCCAATTTTGTCCTCCAAGTCATTAATAAAGATATTGAATAGCACTGGGCCCAGGACAGAGCCCTGTGGGACCCCACTGGTCACTTCTCTCCAGGATGAAAACGAACCATTGTTGAGCACCCTTTGGGTTCGGCCAGTCAACAAATTACAAATCCATGTAACAGTTACTTTGTCAAGTCCACATTTTACAAGCTTGTTTGCAAGAATATCATGGGGAACTTTGTCAAAGGCCTTACTGAAATCAAGATATACTATATCCACAGCATTCCCTTCATCTGGTGGCGCAGTGGTTAAATGCCTGTACTGCAGCCATTCATTCAAAACCATAAGGTTGTGAGTTCTAGACCAGCAAAAGGGCCCAAGCTCGACTCAGGCTTGCATCCTTCCAAGGTCGCTAAAATGAGTACCCAGACTGTTGGGGGGCAAATTAGCTTACTTGCTAATTAGCTTACTTGCTGTTCAGCGCTATGATCTTTGGAATAGTGGTATATAAATAAAACAAGTTATTATTAATTATTATTATTATCTACCAAGCTGGTAATTTTATCAAAGAAAGAGATTAGATTTGTCTGGCATGACTACCCTAAAGGAAGATATAAATGACAGGATCATAACATATAACAATTGAAGTAAAGCGTGCAAAGGTGTGTGTGTGTGTGTGTGTGTGTGTGTGTGTGTGTGTGTGTGTGTTTGGGAGGAAAAACCTACTTCATTATAAAATGAAAAAAGGGAGGAATCTCGTGGCACCTTAATAAATGTGCCACTAGAACCCCCTGGCCTTTCCTCATTATTAAATAAAGTATCTACTATGAACAAACATGGCAGGTGTTTTCAAGCTAAGGAAGGCTGCTGTTTAAACTTTTGTACAGTCAGCGTGAAGTAGTAGTTTGAGTGATGGAGACTATGGCTTGATTCCTGATTGGCCATGAAACTCACTGGTTGACCTTGCACAAGTCACACTCTCAGCCTCAGGGGAAGGTGATGGCAAACCTCCTCTAAACAAATCTTACCAAAAAAAGAAAAACCCCAAACGTGATAGGTTTGCTTGGGGATTGCCATAAGTTGGAAATGACTTGAAAGCACACAGTATCCCCCCTTTCTGAAGGGCAAATCTGTAGGCAGCTAGAACAGACATTCAGTTGATGAGATGTTGATAAATCAACATGATTAAAGCTCATTGATTCTTTGGGTTCACTCTAGCTGGGACTAATATCTAGAGTTTAGCTCAATATAGTAACACAGGGAAATAGCTTCATGTCATTGAGCTGATCTTACCAACTGTCAAGAATTAAAATGAATCTTATCCAGAACATGCCCAGTTTTATTTAATTTTATGTTGTGATGAAAACTTGCCATGCATCTTTGGATACAGATTTTGAAACATCCATTTTAAGGTAGGTGGGGCTTATGTAGAAACACTCCAGTTGCATGCTCTCTGACAATTCTAAACAGGCTGTGAACAAGTAAATATTGGTTATATGTTGAAAGTTGATTTAATCTTCAAATGTTGAATAGAATTGGATAAAATATTCTATGTTTGTAGACCAATTGTTAGGAGAAAAAGCATATAAATGTGTTTTCCATGTGGCATTTTTTTTTAGTTTTTCTGCCTTGTGTTAATTCTGATTTGATCTTCAGAAGATTCTATGTTTTTCAAATCCTACATTAAGCACGCTCATCCACAGAACTAGCAAAAAATAGCTACACATTCAAAGTCCTATAAATAGAACTGTTTGCTTTATACAGAAAGTTAGTTCCTTGGACAGATTCCCATTTTATTTAATTTTGTTACTCATGATAATTTTTTTCCACTAACTGAGTGTTTATAATATTTGCAGAACCTTTAGGAATGAAGCAGGCAACACTCATGTGAATATTTATCTTTAATGTGTTTCTTGGTGATGCCAAAATGTGATGGAGAGATCAGAGGCAAAGGAGAGTAAGGGTTTTACACACCTAAAAGTATACAAGAGGGACAGACATGGGTGCAGCTTTTCATGTTAGAGAAGCTGAAGTATCTGTCCTGGTGCACATCTTAATCATTATATTTGACCAATAGGTATTTATTTAGAGTGGACCATGGTATTGACTCAAGGCCATGCTACCGTCTGTGTTGTATATCTCTTGATTGCAAATCTGGCACTGCATACATAGCTATGTGTTGTTATACTGCAGGAACTGCTTAGTAATTAGTGGTTCTTGCGCATAGATGTTTTGCATATTCCACTTAGGTTTGTCAGAGAACAGGATATGTCTGTTCAGAAAAAGTGTCCGTATTTACAACATCACTATGAGACCAGTTGGGTTGAGAGGGTGATGACTCCCAAGACCACTCAGTGAGATTCATCAAGCATGGTGTCTTATTGTAGTAGCTCAACTTCTTAGCTACTGCCCCACCTTAGAAGAACATATAGCAAAACATATAGTTGCTAGAGTTTAGGGGGGAAATTATTTTTTGGACTACAACTTCCATTATATCCAGTCAGTATGCCCTCTGGTAACTTTTCCAAACTGTGGTGAATGCCAGGACAGTAACACCCTTTTTGTATCTTTTATTTGAGAGTGGGCTTCAGCACTTGGCTGTGGCTATTTTTTCTATTCATACTAGATACAATGTTTCAGAACAGTATTCCAAAATGCTCTTTCCTAATTAACAGTATTCCTGTAGTAATAAAGACATCACCTGATGTTTTAAAAGTCAAAGCAGAAAGAACTTCATCAACTAACATTTGCTTAAGGTTTTCTCAGATCCTTCTATTCCAGGGTTTGTGTCTTCAAAATGAACAATATCTCCTCCATAATTTTGGTTTACTGGGTTATATGCCAGAAGACAGGGAAATGAGAGGTACAGTACCATATTACAATATCAGTGCTGCTATGCCAGATATGTTAGGATTTGTTTGTGGATTAACATTAATTTGAATCAAGGTGATTTTTAAAATATTCATTTGAAATGGTTGCTTGACAGTATTCCATTGAACAGCATGACTACTTATGTACAATACTGTAGTGGCAAACAGCCCAACAGAAACAATGCCTCCCTTAGATGTCTGTTTTTAATGGGATGTGTTTAAAGTGGTAAACACAGACTCAGGAAAACTTTAATTGCAAGAGACACAGTTTCAGTTCCCATACTTCATTGTTTGTGACAGCCTGACACATTACTTGTTCCAGAGAAGCCTGAATGTTATTTACATCTCTGATGATTTATAGCACTTTCTTCCCACCCACCCCCATTGTATCCATTCTACTTTTACAGTTGTTCTCTTGAGAGCATTCCTGACAAATGAGCTCTTCCTCTTTATATTAAAAATTCATGGCAAAGAATTTAATAGTGAGTAGAAAATGCATTATCTAGATAAAATGTCAAAGTTCCACATAACAAGATCGAAAGATTCTAACACAACCATAAATCACTGTACAGAGAAATGCTGCTAGCTAACTTTAAAGTTCAACAACCAAACAGAAGAACAATCACATCGATGTCTGCTGTTATGTAGATAGTTGCATATGAGAAACAGCCATGTGAATAAGCACACAAAAGTTATTGTTCTGTAGGTGGCTGGCAGAAGGAGGATGAAGAACTATATTTCTGTACTGTTCATGAAGAAGAATTCTCTCTTGTGGCATCATTTCTCATTTCTATGGTGTTTCCAGAGGAGGAATGGAGTACTTCACTCTTTGCCAGCTTGCCCTTTCATTCACCTTCTTGAAATTCCATGTGCTTTGCTTCACATCTATGGCAAGCAGGATAATTCTTAAATACCAATGTTGATGGTGAGGTTAAAACAAACAGGAAAAGGTTCAGGCTGGCATGACCCATCTGGAAATAGTATTTATTGAGTTATGAAAGTTTGTTTTCTTGAAAGTTTGGCTGTAAATCACTTTTCTAATCAGAGAAATCTGATTTACAGAATACTTTTGCACGATATCATTTTACCAAAGTTAAGAATTTTTTTAAGCCCCATTGTTTTTTGTGGGAAAGGTAATCATACATTTAAATCTCATCCACTGGCTTTAATCATTAACACCAGAGGAAGAGATTTAAACATACGATTACCTCTCCTACCAAAAAAACAATGGGACTTCAAATGTTCCTAACTAAAGTAAATGAAATTTTACCATAAGTAATGTTTAATCATTTTCTTTAAACAACAACAAAAACAATGTTGTGGCCCTCCACCATGTTCAAAATGCAGAATGATTCCCCCACCATGCTGACAGGGATCCACCTCTTCTTTAATATGACTTAAGTGCTCTTAAGCATTATCTGGATCACATCTATTGTTTAAGCAGTGATACCTGGATGGCCTACCAGCTATCTTCTGTCCTTGACCCAAAGGAGCAAAACACCCTCTATGTAGGGAGCTGGATAAGTTTAGCCTGGAGAAGAGAAGGTTAAGAGGTGATATGATAGCATTATTTAAATTAAGGGGTATCATACTGAGGCTGGAGCAAGCTTGTTTTCTGCTGCTCCAGAGAACAGTACCCGGAGCAGTGGATTATAACTACAGGAAAAGAGATTCCACCTCAACATTAGGAAGAATTTCCTGACAAGAGCTGCTCAATAGCAGAAGACACTCCCTAGGACAGTGGTGGAATCTCCTTCTTTGGAGGCTTTTAAACAGAGACTGGATGGTCATATCAGGGGTGCTTTGATTCTGTGTTCCTGTATGGTGGTGGTGGGGGGGTTGGGCTGATGGCCGTTGTGGTCTCTTTCAACTCTATGATTCTGTGTCTAACCTGGAGTACTGCTAGCAATCCTGTGTAAATGAGGGAAAAGATAGGCAGTGGCTGTAAACCACCAATTTCATAATAAATCAACATGGTATACTTTAATTGAGGTCCTGTCTGCACTGGCCAGGATACTCTGGGGGGCAGCCTGGGTATTGGAGCTGCCCCAACCTCCCCCATTACCTCAGCCCTCTGTTCTCACTCTGGCTGGCTGTTTGCATGCAGGTCCTGCTGTGCCACCTGGCATCGCCGCAGCATGTCTCTTCTCTCTGAGGTCAGAACAATGTTGGGCACATGGTAGGCACTTGGTTCTGACCTCAGACTGAGTGATGTGCAGTAGTGATGGCAATAGGCATAGCAGGACACATTTGAAAGAGCCATCCAGTGTCAGAATGGAGGGCTCTGGTTCTTTTGGGAAGAGTAATTGTAATATAAAGTGAGGTTTATCCTGGTTCTGGTGCTGAATGGGCCAGATATCATACTGTCTGTTTGCATCAGAACCAGGGTTTGGGCTGGCCATTTTATTTGTCCTGTGTAGAAAGTGCCTGAGATGAGAGTATCCTCCCGCTGGACTTGACTGTTTTCCTTTTCTTCAGCCTGGCTGTGAGGAGGAAATGAAAGCTTTTTCTTCTTCTTTTGATTAACCATGGTTTGCCATTTTCCTGAACCTAACAAACAGTTGTTCTTCATTCACTTGTTCAAAACAAGACAGTGTAAAGCTATCAACTATACAGTTGTGTTGTTTCAACATACTATGGTTAGCTTCTAAATTATACCATAGGAAGAAAGGAGAGGGGACATGCACAAGCCCAAGGGAGGCTTATCGTGATAAACTATGGCCCCATACAGACAGGCCAAAATAAAGCTGCTTTGGGTCACTTTGGAGGTATGCTGTTTTAATGATGCATGTGTAATAAGAGTCCGGAATTTGTGCCAAAGCTGCGCTCAAGTCCTTAGGATCGTGGCTTTGGCATGGCTTCTGGATTCTTAGTACGCATGCATCATTTAAACAGCATACCTGCAAAGTAAACTGAAGCAGCGTTATTTTGGCCTGTCTATATGGGGCCTATGTTTTATTGTGGTGTCCAAGCATAGCTATTATCTTGGTGGCAGATGAGACGAGGTAGATAAAACTGATGGAAACACAGCCATTGCTACCATTCATTAAGATGAAAAGGGCTGCTTTCCATGGTAGAATTTAGGAGAATAGTTCATGGTAGTAAATATTGTCAGAATAATTCCAGAAGACATTATAATTGTATGTCTAAGCACTGAAATGACATTTGCTGCTATTGAGTAGTAAGATTACTTAGATGGGTACTTTAAAGAAAGGATGAGCAGGTGATTTGAAGAAGAAAAAAATCTTGGGAATTATTTCCTGTTGAGTGAAAGTAGGATTGCAACCTAAAATCATAATTGTCTGCAATAATGTTGCATTGTCAAATTTATATTTGAACAAAGCTGGCTTCTCAAATGCTCCAAGCTGAACTAATAGTTATTTTTTCCTGTTTTATGGAAGGGGGAGAGGGGAAAGCAACAGGAGCTGGGTGGACCAGGAGAAAAGTTCCTTAAAAGGTCAGCTGTAGCCTATTAATTTCTTCCTCTTAGTGTAGCTAATCTGATATCCTATTAATAGCCAATTCCAGTTGAAAAGTTAAAGAGCTGGACTATTCTTTTTGTTTTATTTTGTTTTTAATTCTGACAGTGTGTGTGTGTGTGTGTGTGTGTGTGTGTGTGTGTAGGAATTAAGACATTTAGGCCTGTTACAGACTGCCAAAATAAAGCTGCTTCAGGTC
>NC_056526.1:142966002-142972518 GCF_019175285.1 Sceloporus undulatus | reverse complement strand
TCTTTGGAGGTATGCTGTTTAAATGATGCATGCATCCTAAGAATCCGGAAGCTGCACCAAAGCTGCACTCCAGTGCTTAGGAATGGAGTGTGGCATTGGCGCAACCTCTGGACTCTTAGGGCCCATGCATCATTTAAATAGCATACCTCCAAAGAGACCTGAAGCAGCTTTATTTTGGCAGTCTGTAACAGGCCTAAGTTACTACACCATTGCATAAGGGACACCATGGCCTGTTACAGACTGCCAAGATAAAGCTGCTTCGAGTCTCTTTGGAGGTATGCTGTTTAAATGATGCATGCATCCTAAGAATCCGGAAGCTGCACCAAAGCTGCACTGCAGTGCTTAGGAAATTGGAATGGAGTGTGGCTTTGGCGCGACCTCCGGACTCTTAGGACCCATGCATCATTTAAATAGCATACCTCCAAAGAGACCCGAAGCAGCTTTATTTTGGCAGTCTGTAACAGGCCTTAGAATCTGTAAAGAGTTCTCAAGCATTATATATTTTTATAAATTATTATCTTCACTACCAGTTATAAGAAGGAGATATATATGTATATGTATGTACATATTCATACACATATGTATAAAAGTGGCGTAGTGGCTTGAGTGTTCAACTATGATTCTGGAGACCAGGCTTCAAACCCAACTCAACCATGGTAACTTACTGGGTGACCCTGGATATGTCAAACACTCTCAGTCCCAAAGGAAGGCAAGGGCAAACCACCTCTGAAGAAATTGTGCCAAGAAAACACATTGCTTTAGTGTTACAGTAGTGTCAAGTTGGAAGCAACTTGAAGGCACACCACAAAAAATTCCTGTGGTCCTACACTTGTCAGGTGGTTATTTCATTGCAGCAATTTAGCACTTGGTAGAATAGTTAGAACACACATATGGCATGTATAGCAATATGGTCTTTTCTCAAAACCTACATTTTCACAAAACGAATAGTGAATTATGGAGAATGGGAAATAGCTAAGCTCTTTTGATCTATAGACAGTATCAAGCATTTATTATGTCTTCTACAGTCTAGTTGGGATGAAGCACACCCTATTTTGAGAAGAAAGGGCTAAAGATGACATCAGTTGAAAATCACTTTGCTTTTTTGTTTGTTTGACTTGGCAGCCATTTTCAAAGAAAACCTCCCACATACAGACCTTAAAAGCTTGCTACTATGCTACATGAACTTCATGAGAAGCCAGTCTCAGCTGCAGATGGGAGTTTTCAAAGATTGCAGCCCCTGGCTAGTTTCCAACCAGCATATTAAGGCAATTACACCACAGTTTCTGTTGCTAATACCTGTGTGGTTAAAACCTTGAGTTTGTATAAGAATTCCAATACTTCACCCTAGTTATCAGTAAATTTTGACTGCCTGTTTAAAGCTGTCACAAGATAGAAAGTAGCTGTAAAGATGAAACAAACAAATATTGTTTTAAAATGAAACACAGACAAAAATCTGATCCCATAGCAAACGAACCCAGTAGATTAGGTTGGTTTGAGCTTTATTTTATTTTATTGATTGGTGTGAACCTTTTGGGCCAATCTACAGGCAGGTCAACACTGGCTAGAATATTCTGGGATGCTGCTGAAATATTCTGGCCCAAGAGCTGCCCCAAATTTCCCCTAATAATGTATAATTTCCAGATATTTTGAAATGACATGAACATCATTTTTCCCCATCATTTTTTTCCAGAGGGGAAGGAATGGCAATGTGAGTGAAAAATGAAATATGAATGATCTGTTACTTTAAAAAAAATGAAATATATAATTTATAACTTCTTTGGACAAATTGCCTGACTTTAGAAATTTACAAGAAAAATATATTCCTTTTTAATGTTTTAGGCTAGGTAAACGTATACAAAGGAGCATACATAACATAATTCTGTGTTTGATTATGTACTGTTTGCTGTGGTCTGGATGAAGTTAAGGACCTTCCCAACAGTGGGAGGTCTGCAAATTCTTTACCCTGAATTGAGCATCATCCAAAAGCTCATGCAGGCGCGCTACACATGCGCTGAAAGTACGTGTTAGGGTTAGGAAGGGGCGTATTAGGGTTAGAAAGGGGCGTCTAGAATAGACGCCCCTCAACCCTAGTACGGACTGTGTCCATACAAAATGGCAGCGCGACTAGTGCCTCACGGCACCACTTCCAGGGTGCAAAAAGAAGTGCCATATTGGGGCTTCTTTTTGCTCCGCGAGGGAGCCGTGCGGTTTGGCTGCTGCGGCTCCCTCGCAGGGCAACCGGCAGCACCGGCAGACTGCCGCTTTTAGGCGGTCTGTAACGCGTTGCAGTAAGAGTGGAATTTATAGATTCCACTCTTACTCTCTACTGACACATACTGTATATATTCATGTATAGGTCTAGAAATTTAGGCTGAAAAATTGACCCAAAAAAACTGAGTCAACTTATCCATGGGTCAATGTAGGTACTGTACTTTAACTCTCATTTTTTAAAAAAGGAACCATCCCCTGGTGAAAAGAAAGAGTGTAATTGGTTCTGGAAGCAGTACCTCCCTCTATTCTCTCAGCCATCCAGCCTTTAAAGTAAGCACAAAGTTGTATCTGCTGGAATTTTGTAAGTGTTCTTTGGCATTGTTTACTTTTGCTCCATCATTTAGATCCTTTGTTACATGCCCCTAAGTTTTACCCTCGACTTATCCATGGGTCATATTAAAATCCAATATTTTGGCCCCCAAACCTGCCCTTGACTTGTACACGCGATTGACTTGTAGTCGAATATATACGGTAGGCTTTACTGGATTGAATTGAAAGTACACCCAGGTGTACTACAGAACTACAGTCCAGGTTCCTTATGAAATTCCTATTCTTAACTACACAATTGCACTCATAACAATTTAGTGGGCCCTTGGTATCCACAGGGGTTTAGTTTCAGCACCTCTGTAAATATCAAAATACGTGGATGCTCAAGTCCCATTACATGCACTGATATAGTAAAATGGTGTTCCTTATATAAAATGGAAAAATCAAGATATGCTTTTTTGAATGTGTGCGTGTGTAATATTTTCAAGCCACGGATGGTTGAATCCATGGGTACGGAGGGCTGACTGTATCACATAGGTCCAAAATACACTGCAGAAGTCATCCAGATTGAAACTGCTTTAACTGCTTTGGCTCAGTGCTAGGGAATCTTAGGAATTGTAGTTTATTGTGGCACCAAATCTCTCTGACAGAGAAGGCTAAGTGTCTCACAAACCTACGGTTCCCAGAATTCCCTCACACTGAGCCAGGGCAGTTAAAGCGGTCTCAAACTTAATTATTTCTAAAGTGTGTTTTGGACGATCATCTATCTTGCCAGATTGGTAATTTTGATCTGCAGTCCCTATTCAAATCACTGGGAACGGAAGTACTTTTGCAGTGTTCCCAAGAGCAGCTTTTCAGTATCATTGCCTTTTAAAATTGGTAATATGCACTATATTTAAAAACAAATGAAAACCCCCTTTCCCATGGAAAGTTAACAAGCAGACAGTATGTGCAATAAAAATTAAAGGGCTCTGTTGGGTTTAGCATCTTATGTGCCACTTTACATGCAAGAAAACTATATTTTTGTCATCTTTATTTATGTCAAGTTATTCTCAGCAGTGTAGTCTACAGAGAAATCCCCCGAAGTATCTCTTTAATTCATTACTTGTGACAGAATTCAGAGTGAATGGAATGTGTGTTTCATACTGGGTTATGTCAGTAATGTTGCCACATGAATACTACAAATTAGAAGACATTTGTAGGAGCAGAGAAAGTGTGTGCATGTGAGAAGAGAGTGATAAAGAGAGGGGCAAGGGAAAGAATGCAGGAAGAGGGAGAGACAGCAGAGAATATTTAATCATTCTTTGCTAAGTTTGCAAACTTTACTTGGTGAGATTTCTTTTCTGCATTTTTGCAAACCCAGTTCTCTATTATTAAAGGAATTGGAAGAGTCGTTTGCAAATAACTATCTCCCTATTATTAGCTGATAGATCTGGACTGTCAAAGGGCATAGGATGGGGGTTTGTCCCCAACTTAGTTCAGTGTTTTGTAGGTGCTGGTTATGCCAGCATGATTCCTGCTTCAAAATATTCCCACTATTGCTATATGAAATGGAGCTTGAAAGTATCATGTAACACTAATGCTGAATGACTGAACACTTGAGGGCAACTAGGAAGGAAGCAGTGCCCCCCCCCCCCCAATATGGTGGTTCCAAAGTTGTTGGGGAGTGTGTGCATATGTAACAAATAATCTTTTAAGTTTGGGAGTCGGGGGGGGGGGGATAGCACCTTAGGCATGAATTGACCAGAGGTATGCATTTTAAAGAAGGGCCTACCACCAAAGAGCAGCTCATGATACTGCTGTTTCTACTCCAAAATAATAACCATTTGGAGTGCCCAATCAACTTGAAACCCACTCAGGAAGTGTGGTTAGCAGCTGCCAAACTCACTTCCTGCTGTTGCTGTTAATTTTTCTACTATTTATTTTCTGATGGAAGAAGAAGGGTCCTGTTCTTTTTTAGAAGTTTAAAAATACTTTGAGAGGGATTCCTCTGGATTTCTAGTAAGGAAACAGACAACACTCCCCTGGCCTCTATGACTAAAGTAATATATTAATAATAATTGGTGTGTGCCTTCAAGTTGTTTCTGATGTAAGATGATCCTATGTAAACCTATCACAGGATTTTCTTGGCAAGATTTGTTAAGAAGGGGTTTGCTTTCCTCTGAAGCTGAGAGCATGTGACTTGGCCAAGGTCATTCAGTGAGTTTCTTCGTATAGCCAAGCGGGGATATGAACCTTGATCACCGGATTCATAGCCCAGGGCTCAAACTACTACACCGCATTGGCTTTCATTAATAACAATTAATGTAACAAAACTTTTTTATGAATTGTTATTAATAATTAATACTAAAATTACTAAATTTTGATTACAGGAAATATTGGTACATTATTTAACAATTGCAATTTCCACTTGGGAGAGGCAGAGCACTTTTGACTCTCCAGATGTTTCAGACTGTAGATCTACACAGTCACTTACCAATGACAGTGCTGGATGGTGCTTCTGTTAGTTGCAAAAATACCTGAAAGGCCCAAAGTTACCTTACCTATAAACCAAATCACAGGAAATATGGCCTCTCCTTAGACCCCTCAGTGGTCACAAGAGGTTTTTTTTTGTCACGTTAGAAAAGTAAATGGAAGAATCTTCAGCCAGTTCATAAAGTTAAAGCAAGATAAATATTTTAGCTTCCCTATCCTGAAACTTCGACAAAGCATTTTCCTGCCCCCTCCCCCCCCCCCCCCCCATTTTTGGATGTCCTCCACCTTGACTGTAAATAGTTTGGGCAAACATACAGGCCTAACATAAGGACCTTTAAGATTTTTTTTTAGCCCAAATTGTTTATGGAGAAGGGAGGTGGGACTGTGTCATTTTATTGTCCCATTATGTCTGGGAAACCCCAATATGCTAAATATAAACAGTTTTGCTAGCTACTTCTTCCATCTTCACATTGCAAATGTCATTGTTTAAGAAACTTTTTTATACTATCCAATAAGTAAATTTTTCTGGGTGGTCTGCAGGTTAAATAAGTAAGTACATAAATAAAACATGAAAGATAAAAATCTAAAATAGGGTAAAAATCAGCAGCCACATGGCTCAAGAATTTATCCTTTGGTTGTACAAAGCAAATGAGGTTCAAACCAGATCTGTGAATGAAATTTCATATGCCTTTATCTTTCATTAAAAACAGCCATTGTATATAATTTAGATCAGATCCATGGGACCCTGATAGGCAATTTAATTCTCCTCCCCAAGTGGCTATTAACTGCAGTGCCATAGGAACCCATACTGTGATATTTTGAGGACTGCCGATGTTGCTGAGAAGTTAATTGTATCTCTATCATTATTTTCTTCCCTTTAGCTCGATGGATTAAACATCAATTTATATTACACTCTTAGATTATATCTGTGCATCTTATATATAAGAAAGAAATGTCTAATAATTAAAGGGGGAAAATCCATCATACAAGTAAAATAGATCCAAAGTACATTAACTTTTATTAGATAAACTGTTTTGTTTAAATGATTTGTGATTAGAATAATTCTTCATAGAATAACAATACAGTTTATATTGTTTAAGAATTGCTAAGAACATTTTTAATAAAATTAAAAATGTGTACTGCAGTTGCTTAACCTTAATAGCATTTTTGATTGTCATTCAGTTTAGGGACACATGCCTAAATGTTTTTCTTTTCAGACAAATGCAGAATCTCTATTCCTTTGGAATTACTTAAAATGAATGTTTAGTTTATGATTTCTTATGTAAAGGACTGGCATCTTTTATATAGAGGAGTCGCATCTTGCATACTTTTATATTTCTAGAAGATCTGCACAAGGCTAACAATTTATTTGATGGTATCATTATCAAAGACCATTACTTTTTATATATTCTAAGAAAGTTGTCTTGTATTACAGAGGAAATAATTTCATCGATCTATGAACAAATACATTTATTTCAAAAAAGCAATGAAAAATGTTTCTGT
>NC_056526.1:142894229-142961422 GCF_019175285.1 Sceloporus undulatus | reverse complement strand
CTGCTTTGAGTCACAGTGGAGATATGGTATTTCAAGATGCATGCGTCCTAAGAGTCCAGAAGTCGCACCAAAGCCATGCTCCAGCCCTAAGGACTGGAGCGTGGCTTTGTGTGGTTTCTGGACTCTTAGGACGCATGCATCATTGAATACCATATCTCCACTGTGACTCAAGCAGCTTTATTTTGGCTGTCTGTAACAGGCATAGCCACCTTTCATTCTTTCAACTTCATCTTCTGCCTTGCTTTTGTCAACAGCTTTGTGCATTCTTTTCAAATGCACTGTTCTTTGGCAAATGCAGTTTTTCCAGTTGTGAAGGAGCGAAACAAACCTCTTTTACTTTAATATTATACATGTAGATTTTTTCATATGAAAGCAGTTTTAACATGAACCATTTTGACATGAACTGTCCCAACCTGGGTAAGCAGCTTTATTTTGGCTGTCTGTAACAGGCCTCAGTTTTTTAATTGGTCTGTTTTAACTAGATCCCTTATGACTATGTGATCTGTATTATATTTAATGAAATATATCTATAAAGCTATTGTAGTTGTATTAATATGTGTTTTTCCTACAATGGGTATATGATGTGTTAATGGTTTAAATAAAAATAAATATGATGAAGAAGAAATAAAAACATGTAATCTGGTAACAGCTATTAAGAATACTAGTCTTCACAACAAGGAAGATTTAACTATGGAGAAGCAAGAACAGGGTATGGGTATTAGCTATACATTAAAAACTTCATAGATGTCTAAGTTTGGCAGTTAATGGAAATTAAAAATTATTTACTTCAGGTAGGTCACTCCCTCTGTTAGTATTGGTCTTATTTTCTAATGAAAAATACTACCCTTAGATATGTTTAGATTAAAAGGGGACACAAAGTACAATTTAGGAAGAACACGTTCATCAGCTTATCTCAGTGCTATAACTTCCATTGTAATGAAGTGCAGAGAAATTTTATAAAGACAAGCAGTTTTTAAGTGTGCTTTCTTGGTGTGCCTGTACTGTATTTTGGATCTGATAAGGGACAAATAAACAGAGGAAATGAGGTGTGACCCTGTGATGCATTTTCTGCATAGGGAGGAAACATTAAGCATATGTTCAACAGGATGAGTCTTTCAAGTCACTTGCTTTATTTTTAACTCCATCATTACTCTAGTTGTTTGTTCATATCTTTACTGCTGTATACCTGTCATTTGGAAATAGAGAAGACAGACCTTCACAATTTTTCTTTAATCTTAGAGAAATGTAAACACATAGTAGTGTTTAAAACTACCGTATATACTTGACTATCAGTCGAGAAATTTATACACCAAAATTGACCCTAAAATCCTGGGTTGACTTATATATGGGTCAATAACTAGTACTGTTCCACTCTTGGTGCCTCAAGGCATGCGTTTTTCAGTGTGTGTGTATGTGTGTGAAAGAGGTTCCCTGTCCGATTTGCAAGCCTTTTCTTCTCATGGAAGAAACTCCTCATTTAATACCACTTGCTTCCCTCTCCAGTCTGATGTGCAAGCCTCCTCTTTCCATTTAAGAATCACCTGATTTAACACCATTTGCTTCCCTTCTCAATTGGATGTTAAAACCTCTCCTCCAGCACCTGGGGAACTGTGTTTGGTGGATGAGAGAGGTCCAGAGAAGGAGAAGGCAGGATGGAAGTGGTATTTTCCCCCTTTCCATCCTTCGTTATAACCACCTAAGTTTTACCCTAGACTTATCCACAGGTCATACCAAAATCCATTATTTTGACCCTGAAACCTTCCCTTGACTTATACATGAGGTCGACTTGTATATGAGTATATACAGTATGTTTCTTGGTCTATGTCAGACTCAGGTCTAATTTGCATTGCAGATATAATGCAGTTTGACACCACTTTAACAGCCATGGCTCAGTGCTCTGGAATTTTGAGATTTGTAGTTTTGTGATAGCTTCAAGTAGTATAGATGGTGGAACATACTATACTTGGTTTCCCAGCAAAAGGAGAGCATATTTGTAAGAAAGGAAATGAATCTATGGGCCTGAACAGACAGGCCAAAATAAAGCTGCTTCGGGTCACTTTGGAGGTATGCTGTTTAAATGATGCATGCATCCTAAGAGGCTGGAAGCCATGCCAAAGCCATGCTTTGGCGCAGCTTCTGGCTTCTCGAGATGCGTGTATCCTTTAAACAGCATACCTCCAAAGTGACCCGAAGCAGCTTTATTTTGGCCTGTCTGTTTGGTCCCTATATGTCCCAGCCTCCCAAACTGCTGGTTCCCATAATTACAGTTTATTCCTTGCAGGTGGGAGTGACATGCTTTGCAGGGTTCATTGCTTCCTTGCCTTTCAGACTAAATGTTTACATGAATAAAACTGTAACTTTTCATGCCACTGTGCTGATTTATAAGGAGAAACAACAATGGAGGCAGGTGTGGAAGACTGCAAATATAGCTGGCTTAATATTTAACTGCATTTATTGTCGCCCTTGTTCTAACATCCTTTAAGAAATACAGTTATGGAACCAGTTACCACCTTCTTCCTTCCCTTTTCTTTCTTCTCATCCTCCTTGAGGAGGCTAAATTCATCATTGCTTGTGACTGAAATAATTTCTTCAAAAAATAAAAAGGGGAGGCACAATATCATTTTCTAATCGTCTAGAAACATTTCTTCCTTTTTTTCAGGATTATCACAGCTTCACATAAATATACTCCGGATGGTAACCTACCTTTAATTCTAAAAATAGTCATTTTCTTGACTAAATTAAAATAAAGGAGCACATAGCCAAAACAATATTAAAAGGACAGGGCTTTTTTCTTCTTTCTTTCTTTCTTTCTTTCTTTCTTTTTGTTGTACTGTGATGTCGCAAAGCATTAGTCATGTGTTCTGGTTAACCATAAAGCTATTTGAGAGTATATTTGCATTTTTGTTGAAATATATATTAAACCTAATTACTTTAACTATCAATAAAATGGAATTCTCATTGGGGTATGAAAACTCAGGGCGAAACAGACAGCCCTAATGGGGCAGCTTGGAGCTGCGCCATTTAAGGCTGGATTGGGGCTGCAGCAAACGCATAGTTGCCATAATTGTCCACTATTACCAGGGACAAAATGTGGAACAAATTCAAGAGCAAACTGTAGGACAACTGCAGGACAAAACTCAGCCCAATATGTAGGACATTTAAGAAAAATGGAGGACCTTAAATGTCCTACATTTTGGGCTTTGTTTTGTCCTGCAGTTGTCCTACAGTTTGGTCTTGAATTTGCCCTACATTTATCCCTGGTAATTGTGGACAATTATGGCAACCCTAAATCCAGCCAGCTTCCAACCCAAATAGGAGTTGATTTTTTTTTGAGGGGGGGGAGCTGCCCCTTTGTCTCTAGAGCCAGCTTTTTGCTGGCTCTGGGGCAAGTGGCATCTAAACGCCTCACCCCTGAGTCACCCAGAAGCCGTCAGCATGTCATCGCCAGCATGAATTCTTGGCAGCTTGGGGAGTGACATGTCTAAACGTCACACTTCTAAGCTAGCGTGAAGCTGGCTTAATGCAGTCGTGTGTTTCAGCCCTCGCACAATGCAAACAATTTCTAACCTAGTAGCTGAGGGTTAATACATAATGATATTAAAACATGATTCCAAAGTGAATTTATACATATAAAATTTCATTCTCATTCAATGTAAGCTTGAAAATCAACTCAGATTCTAATATTGTCTATTTCTCATGCCAATAAAGAATGTTCTGTATCAATAATGTACATAACACCTGACCCTTCCTTCCTTAAATTTTAATAAATAGGTAAATTTCAGAATTTCAAACACAGACCAATATTAAAATTCCTGTGATATTATTTTGAGGGCTTCCAGTTAATATTTTAACTGCTGATATGAAATGAAATTTCACTTCCCCAATTTAATTCCGGTATCATTTAAATGATATAAAACTAATATTTTTCTTACTCCTACCACTTTCCGGTTTTTTCACTTACTAAGTAAGCACTGATAACTCTGAATATTTGGACGCATTCACCCATATGCATCTTTGTTTCATATCTTTTTTTCTAGGCGGGAGGCCCAATTGGATGAAGAAGGGCAGTTTCTAGTCAGAATTATTTACGATGATTCCAAAACATATGATTTGGTTGCTGCAGCAAGCAAAGTTCTTAGTAAGTAAATCATGTTTTCCTTCAGGGTTAATTCTGAAGAAAACCTGAAGCTCAAGCAATTAGGATATCATGTTCCTTGATTTCCTTTGGGTGTTGCTTGTCTTGTTCATTTTAAAATTTGCCATGTCTGCTCTCCTAATCTTATATTAACATTATTAGAAAGCAACAAATGTGGTATGTTAGCTCAGTAAAGGAAGTGGGCTCTTGATATCTTCAAACTATCAAAAATGCGTTCATGTTTTCTCTAGACCTTAATGCTGGAGAAATCCTTCAGATGTTTGGGAAAATGTTTTTCGTGTTTTGCCAAGAATCTGGTTATGACACCATCCTGCGTGTGTTGGGTTCAAATGTCCGAGAATTTTTGCAGGTAAGTGATCTGTGACAGACCATCAGTGGTTGGATTCTGATGTAAAGTCAACATGAACAGCATGCTAAATAATTTATTTAGAAGCAAGTCCCCCTGTGTTCAGCAGGTCTTACTTCCATACAAGTGCACACAGGATCATCTCAGAAATCCGGTTTAACCTGATTTTATTACCCTTTATGTATTTTGATTAATCAGGAAAGAAATAGGATTGTCTTTATTTGTATTGATGAGATTTTGAAGAATCTTAAACTGATTAATTATCCAGAATCAATTACTTTGTGTCCTTGTAGATACAGTATTACTGATGTATTCATAATACAAAATTGCTGAAAGGCTCCAAGCTGACTAGGATCCCAGAATTTATATGTCCATGTCAATAACTATGCATGGACTGAACAAACATTTCAAAGCTGTAGCAGGCATACTTATACTTTTTCAACTTTTAAGTATTGGAATGACTTTTATTTAAAGAATACACCTTTAGTTCAAGGATACAAACGTGAGAAACCTATCTGGAAAGCAAGTAAAAGGAGACAATTAAAAATAATTTGTCTTTTTAAAAGATGTAATTTCTCCTTTCTGTATAATGGGAAGCTGAAAATATTACTAATGCAACATGTAAATGTAAGGCAGCTAGTAGATAAGTGCAATTTGAGAAATCCCAAGAGAGTCTTTCACATGATTACTGCCCCTAAAATCAATCAAACACAAAGTGGTGGTTAATCTAAGATACTTTAGGGAGTGCTTTATTTGCCTACTCATATTTTTAAAATAGCAACAGAGAGTATGTTTCTTGACATTTTATAGCACTCAGAAAAGAACCACACAGAGAAAATGTCCATCAATATGTCTATATATTTTAACTAACTGTAATTTTAAAATTGTGCTGTACTCCCGCCTCAATCCGCAGGGATATATATAAATTATTATTATTATTATTATTATTATTATTATTATTATTATTATTATTATTATTATTGTTGTTGTTGTTGTTGTTGTTGTTGTTGTTGTTGTTATTGTTGTTATTGTTGTTGTTGTTGTTGTTGTTATTATTATTAAATATACCAATAGCTAATGAAAGTTATATTTTGACCCACAGCTCCTATAATCTTCTGTAGCCATGCTGGTTGGGAGATTCTGGGAGATGTAGTGTCAGGGGAATGTTGCCTTCAGTAACAAACGTTACATCTGTCCTGTATACTGTATCTTATTTTAAAATAATGGAGATCCTATTCTTTAACATTCATCATATACACTGGCATAATGACAAACTGCATCTGCTTAAATTTCCACCATCTAAACATCTATTAAAAGTGCAGGAGCACCCCCCCCCCCCCACCAACATATCCCAGTGTTTTACTTAAATAGGTGAATCTGTGGTGTATTTAGAACTGGGGGAAGTTACTTTGTGTTTTTCCTCATTTTCTGTCAAATGTGAAAGCCTTAGGCTATCACAGTACCTACTGAGAAGCGTCATTTACTATTTTTTTGGCAGCCAGTTAAATGCTTTGTGATATTTTAGCCATTCCCTGATGCAACTGTGTTATACTTTCTGTAAGGGTGTAAGACACACTTTTCCACTCCAACCAACCAACCAATCGCCACTGTTCACAATCTTCATAGAATATTGTATCGGGAATATATTATCTTGTAGATACTTCATTGCCCCAATTGCTTCCTCAGCAATTTGAACCTACTATTTGCCATCCTTGCTAATAACTGTTACATCAACCTGATTCAAGACTTCTGACTGCTTGTGAATTTTGCTCCCCTTTTAATACTTTTTGACTGAAAAGCAGTATTAGTGCTGCTGTACTCTGTCTCTGCTACCATTTGCTTATATGGGAAAATGGAACTAGAAATGGTGGTTTTAATGGACAAATGGTAATAGTGCATCTATCTTGTCCCTTGCAATTTCCCTATCAGTTTCCCTTTTTCACTAAAATTGGGCCCAGACAGACAGGCCAAAATAAAGCTGCTTTGGGTCACTTTGGAGGTATGCGGTTTAAATGCTGCATGCATCCTAAGAGGCCAGAAGCAATGCCAAAGCAACGCTCCAGGCCTAAGGACTGGTGCACAGTTTTGGCGCAGCTTCTGGCCTCTTAAGATGCATGTGTCATTTAAATTGCATCCCTCCAAAGTGGCCCAAAGCAGCTTTATTTTGAACTGTCTGTATGGGCCCATAGTCAGGAGGCATGTCTTTACTGTATATACTCATGTGTAAGTCTAGAAATTTTAGTCAATAAGTTAACCCAAAAACCCTAATTCAACTTATCCATGGGTCAGTGGAAGTACTGTACTTTGACTCTTATCAAAAAGGGACCATCCCCTGGTGAAAGGCAAGAGTGTAACTTGTTATGAAACCACTGTCCCCCTTCTGCTCTGTCATTCATCCAGTCCTTAGTGTGAGTGCTAACATTTATGCCTGCTGGAATTTTATAAGTTCTTTGCCATTGTTTGCTTCACCCTTAAGATCCTTTGCTTCATAATTTTGGTTCTAAAACCTGCCTTCGATTTATACATGAGATTGACTTATAGTTGAGTATATATGGTATATTTTCTGCAAACAGCCTCTTTTGTCCATTAGAAAGAGTTGTTGGAAGGAGGTATCTTCCCCTGCTTGCTCCAAAAGTTTAAGCATATTTGGCTGTAGTTTGATAAAATTGTTGTTATCTTCTTTCAAATCAACTCTGTCTTAGGGCCTGAACAGACAGGCCAAAATAAAGCTGCTTCGGGCCACTTTGGAGGTATGCTGTTTAAAAGATACATGCATCTTAAGAGGTCCTAAGCTGTGGCAAAGCTGCACTCCAGTCTTTAGGATTGGAGCATGGCTTTGGTGCAGCTTACGGCCTCCTAGGATGCATGCATCATTTGAACAGCACACATCCAAAGTGGCCTGAAGCAGCTTTATTTTGGCCTGTCTGTTCAAGCCCTTAGAGTGACACCATCATAGGCTTTTCTAGATAAGTTTTATTCAGAGGTTTGCCATTGCCTTCCTGTAATACCAAGAGGGTATGGTTTGCTCAAAGTCACACAATGGACTTCCATGGCTGGAGTCCTAATCTAATATTCAAGCTACTATACCACTTTGGCTCCCTTCCCTATACAGACTGAAAAATATAATTTTGTGTAAAATTCATCAGCAAAAGTTGCAAGCAAGGAATCCTTGGGGAGAGGCGGTAAGAAATAATAGTAATCCTATATTAACTTTATTTATAGACACACATACACACATAATACCCCCACAATAATCTGATGTGTGCATGTTTGTGTGTGTAATTATACCACACATTTCATATTGTAATTCATGTGTGGAAGGTGTTCAAACCTTTGGTTTTCTTCTAAACCACCTATCCACCTACCCATCCAGACACACACCATTTAATGTATGCCTTATAACTTGAATTTTAATCTTGCTTTAGATAGAATCTTTTCCTTTATTTGCTGAGTTTTTAAATGTCTTTGGTGCTCTTGTTGTATTCTTGCATGTATTCCTTTTGGTTGCATTTAATTTCAGAAGAAGGTAAAAAAAATAGAGAAACTATCAGCTCAATGAAAACATAAAGCAAATAAGTTTTCAGATGATGTTCTAGGCTGTGTACAGCCTCAGGAATTAATTTACTAGACACTCATTTCCTTCATAAATCTCCCTAGAGATGAAGCAGCTGTTGAGAGTTTTCATAACTCATGGGAAATGAAGTCCAAAGCTGTTTAGAGAGTTTTGAGGATCTGCAGATGCTAACAGAGAGCATGATAAATCTTGCACTTTTAAAACCTCTTCATTCTTCAATACAGAACAACATCTAAGCAGTAACTAATATGGCATTAGACTGTATCAAAGGAGTAATGGGGAAGTAATGCTTGACCTATTGGGTGAAAAGTCAGATTTGGTACAAATATTCTTCAAGATGTTATGTTGCTTTTGGTTCCTTTTTGTTATTAGTGGATCTGGAGAATGAATAGTTTTGGGTACGAGATTGGAATTTTCTTCACTTGTTTCCTTATAATTTCAGCTTTTAGTTCCAGATTTGTTAAATTTTCCCACAATTTGTTTTTAATCTGCTATCCTTAATTGTGTTTTAAAGGTGTTTATAAGCATCAACCATATTGTTTGTATTTATCTCTCCATGGGCATAGATCTCTACTGAAAATGATAAGAGTATTAGATTCTAATTTTTTCCTGTTTTAAATAATTTCGTTGCAGAACCTTGATGCTCTGCATGACCATCTTGCCACAATATACCCAGGCATGCGTGCCCCTTCCTTTAGATGCACTGATGCAGAAAAAGGGAAGGGACTCATTCTGCATTACTACTCAGAGAGAGAAGGTCTCCAGGATATTGTCATTGGGATCATTAAAACAGTTGCTCAGCAAATCCATGGCACAGAAATAGATATGAAGGTAAGATTTGAAGTTAAGTCAATTCTTAATCATGTTTACCTTACAGTTATTTATTTTGTAGGTTTTCCTACTTATTACATTAAAAAAAACAACCTTCCCAAATTGCCATACAATTTTCCCATTGTTAAACACATAAAACATGGTGACATGTAAACCTCCCCACGACTCTGTTATTTAAAAATCTTAGAATTTGATTTATATTTGATTTGCTAAATAACTAGTACAAAAGCATAGAGAAAAGGAGGTTAAAGAATATATGAACAAAAATGAGAATGATTAGGAATAGAAGCACTCAAAACTAAATAGAATACCACAATGTTATTTCATTGTTTTAATGTTGTTATATTGTTTTAATACTTTTTAAACTTGTTTTTAGCCTTGAATTTGTTTTAATTATTGTAGTGATTAAATTCTATTTTAATATACTATTTTTGTATGTTTTTAACTGTGTGGTGTTTTTTAATGCTGTAAGCCACCCTGTGTCCCAGCTTTGGGAGAAGGGCGGGATATAAATAAATATAACAACAACAACAACAACAACAACAACGTACATTTCTATATTCCTGTTCATTGGTTATCCATATTGGATGTAAATATCATTCTCATTTATATATATTGTTTATATATTTTTTAATATCCTTTTCTTTATGTTTTTGTAATGGTCTTTTCTGGTTCATGTATCTGTCATAGAGGCTTTTCCCTTCGATATTTGTTTATTTATTAAATAATACCAACAGTGGACATTTCATATTCTTCCATGCTCACAATTTGGACTTCTTTCACATGGGATGTTACTTTTCATGGGTATCTACTTACGGCATTTTGTCAGTTCAGCACAACTCACCATTGTGGAACATAGATTTGTTTGTGCTGGAGAAGTCAGCCCAAATGGCAGCAACAAAGCTAAGGCTGCATCTTCACTGCATGCAGTTTGACACTGCTTTTAACTTCCATGGCTCAGTGGAATCCTGGGATTTGTCATTTCATTTCATTTATAAGTTGCCTTTCTCCCTGAAGGAATCCAAGGCGGGCCACAGATTTAAGTATACCTAACAGAGTTATATTAACTCTGAATCAAATAAACTGTGATTTGAGGATTTCAGTGTTAACAAGAGGGGTGTGCATGATAATAAGTGTGGCTGGAACAGATAATTTTGAACAGGACTTGTAGCACTCTTTAGTTCTCAAGGACTGTTATTTCAGGAATAGAGATGGGATAAAGTCATGACTCCTCATCTTCCTTCTTCATTCAATTGCCTGCCCCAATAGAATACTAGTGGACTGAAATTCCCTATGTAGCATAAAGGGAATTCTGCATATGCTCAAGCCCCATTTAAATGAATGGGGCTTATGCATGCAGCGGTGCGTGTGTGCCATTATCCCTTCCAGGGCGCGCTTGCTTTTTTTCTGCAGCAGCTTTCAGCATATGCTGAAAGCTGTGTAAGGCGCCCGTATATAACGCGGGTGCACTGTAATACTAAATTCCAGCTTTTAAAAACAAGGAAAACAAACAAACTGCATTTCCAGAAAATACAAAGATAGGGAGCTCTGAACATTTTGAACCCTCAAAATGACAAATTGGTGTAATAAATTGTATAGTTTTCTGTGGGTTTTCTGGGCTTTGTGGCCACATTCTGGAAGAATTTATTCCTTACGTTTCTCCTGCATTTGTGGCTGGCAACTTCAGAGGGCCACAGGTGCAGGCAAAATCTCGGGAACCAATTCTTCCAGAATGCGACCACATAGCCCAGAAAAACTACAGGAAACTACAAACACCAGCCATGAAAGCTTTCAAGTTCATAAGTAGATAAATAGATACTGCTTCATTGGGAAGATAACAGCATTCTGTGCAGTCATGCTAGCCACATGACTGTGGGGTCATCTTTGGCAACGCTGGCTCCCTCAGCTTGGCAACCGATGAGCACACCCCCCCCCTTACAGTCGGACATGATTTGACAATCACATCAAAGAGGAAACTTTACCTTTAAATAATCAAAACCCAATGTTTTATTGCTTTGTAACTTTACAAAATGTGGTGCAGTTGCTAATATGAGAGAATGTGTGTAATCTGTTAAATCATAGTGTATGACAAAGGAGAGAACATGTGGAAGACCTGAAACACTTCTGCAGAAGAACTTGTAGATCATAAGGCTAGATTTTATACACTACATTAATTGTATGTCATGGGAGACAACTATGATTAAATCAGATGACAGTCTGCCACAAACACAGAGGTCATGTAGAAGCATGCTTAACATCTCAAGCCAGAAAGTTGTGACATGTACTGTAGAGAAGTAAAAACCTCTAAAGGTACTTGTCAGTTTGATGCAGAAGCAAATTTTTTCAAACTAGCTGTGTTCTAAGAGAATAAGACATTAAAGGGGAAGGCATTATTCTGTATCTGAACAAAATTTGCAGAATGCATCTCTGGTGGCATTTGATGAAACTTTCCATTGCATTCTGTCATTTTAAAAGCTGCCATTGATTTAAACTGCAATAACTGAGGACAGAGTTATATTTAGATTGGAGCTTTGTCCCAGTTGTCTAAGCCAGAGACATAACAGATTTTCAGATGGAATTGGCTTCACTTGCTTTGATATAAAAAATAGTACTTACATGAGCAAGTAATACTAATGCTAATACTGCTAGTGTTAGTACTAGTAGTTGTACTATTAGTAGTTAACAAGATTGTGAACTCTGGGTGTGATGTGTGCCTTCAAGACATTTCCAACTTATGGCTGGTCTATTTTTAGCAGCAGTGAAATGTAATTTCAATAAATTAATCCATGACTGCTCTATTCAGATTTGCTTGTTCCACATGGTTTTCACACCAGTAGCATGTGCATATACTGCAAAAATGTTGGAGAGCAGCATGTTGATAAATAGTTACATTATTTATACCATGCTGTTGGGCTGCTCCAAATGACATAATGGGCCTGCATGTATGCCCCAATGTTAAGACTCAGGGCCTGAACAGACAGGCCAAAAATAAAATAAAATAAAATAAAATAAAACTGCTTTGGGTCACTTTGGAGGTATGCTGTTTAAATGCTGCATGCATCCTAAGAGGTTGGAAGCCACGCCAAAGTCACGCTCCAGTCCTAATGTGTAATTTAAATAGCATACCTCAAAAGTGACCCAAAGCAGCTTTCTTTTGGCCTGTCTGTTTGGGCCCTGAGTTCCCTGCCTTCATTCCTGGCTTTTTGGTACAAGCAGAACACTGTACTAGCACTGGCAGGGAATGGGGAGAAATGAATGTTTTAAAGGCCTCTTCACACAATAGCATTAAAAAACAAAGCAAAAACAACAAAAAACCACCCACCTCCTCTAGCAATGTTTATTATGAAATTTATCTCCCTGCCTGGAGACACCGAGAAGCACAACAGTTTCTTGGTATTTCAGCCAGTGCCCTGAAATATGACAACCCTAACAAACATTCTGATGGGGAGAGCCTTTTAATCATTGCTAATAGATCATAAAAAACTGTGGATCACTCTTAAAGAAATGGGTGTGCCACAACATCTGATGCATAACCTGTATTCAGGACAAGAGGCTACTCTGAGGACAGAATACAGTACAAAGAAAAGAAATGGTAATTGGTGAGTTCAGGCAAAGCTGCAAATCTGTTTAACTTGTATACTGAACATATAATATGTTAAGCCTGGAGGAAGGAGGCGTGAAAATGGGAGGAAGGAACATCAGTAATTTTAAGATATGCGGATGACACCATACTGCTAGAAGAAAATAGCAAAGACTTGGAACAGTTACTGAAGAAACTCAAGGAAGAAAGTGAAAAGGCAGGTTTAGAGCTGAACATTAAGAAAACAGAAATGGTGACCACAGATGATTAAAATAACTTTTTTAAAAAGATGATGAAGACATAGAAATAGTTCATGATTTTCCATACCTTGGCTCAGTCATTAATCAGAATGAAGACTGCAGTCAAGAAGTCAGAAGGCTAGAACTTGGAGGAGCAACTATGAAGGAACTACACAAAATCCTGACATGTAAGGATATATAATTGAATACTAAAGTTAGGGTTGTCCATGCCATCCTATTTCCAATTTCTGTCTATGTATGTTTGTGACAGCTGG
This sequence comes from Sceloporus undulatus, assembly GCF_019175285.1. Taxonomy (NCBI): domain Eukaryota; kingdom Metazoa; phylum Chordata; class Lepidosauria; order Squamata; family Phrynosomatidae; genus Sceloporus; species Sceloporus undulatus. Next base: position 142,948,421 of record NC_056526.1, on the reverse strand, counting down.
ACAATGAGAAAGCTGATAGGTAAAAAATAAACTCATTTGAAATGGGTGCTAGTGAAGAGTTCTGTGGATACACTGCTAAAAAGATAGATAAAAGGGTTATAAAGCAAATCAAGGCTGACTCTTTCTAGAAGCCATGATGACTAAACTGAGACTGTTATACTTTGGATATATTGTATGAGAAGACACAACACACTAGAAAAGACAATAATGCTTAGTATGGTGAAGGCAGGAAAAGAAAAGGATCACATGCCAGATAGATTCAGTCTAGGAAACAATACAGCTCTGAGTCTTTAAGACATGGGGGTGGTTGATAATAGTTAACTTGGAGGTCTCTCATTCATAGGGTCTCCATAAGTTGAAGTTGATCATACAGAGGATAACAACAAATACCTGAAATGCACCGGATTCTGTCTGATCTTGGAAGCTAAGCAGGGTCCATCCTGGTTAGTACTTGGAAAGGAGACTGCCAATGAATACCAGATGCTTTAGGCTATATTTCAGAGGAAAGAACTGACAAAAGTATCTCTTGAGTATTCCTTGCCTAAGAAAACCGTATGAAATTCATGGGGTTGCCAGAAGTGGACAGGTTACTTAAAAGCACATAGATACATACAGTATAATTTTGAAGTCCTATATAAACCAGTTCAAAACTCTTGATTTCCTGTTGAAGTTACTTTTCATATAGCTGAGCAGAAGCATCTACTAAGCTGCAAATCGTGGAAGGCAGAATCTGCTAGATACCTATAGAATCATAGAATCATAGAGTTGGAAGAGACCGCAAGGGCCATCCAGTCCAACCCCCTGCCATGCAGGAAATCCAGATCAAAGCATCGTCGACAGATGGCCATCCAGCCTCTGTTTGAAGACCTCCAAGGAGGGAGACTCCACTACACTCCGAGGAAGTGTGTTCCACTGTGGAACAGCCCTTACTGTCAGGAAATTCCTCCTAATGTTGAGGTGGAATCTCTTTTCCTGTAGCTTGCATCCATTGCTCCGGGTCCTAGTCTCTGGAGCAGCAGTCTCTTTGAAACCTCTTTGAAACCTGAAGAGCAATTTGTCTTAATTTTTACTGGTGTTACCATGGTGAAGGAGTTCGAAGATATGGCTGGTTGACGTCACTTGCTAGCTAGGTCCGCAGGTGGAAACAAATCCCAACTTTATTCCTGGCTGTGTCTCTGTTGGTGATGCTCTTTCATTTACTAAGTATTTCATAGTCTTGCTGCTTAATAAAACCACCTAAATGGCAGAACACATGGAATGTGGGGGAGCTGGTTTGCTTGTTTTACTCTATTTTCAATGAAGATAAGTTACCTAGGTATTCTTGTTCTGGTTTATATCTTACCATCACCTTTGGGTACCATGTTCTCTATTGATTTAGAAGCTTTGTCAAATTAAAAATGAAGAGAATGGCTATCATTTCAAGAGGATGAAGTAAATGTGAAAATGATTATATTCTATATCTGGAAGAGAGGACCTTTTTTGGCCAAATTCTAATTTGGAAAGGGTCTTGAACAGACCGGATTCCAGATTCCAGTCTGTTCAAGGTTGGAAACAGGTTGGGATCAAAAGAAGTAATGAATTCAGATAAGATTGTTAACATTTTCCTACAAAACATACAAAGCACAGTTCACTGTATGTCTGTTCACTTTAGAGGTGAGCTCAAGTACAGCATCTTCCATGCAACACACAGCTCACTTTTTTACACAACATTTTTATTGAACTATTGACTGTAACAAAGAAACCAAACAGGAGTGTTAGCTCCTAAATAAATACATAAATAAATAATCCAGCATTTAGGCCTTATTGCAGTGTTTAAGAATTTGGCAACATTAACAGTGACAGAAGGAAGATTTCCGTTTAAACATCCTTTCAAAGGGCTTCATCAGATCTACTTGGAAACCATTCTAGAACAAGGCTGCAGTATTCTATTTCTCACACCCTTGTGAAAACAACAATACAGACACATGTGAGGAATGGTCTCAACAGCTCCTGAACTACATGGACCAAAATCAATGGCCGCAGGTATTTACTAAAAATAGCCTTTCTTCATCACAGACAGCATAGCACTGACCCTTGCCAGAAGAAATGTTCTTCTGTGTTTAGGCTGTGACAACCTAGAGAGTTCATGAATTACTGGAAGAAACTAGAGGGGGCCAGAGGTGATGGGGACAGAGTTAATATATTCTGTCTGTCAGAATCTCCAGCTGGCTCAAAAATCTGGAATACAAGCTATTATGCCTGTGCAGCTAAACACTTGGTGAAGCAGGGACATCTTTTGTGGTAGGTTTTATCTCCCAAGAGGAGATATGTAGGTCTTTCAAAATGGCCCAATAACAGAGGGCATTGCCACAGGTCAAGATTATTAGTGAGCATCAACTCACTTCCAGATTAAGAATTGGTTCAGTTACACATTTAGGAGTACCCAAAAGATAAACTTAATGCATATCTGCTCAAGAGCGAATCCAAGTATAGCAGTTTCCCAGGCTGACGGTTCTAGTTCATCTCTATCCAACAGCATCCTCTGCTCTGCTCCAGTCAGCAGTCAAAAAACAGAAAAAGTGTGCAGGCTGACCAGGGAAACCTTCTGGGTCAGAAGTTCTTCAATCCTGTTCAGAAGGACGGCTGTACTCCAACAACTCCCACCATCCCTGACCATTGGCTGTGCTGGAAGGCAATAATGGAGTTAGAGACCAAACATGGGCATGGACACACTCAGAGGTTTTCCATTACTATTTGACAGTTTTGATAACAAACTGAAGGAGAAATGGGAAGATTTCAATGGGAACAAATACTGTAATTAAGAATGATTAAGAGAAGCCTTCCCAAACCTTTCCCCCTCCAAATATTTGGGCTGCAGCTCCCATCCTCTCCAATTAACATGACCAGTATTTAGTAGGACCACAGCACTTGAAATCCAAAACATCTGGATGGCACCAAACTTAGGAAGACATTTAGATATGCATTTGGAATGCATTTTTGAATTTAACTTGGGTTGTTCTCTATATCACACATTAACATATTTCAAGGTAAAATACTTTTAACATGGTAATCCACGCATACAGTGGATATTCTGTTAAGCCTACCACTTCTTATAACAAACACAACTAAATTCTGTCTATTTTTTCTTGTCCATGATAAATAAATGCTTTAAAATGTTTTCATTGATTTCAGTTTCACTTTTGCTCAGGCACCTATTTCTTTCTCCATTTTCTGACTCATATTTTTTGTTCCCCTGCTCTGTCACAATTGCCCTTCTTAGTGCTGACTGACACTAATTTTCATTCCAAGCGAGTGCTGCGAATGACAGTTGCAACTGTGCTATTATTGACACACATTCACTCTGAAAAGGATAGGAGAATGGCGGAGTATTTCAGTGAAACTAAATGAAACTAGATGGGTTTTCTGAAACTATGCAGACTTAGCTGTAGTGTCATCCTATTGACTTTCCGTACTAGGCAATTTCACAAGTTAAATGGCAGATAGACAGTGCTGTTACTTTTACTTTTTCTCTGTCTTTATGTAGGGGTTTTTATAATGTTTGGTGTCTTCATTATGCTTGTTTTCTCGCATTACATTTTCAATTTTAACTTGTTATTGCTGAGAAAACCCAAGTGTCTCTGGATGGAAAGAGAACCTAATTCATCACTTATAATAAGCAATATTCGCTAATGTAAACATTTCCGCTATTTTGCTTTGTTTTGATAAGTGCTGTAAGTCAGTTAACCTGTAAATAAATTGGTTAACCTCCATATCCGTCAGTAAAAGAAGGAACATTAACAGGTTACCCACTTAATGAGGCAGCAGACTTTTTTTTATGTAAAGTTTTTTTCCTGAAATAATTAAGAGTTGAGGCTGGCAGGCACCATTTTAGAAGCAGCTTTTATCTTGCCCCTCCACATACCTTCTAAAATGGTGTCTGTTCTGATATATGACGTTGTTTAAAAGCTATGAAATTATACAGTAATTATTTCTTCAATATAATTTTTATTAATATGAAAACTGATGCTGATTTAAGTCTCCTGATCACTTAATTGATGAAAACTTATACATTAATTTTACTAAAATTTCTATAATTCTTAATTTTAATGGGTTATTAAAACAGGAGTGGAAAAAGAATTAGCTTTCTCCAAGCAGTTATGTCTTGCTATTTGGAGATTTATAAATATTACTAGAAGATGAATTACTTGGTGTCAAATCCTTTGTGTGGTTTCTTGTAGTCAAACCAATGAGAATCACATAGAGTGCCATAAGAACATGTGACTGAATCACTTGCTTAAATAACAGTGAGACGCAGGTAGAACTAGAATTCAGAAACAGCTGTGCAAATCTAGAATATCAGTATGCAAAGGAATCTTGTAGCACCTTGGAGACTGAGCAAAAGAAGTTGTAGCATAAGTTTTCATAGATTTGGTCTATTTTCTCAAATGTAGCACTAGTTCATTTAATTTTAGAACTGGCCTTGTATGTTAATTTCTGAAAACCTTGTCAGATGTTTTATCTCATACAACCAAATAGCCACAATAATTAATTGCAAAGCTGGTTTGTGTCCAGATTGCTGTTTGTGCATGCCAAAGCATGCCTGTTTGTATAGGAACGTATCACTAATTTCTTCCTTTTCCTCCAACTCTTGTCCTCCTTTCAAATCTCCTCCAAGTGATCGGAAAAGCTTCCCCAGCACTCAGATATATGCATGGAAGATGGAGGCCATAGCCAGGGAAAAAGTCATTAGGAAGTCTCAATATAGAAATATAGAAATCTGCTGCCAAATGCTTTTTTCTTTGTGGTTACTGTTTACTGTTTTATTCAAAGCAAGAATTATATTATACTAGTTATTTCAAAAAGCAAATCCACTATTCCTATCTATAACAATTCCCCTTCCTCAGACATTATTTTCAGCCCTTTATTGTACGTATGGTTAACATTTTTCAGTCTGAAGGCCAAATGAGGTCTGGGAAGAATGTTCTGGATCACATTTCAGCAGTGATTAGAGCTAAAGGCACAGGCCCAAATCTATGTAGGTGGCTCCTATGTAATTTTTACCAATTTAGACATTTTCTCATGAAGCAGAAAAAGGGAAGCTTGGTTCTCAGAATGCCTGTTGAGGAGTAAGTTCCATTTTGATAGATTCCTAACCTTTAAATGGGCTACGATATCCAATGCCAACAGTGGTAAAGGCTGCTTTCTGTTGAATGATTCTTTAATAATGGTTTGCTGTGCTTTTGCCTCTTATTCTGAATTAGAATATTAGAAACCATTTTTTGAAAAACAGTGTAGAAATAATATGAATAAATATGCAAATAATCAAGTGAACCAAATAATCAAGAATGGCAGCAGAAAGCAGAATGATGTCATTGCAGTTTAAAATGGTTGAAAATTATAAACTGAACTCTATGTTGAGATTAAATAATTATAAATAAATCCAATTTCTCCTATTAAAATCCTTAATTCATATGTAATTGAACTGTGGGTCCAAGGAGAAAATTCTGATAATTGGGGTATCAGTCTAGGTGGCAGAAATAATCCAATGTAAATAAATTGAAGACACACAGTAACAACAACAACAATGGAGTGAGAGGCAAGTAATATCGGAGCATCATGGGAATGACAACTGCCATGTTTTGAGGTCGATTTTAGCTTATTAAGGACTTCATCAACCCTGGTGACCTCTATCCACTAAACATGGTCCTTTTCGTTGTTGCTGTGTGCTTTCAAGTCATTTCTCACCTATGGTGACCCTAAGGCGAACCTATCGTGGGGTTTTCTTGGCAAGCTTTGTTCAGAGGAGGTTTGCCATTGCTTTCCCCTGAGGCTGAGAGCATGTGACTTGCCCAAGGACATCCAGTGGATTTCATGGCCAAGCCGTGAAACGAACCCTGGTCTCCAGAGTCCAACATTCAAACCACTATTTTTGCTGAACTGAGAATTGTTGAGTAAAGTCTGAGGAAACCTCAGAAGGCCTCAGATTTTCAAGCTCTCATGACATTGAAGTCATCACGTCATGTCAAGGCATAAAGTCTTCAATCTGGATAAACATAGCATCCCTTAAAGTTTTACTTTGGATCAGCTATAAGTTTCATTCTCATCTACTGCTTTATTACACAACGGGGCAAACAGGATTTAAACAAGAGTTAAACAGGAAATGTCATGTGATAAACATCAGGTATTTCCTGTTTAACTCTCATTTAACTCTTGTTTAAATCCTGTTTGCCCCCTAGTGTGATAAAGCAGCTAGAATGATTATCAGTCTGGATACTCAAATCGAGTACCAAAATAAGGAAATGGTTTTGAAATTCAAGAGGAACTCTTTTTATCCTCTGGAGAATAATGAGTAAAAAGGCTTATAATTTGTCTGTATTTCTTTCCATGTTCAGGTTATTCAGCAAAGAAATGAAGATTGTGATCATATTCAATTTTTAATTGAAGAGAAGGAGTCTAAGGAAGAGGATTTTTATGAAGACTTGGACAGATTTGAAGAGAATGGCACCCAAGAGTCACGAATTAGCCCGTATACTTTTTGCAAGGCTTTCCCTTTTCACATTATATTTGACAGAGATCTAGTTGTCACTCAATGTGGCAATGCAATATATAGAGTCCTTCCACAGGTGAGAATTTTTCTTTTCCCCTTTCATCTTCTCACAACATTATTCTCATGTATTACAAACCATTGCTTTATAGTGATTTTGTGCATATCCTGTGTAAGCTAATAATTTGTATTATCTTGAACTGTATTACTTGCTGTTACAAAAAACAACACCCACACACATTTATGCCTTCATTTAATTGAACGTTTGTTTGCATCACAAACTTCTCTTTCAACAGCCACCAATTTTTTGAAATTGCTTTGTTACTTTAACATCTATTAGCATTGCAAAATACCTACTATATTCTGAAAGAAGAGTAAACATTCTCTGTCTAGTATACTGCCATCACATTCCCCACCCATCAAAATACAACGTTTTACTAAAATCCAGAACCAAAGAAGTGGAACCAACTTTCAAAATTGTGCTTACAAATTAACACACCAGAGGGAGACAGAATGTAATCCCTATGTAATCACTATCACTGACCATAAATAATTCCAGATTTTTAACTGAAATTCATGTTTTACAACTCTTTCAGCTCCAGCCAGGATACTGCAATCTACTGTCAGTATTTTCATTGGTTCGGCCTCATATTGACATTAGTTTCCATGGAATCCTCTCACATATCAACACAGTTTTTGTGCTGAGGAGCAAGGTAATTAATACTGTTCACCCAAAATGTTTCAGTAAGTAGTCCGGCTTTAATGGGATGAACAACAGAATCTCACACCTTTATTTTGAAATAATGGGGAAAACACAATTTTCTTTACTTCTTGATGTGTTTCTAGTTAACACATTAAATAGCTTGTAAGGAGCATAGGAAAGCATATACACTCATCATTGAGCTGAAGTTATACTTTCTGTTTTCTTACAAGGAAGGGCTATTGGATGTGGAAAAGTTGGAATGTGAAGATGAGTTAACTGGTACAGAAATCAGCTGCTTGCGGCTCAAGGGTCAAATGATCTACTTACCTGAAGCAGATAGTATTCTCTTTCTTTGTTCTCCCAGGTAAGTGAACAGAATTTCTGTGAATTGCATTATTACTAAAACTAGTGTTTTAAGAATCCAACAGTCATGATGCAAGCAGTGTGTACACGTCCACTCATTTTGCTTTGAAATACATATATTTGAGGGCTCTTAATTTTGATTAGAGCAGCAGTGCTTGGTGAAGAAGTATTTAATCTTGTCCTGTCTGCATTTGAAATTGAAATTGTTACCACACCCAACTAGTCTGATGGAAATCCAGCCATGGAACATCCCATTTATTTTGCTGTTTCATGTGAACATTTTCTGGACACTGTTCTTTTACTATAGCAATGCTAATCCACTGATTGTTGATGGACATATTAAGCTGTGTATCTTTGCTTCCTCTTTTCTGTAATGCCTATTGCAACTCAAACAGTAAAATAATGATTGATTTTCATCTCATTTCTTTAGCCAGTAGGTAAATTCACATTGGAGTGTGTTGCATCAGTTGATACATATTTTTTCTACTAACTCTAACTAGTTTAAAAAAGTAGTATATAAAGGTATGGTCAATCCTCATCCTAGGCAGTAAGGTAGGAAAGTGGATATTAAAGTTACGAGGCAAAAAAGATAGTTACTTTTTGGCAATTTTAAATACTTCCAAAATAATGTTTGTTTTTCTGTCCCTCCATATGATTGACCCTAAGGTAACTGTATGATGGGCTTTTCTTGACAAGATTTATTCAAAGGGGTTTTGCCTTTGCCTTCCTCTCAGGCTAAGGGAATAGGACACCCAGGGTCACTTTGGGTTTCAGGGCAAAGCACAAATTTTAACCATGGTCTCCAGAATTGTAGTCCAGTTTTCAAACCATTACACTATACCGGTTCTCCCAGAATAACATAATCAGTAATATTTATGCCAGTGTAGATCAAATCTTCTCAAACATTTTACTATTGCCTTTAACTGTCTTCTTGTATTACAGTGTGATGAATTTAGATGATTTAACCAGAAGAGGGCTGTACTTGAGTGACATTCCACTGCATGACGCCACCCGTGACTTGGTCCTTTTGGGGGAGCAGTTTAGAGAGGAATACAAACTAACACAAGAATTGGAGATACTAACAGACAGGCTTCAGCACACATTAAGAGCACTGGAAGATGAAAAGAAAAAGACAGACACGTAAGACTAAAACTACAGTTTTAAGTAAGAATAAGAAAATAGTAAAAAGACATTTTCAGTCTTCTTGTCCTGTATGTTTGAAGATTCACAACTTCGTTTGTTTCTGCATTATCCAATGACATATAAATGGTAACCGCCAAAATGAACAGGAGGTGTAGCCTTTCCCATTAATGACAAAGAACAGCTAAAGCCAGCCAACAGTTTTTTCAACCATATAAACTAGGGGGGAACATTTATGCTCATCCATTCCATTACTGATGAGAGGCACCAATTCAGGACTGAAACAGCTTCCTTGGATTCAAGCGGAAAGAATAAAGTTGGGTATCATTCACATATATAAATGTATGTCCTTCTGGATTGAAACCTGAGTCTGGAAATTCGGTTTCACTGGTGGCCAGGAGTGCATTTGCACAGTTAAGGTTTGTGTGCCAGCTGTGCCCTTTCCTTGAGACATCAGACCTAGCCATGGTGAAACATGCCTTAGTTATATCTCATTTGGATTATGCTAATGTGCTCTGTGTGAGACTCCTTTGAAGAGCTTTCAGAACCAGCTCATTTTAAAGGCTGAAGCCAGATGGTTAACTGGGCCTGGCTGCAAGGAACACACAATTCCCCTATGGCAGCAGCTCTACTGATTGTCAGTTTGTTTCTGGGTAGAATTCAAAGTGCTGATAATGACCTATGAAGTCCTATGCAGCCTAGGTCCAGGTTATTTGAAGGACTGTATTTTCACACACGAGCCTGTCCATGTTTTGAGATCTTCTCAGGTGACCCTTCTCTCTGTCCCACCATTCTCACATGTTCCCACCAGGGAACACTGGGGAGGGCCTTCATGGCCCTGTGACTGCCTCTAGAATCTGGAACTCCTTTCTGAAAGAGGTTATACCATTCTTACTATCTTTCTCCACCCAGGTGAAGATGTTTTATTCTGGTAGACCTTTGTGAATTGATTTTTAGAGGAAACGCACCATGTATAAATGTGCTGGATTTTTCTTTGTTGCTTTTAATGTTTTTGTTTGTTTGTTTTAACTGATTTTATTTCTTAAACATTTAATTACTTTTAACTTCCATATGCAGTGAATTTTAACAGTTTGTTGTAAGCCACCTCAAATCCTGAACTGGGAAAAAGGCGGGAATTAAATAAACAAATAAAATCTGATTTCATTGTGAGTAGGCAAGGTTCAAAAAGGTCTTAAAACACTTATTTGTAATGTATTCAAGGCTAAACTGCAAAGAAGTGGTATTATATAACTACCGTAATAATTATTACTATCTTAGTCTGCTGATATTATTTCTTTGCCACTTCTCACAATAACTGCAGCATTGTGACCTATTATTATTAGTATTATTATTATTATTATCATTATATTCATTTACACTTGTCCCTCCACATTAGGTGGGGTTGGGGGCACAGGACCTGCGTGAATATGGAAAAACTGCAAATAACAAAAAGACTATGTTTTTACTTGAGAGAACACCTCTCTAGGAATCTTTGTTCCCTCCAGTGCAACTCTGTGGTCAACATCTGCAAGACATTGACTAAAATTGGGCTAGAGGAGCTATGAATGCCTAGTGGAGTGTTCTCTCTAGGAATCTCTAGGTCCTTCAGTGCCACTTTTGGTTAAAGTTGACCATAGAATTGCACTGGAGGACCTAGATATTCCTAGAGAGAACATATTAGCAAAATCCATCAATAATCAATATCGGTAAATAATCAATATCGCAAAACTCAAAGCTGCAGATGTGGAGGGATGAGTCTATATCCTGCCTTTCTCCTAGTATTGGGTCTCAAGGCAGCCAACGACATATCTCAAAAAAATACAGATTAAAAATGATGAAAAGTTCAATAAAAATATAAACTTTATTTGAAAAGCTATTAAACAATTTATAAAATTGAAACATTAAATATTTAAAAATATTACAATGATTTAAAAGACTATACAAATCATAAAACAGCACAGTACATTAAGAAAAGCCAATCCCATTCAGTTTCGAAAAGCTTAACGCTATAATCATGGTACAATAATGTTTTCATGTGCTGATGTAAGGAAAGCAAGGAGGGAACTATCCTGGTCTCCCTAGGGAGGGAGGGCCAAAGACAGGCAGCAGCCACCAAATGAGTCTGAGATGGGACAAAGGCCTCTCCAGAAGATTTTAGACATCTAATGGGCTCATTAAGGGAAAAATTCTCTTTTCAGTAGCCTGGACCCAAGCCATACAGGGCTTTATATGTCATCACCAGCACTTTGAATTGTGCCCACAAACAGACTAGCAGCCAGTGGTGCTATTGCAAAAAGGAAGTTGAATACTTCCTATAGCCAGACACAGTTAGCAATCTGGCTGCAGATCAACCTAAGATGCTTCCCCCCCCCCCAGTTTTTTTTAAACTTCTGAAAGTAGAGATACAGGCTATTTGGCATGTATGCTGTTCACATAGGTCAAGGATGGTAATTGCACCAGGTATTGTTAAACTGCAACCCCTAGCTGTGCTAGCCAACATAGTCTGAATTGGAATGTTGCGCATTGCAGTTCAACATCTAAGGTCCAAAGCACAGTGCAGAAATAATTCAGTTTGAGACCACTTTAACTGCCCTGCCTCAGTGCTAGGGAATCCTGGGAATTGCAGTTTATTGTGGCACCAGAGTTCTCTGACAGAGAAGACTACATGTCTTACAAAATTACAATTCCCAGAATTCCCTAACATTGAACCAGGGCAGCCTCAAACTGTGTTTTGGACCTGAGGGCCACCCCTACAATAGGTGACATGACGAGGATTATCAGTGCAAAAACTGGTCTATAGAGCTGTTCTTGCTCAGTTTTGTTAGCATATGTTAAGACTGAATAGCTGCCTTGTCAAATCATAATTGGAAGCTGGATATATTGTGATGTCTGTATTAACTGTTCAATAGAAGCTGATTCTGGTCTTTTACAGTTGTCCATTCATGGCCCTATATTTTCCTTCTTCACTCTGTTAGAAGCTGTGTAGAGCTTCCACGGCTGACATCCATAGTTTTTTTGTGGGGTTTTCGGACTATGTGGCCATGTTCTGGAAGAAATTATTCCTGATGTTTCACCTGCATCTGTGGCTTGCATTTTCAGAGGTTGGTGGCATTTGACCCTTTTCAAACACGAATCAAGGAACACAAGAGACACTGCAGATTGGGCAAGCCAGAAAAATCAGCAGTAGCAGAACATGTTATAAACCAACCTGGGCATAAAATGCTATTTGAAAACATTGAAATTCTGGACCAGGCCAACAGCTATCAGATCAGAATGCACAGGGAAGCCATTGAAATCCATAAACACCTGGACAACTTTAACAGGAAAGATGAAACCCTGAAAGTAAACAAAGTTTGGCTACCAGTCCTGAAAAACACCAAAGTCAAGACTCAAAACAGGCAAATAAACATCGTCCACGGTCAGGGGCTTTCCCCACAGACAATGGGCTGCTAATAAAGTAGACACACATATTTTCCCACATATCCTCCCACCCTAAGGTCTTGCCATTCAACAACAGACGAGATTAATATGTAAATCACTTCCTCTCAACCAAGGGTCACACAGTATATATACCCCACCTCTGAAGATGCTAGCCACAGATGCAGGTAAAACATCACTGATAAATTCTTTCAGAACATGGCTACATAGCCCGAAAAACCCACAAAAATTATATAGAGCTTATTTGACCATGGAATGACAGTTTAAGAAATATATTTGTAAAACAATTACATTTCAGATTAGGAGTTTCTGCATTTAATAAAATGTTGTACCAATGGAATATCCTTTCTTGAGAGGGAAAGAATTTATGCACATGATGAAAACCAAATCCCTTTAAATCCTCAATTCTGTTTCTCTTGTACAAATGATTGTCTTCATTGTATTGTTATGGGGATACTATGAAAAGTAGTCATCACCTACCAACCATGTCCAGAAGTGTTAGGATATGCTGATTCTGAGCTTGGCAACCAATGTTATAAACTTTACTGTACTTCATAGATGGGGAACAGATTACCGTGTTTGGTTTTTGTCTTATGATGTATGTAACTGGCCCATATTAATATATGCCCTCTGAGAATCAGAATATAATTACAATTCGCTGAGAAAATTGGCTGTGAAAATAAGCCTAGTTAATTGAAAATAAATCCATACAATATTCACTCATCTAGAAAACTATATTATTAGTTCTGTCCTGCACATCTTTACTCAGCAGTAAGTCCATTTAATTCACCAGTGTTTGCTATCAGGTAAATGGTTACAGAAATGGTTACAGGCCACATCAGAGTGTTTATGTAATGTGTGTTTTGGTGTACTCAGATGTGAAGGCATTCTTCAAGACTTCATGTCCTAGTCTTTGAAGGAAACACATGCATTTTTATTGTTATCTCCCTTTCTGATCTTCCTTGTCTCATTAGCTTTTATGCCTCAATCTTGGACACTAATGTTTGTTTAATGGAACATAATTTAGTAAAATTTTATCTGGTTAACAACCAAAGTAACCAAATATTTTTCACCATTATTAGAAACATATGAAAATAGCTGGTTCTGGGGATGTGTGATAAATCTGTATATATGTAGTTTAGAATAGCAATCACCATTGCTTGTGTGTAGTGTACACATTCATTGTCATACCACCGTTTGTCCATTGGGATTAGTGAAACTTGCAAAATGAATGTTTTGTATCATAGATATTTGCTTCTGTTACGCTGTTTTTTCCTCATAAAAAGGTCCATCAAACTATTTTTATCCAACCATTGTTGTCATCTTGATAAAATAAATTAGGTTTTTGTGAGTGGCTTCTATGGAGAAGATTGTGGGTAGACTTCCAACAAAATTAAAGTTTTTTAAAAAAAACTTTAAAAAACAACAACTAAAATTGCATCTGTTTTCAACTGCAGGGATTTAAAAATACAGTGGCCCCTTCCTATATGGGACCCCCCCCACACGTATTGGAAAAACCATGTAAGGTTAAATCCCTTTATATGCTATGGTGGCGTATATAATACAAATACATACACACACACACACACCCTATATATGCTATGGCGCCTGTGGTGCTCAAGCCATTTTGTTCTCCACGGATTGCTGTATGCGTAAGCTCAAGTCCATGCACGGAAAACCTGCGCATGGCACAGGCACACTGTATGTTTATTCAGTAGGACTTAAAATACAGAACCATGTCTGGATTTTGCCCTGTTCTTTTATGATTTTTTAAATGGTATTTGGTTACTCTAGGAATATTTCTAATGCAGTCTAGTGTCTACTATTTAAGGATTATTAAGTCCCATTAATAATTATTTAGCACCATTAATATCTGTAATTGCTGAATGCTGGAAGCCTAGAATGTGTTTAGTCATCAAGTATTACAACTTCACTGCAATAAAAAATGACTTTCTTCCCCCTCCACTCCTTTTCTTCCCCGCCCCCTTACCACCCAACATTGTGTAGATTGTTGTATTCTGTGCTTCCTCCATCTGTGGCCAATGAGCTGAGACACAAGCGTCCTGTACCAGCAAAGCGTTATGATAATGTGACCATACTTTTCAGTGGCATTGTTGGATTTAATGCCTTCTGCAGTAAACATGCTTCTGGAGAGGGAGCCATGAAAATTGTCAATCTCTTAAATGACCTTTACACAAGATTTGATATTCTGACTGATTCACGGAAAAATCCCTTTGTTTATAAGGTATGCACCACAGTTCCATTTTTGAACTATAGTTGGCCCTTGGTATCCATGGATGACAACCCCATGGTGGTGCAGCCATGTACATGTGCCGCTACTGAGGTCCCATTCTCCCTAATGGTGGTGCAGCCACATGCACATGCTGCCACTGGGGACAACAAAACATGACCATCCATGGTTTTTGGTATCCATGGGGGGGGGGGGCAGTTTCCCGAATAGATCCTCTGTGGATACTGATGGCCGACTATATCTGTTTTAGCTGTTGCAGTTTGAACCAAAAAAATTAAAAAGAAACAACACTGTGTAGTTATGGGATTATGAGAAACTTTGTAAAATGGCATGAGCTTAGATCTCAGAATATTTGAATTGTTGTTGTGTGCCTTCAACTTATGGCATCCCTAAGGTAAATGTATTATAAGGTTTCTTAGGGCTAAAAGTGTGTGATTCACCCAGTGTCACCCAGTGGATTTCCATGGCTGAGCAGGGCATCAAATTGTGATCTCCAGAGTTATAGGAGCCCTGGTGGCACAGTGGTTAAATCCCTGTACTGCAGCCACTCACTCACAAACCACAAGGTTGTGAGTTCAGTACCACCCAGGGACTCAGAGTCAACTCAGCCTAGCATCCTTCCAAGGTTGCTAAAATTAGTACCCAGCTTGTTGGAGCAATTAGCTTACACATTGTAAACTGCTTAGGGAGTGCTTAAGTGCACTGATAAGCGGTATAGAAATGTACTTGCTATTGCATTTAATATATAGTCCAATACTCAAACCATAGTAAGATGCAATATATGATCATAAAAGGCTCTGAGATAAAAGTATCCTGGAGACAAAATTTTTGTGTAAATATCCACCAAAGAGCTGATTCCAAAACATTTTCCTGGAGTTGCTCATGAAATCTAGGTAGGAACCATACATGAGCAACTTCATGTATTTACTCCACCATCTATCATTCAGCTTAATTAGTTATGTATAGGGCATACCACAGATGGGAAATTTTGGACCATTATTCCCAGAATACCAATTGGCCATACTGGTGTTTGGGAGCAGTACTCTAAAAACATACTGTATATCCCCATATATAAGTCTAGAAATTTTAGTCAAAAATTGAATCCAAAAACCTGAGTCAACTTATCCATGGGTCAATGTAAATACTGTACTTTAACTCTTATAAAAAGAGGAATCGTCTCCTGGTGAAAGGCAAGAACATAATCTGTCCTGCCTGTTCTACTCTCTGTTCCATCCTGCCTTTAGTGTGACTACAAACAGTTATGCCTGCTGAACTTTTGTAAGTTCTTTTGCATTGTTTTCCTTTGCTTTTTTCCTGGAAACTTTGCTTTGTTACATGCCCCAAAGTTTTAACCTCGGCTTATTTACGGGTCATATCAAAATCCAAAATAATTTTTGTCGCAAAAACCTACCCTCAACTTATACATGTGGTTGACTTATAGTAGAGTATATACGGTAATTCCTTCCATCGCTGGAATTTATGTACCCCATTATCACCAAGAAGCAAAAGGCAACAAAAATTGAGCTCTAGGCTAATCTAATTCATAATATAGGTTACTAAGAGTAAAAGACAGTGTTAAAGACAGTGATATAAATCCAATTAATAAATAAAATATTTGCCCCTGAAGATTCTTTTCTAAATTTGTTGAGCATATCATACATGATAATATCAATACTTTCTGAGGAGCAGTCTGTGATTTTGCCTTTGGTTCCCTTTCCTCTACCTTTTGGCATATCATTGCTACCTCTCTCTTTCTTCTGCATTAATCATTCCAGCTCTAACAACTTGGTACTAATCTAGAACTACCAGCTTTTATATTTCACTCTTTTTGATATATATTTATGCCATATATTGCTTTGGGGGGCAGGAATCACTGTAATGAGACAAGTTGCTTTTGAGAAAATATTCAATGATAAGGCTTAGCTTAATATACATTCCTTATACACACTTTTTATATCAATATTAATAGCTTGCTTTCTGATCAAAGAAGATAATGCATATTATTCTTAATACCATTCTTAATATATTTTTGTTAGGTTGAAACAGTTGGAGACAAATACATGACAGTAAGTGGTTTGCCAGAGCCATGCATCCATCATGCACGTTCTATCTGCCATTTAGCACTGGATATGATGGAAATAGCTGGACAGGTTCAAGTTGATGGAGAGTCTGTACAGGTTTGTTTTTGACATTTTTTATTTTTATTTTTTTGTAATTGGTGGGGATGGAGATGTTATGCCACACAAGTTGAGCCCTGGATTTTCTTAATACGTCCTAAGAATAAGTTTCAGGTTTATAAAATTTAAAATGGGGCAAAACAGTAAGGCAGGAATTACATGGATAAAAAATATGTAGTACTGATGCTGAATATATTATGTTTCTTAGATGCTTTATAAATCATTTGGATAAGGAATACAATGATTTAATGCCTTGTTTATAGCATCTTAGGTTGTGACTTGCAATGGTTTTCGCAAATCATCATGGTAACATACTCTTTTATTTTTAATATTAAAAAGATAACAATAGGCATTCACACAGGAGAAGTAGTCACAGGTGTCATTGGTCAAAGGATGCCCCGTTATTGTCTTTTTGGAAACACCGTTAATCTGACAAGCAGGACAGAAACCACTGGAGAGAAAGGAAAGATCAATGTCTCAGAATACACATACAGGTGAGAAACTGACCATTTTCTAAACCACAGCTTTCTTATTTTTAGGACAACATGTTTATTATTTCATTCATTTTATAGACCATGCTGTATTAGATGTTGCTGTGCAAAAACCTGATAGAACTTGCTGTAGTAGAATCGCTTGGAACACAACCAGTTTCAAATAATGTACTTATGATAGGCTATTACAGTCTTTTTCTGATGTCTTTACATTCTATACCTCTTGCTAGTCTGGACCAGGATGCTCTTTGCCAGACTATCATTTTTGTTAATGTTTTAATTATGCCTTTCTTTAATTGTAGGTGTTTAATGACTCCAGAAAATTCAGACCCACAATTTCACTTGGAACACAGAGGTCCTGTTTCCATGAAGGGTAAAAAAGAACCAATGCAAGTTTGGTTTTTGTCCAGAAAGTGCACAGAGACGGAGGTATGACTAATGAAATTGTGCCCTAAAAAAAAAAAAAAAAACCATCAAGGAATACATGTAAGCATTCTAAATCATAAGGGCCATTTTGACTTGAAAAACTGAATGTTCCCTAGAAGAAACAAACCATTTGAAAACATTGTTACCTTAATAGGTTTGCTATCATGACAGCAGATTAATGACTGTTATTTGTCCCTGGTGTTTATGCATATGTTAGAAACCAGTTTTTCAGTTTCAGAAGATCCTTGAGGCAGTGCCAAGCAATTAATTTTACACTCTTTGCTGACCCTCAGTGGAAATAAAGAGACTAGACACAGGAATTGGGTTGAGTAAAGGCTGCTTTACTTAACTATTAATCTATTTAACTGTATTGAACCCTGTGAGCTACCAGATGTGGGATCAACCTAGTGAAGGAGCAGTTGAGGCAGGGGGTCACCCCCAAACCTACACCTCAGCTTTTCCTGGGTGAAACACCTAGGCCCTGGGGACAAGTGAATAGCTGAGTTGTTCCTGCGAAACTCACTAATGGAAGACAAACCCAGGAACCTTCTGCAAATCCTGCAACTTAAAGTGAGGACTCAGCCCCTCCAGGCCAGCCCTTGGAATGGTCCCATAATAATAATAATAATAATATAATATAATATAATATAATAATATAATAATAATATATGTTTTATTTTTATACCGCTTTTCCGAGGTGATCACAAGCGGTTCACAGAATCAAAAATTAACACATCATAAAAACAACATGCAATAAGACAAGCAAGATGGTGGTCAGGAGGAGGGCTTGTCTTCTTAGCAGGCAGAGGCCTGTTGTTGCTGACCTGCTTCTCTCCCCTCAAGATGGTGGTCAGAAGGAGGGCTTGTCTTCTTAGCAGGCAGAGTCCTGTTGTTGCTGACCTGCTTCTCTCCCCTTCAAGATGGTGGTCGGGAGGAGGGCTTTACTTCATAGCAGGCAGAGGCCTGTTGTTGCTGGCCTGCTTCTCTCCCCCTGGTTCTGTGACCTAAAGAGGCAGATCCAGATCCCTTCCTTTCACCAAATGGGTGCCAGAGGTTTTCACCATAACTCTTCTTTTCTCTTCCCATTACCTGCTGAGCGACCATCTATTTACAAACAACAACTGTAAACCAGTTTCATGCTCTAATTTCCAATATCCCTTGCTTGAGCACTTTTGACAAAAGAAGATGAAAAGGGGTGGATGGAGCTTATGATTGTCCAGCTCCACTTTCTCATGCTCCACATCATAATGCTTTGTGCTCCTCACCACTGGATGGCAACAACATCAGCTCTTCCCAACAGCATCCTGTGCCACACGAGCATAGATCCAGTTCTTTTCCCTACAGTACAAATTTATACAGTGTCGGTGTAGCTTAAAATAGGTACAATTTGACGCTTAAAGTCTTGCGTCTGTTCACCATTTACAGCATTGCAACAAGTGGATTCTATACACTGTCTCCCTTTAGAAAGGTTTGGGGTTTTTTTAAAGTTCCATTTTACCAAAACATATTTGCACATTAATTGACATAGAATTAAAGGCCACTGCTTGTCATAATCCTAATGCTGAAAACACTTCACTCCATATTACTTAAGTAGTGATGTGTATAGTAGATATAATTTCTAATAAACAGAGTTTATAAAAGGACACTATACAGTGCGCCCCTTTTTTACATGGGGGATCAGTTCCGGACAACCCCCCTGACGTGCGTAAAAAAAAAGCGTATGCTCAAGCCCCATTGAAAATAATGGGGCTCATGCATGCCGCAGCCCACATGCTCACGGGCGCGCGCCCCATTAGTCTTAATGGGACATGCCGCCCCTTCCTCCCATGGGCTCCCTGTGGCTTTCAGTATATGCCACGTATGGTGCGTCCGCATATGACGCAGGCACACTGTATTTGGATATCTCTGCTGAAGAAATATTAGCAGCAGCAGCAGCTTCTATGCCAGGATGGATAAAGTGGATCTAGATATTGTTGCACTGCAATAGCATTTCCAGAAACCTTTAGCACTGGCTAAGGATACTGAAATTGGCAGTTCAACAATATCTTTACAAACTTTTTCTTATCTCACAACAATATTGTGTAATAAAGACATTGCAGATTTATAAGAATGATGTCTGGCTCCATATTTGAGTTTCTCTCAGAAGTGGCACATTGTCAGTTTCCACGAACCCTATTTTGCAGTCTTCCAGAGTTCATAATACAATTCTCAGTGGGAAAGTATTCTTCATAGGAATCAAGATATACTATGGGTACAAACCTGAACTGTCATTCTATCCTTTCTATAATCAAGATACATAGCATTTATGATAATGGCTTAACATTGATACTTACATTGTTTTAATTCTTTGCAATTCACATGAGAATATTTCACACTGCTCATTATTACTGTAAGCTCATCTCCTTTCTTTCCAAACCTCTCTTGCATGCCTACAAGGAAGTAACACACGATTCTAACTGAACCAGGCGAAACATAAGAAGACAAAGAACAGAGTCGAACACTGTGTCCTGCCACTAACATAGTCTGGTAGCAATTAGATGTGACTGCTGTTGCTACATTTTGTACCTCTTCCATTTGCTTATGTGATCACTGCCTTCTTCATGTTCCTTTGCTATGTTTTATTCACATTTAGCTTTTGATATTGTAGTATATCTGCCGTGAGTATGTGTCTCCAAAGATCCTGTGTCTCTGTTTCTATATCTTAAATCCTAACATAAAAGAGAACTTTAAGCCATGTGTGTGCTAGCTAACCATGAGAAATATGGTGCATCACCCATATGCTTTTCATCTTCATATCTACTGACTAATCTCCATGATCTTTACAATGGTCTGACTCATAGCTGTCTCTGTGAGGAAAGAGATTCTAATTGATAGCAATCATGATCTCAGAGAATGAAATTTTTTACAATCATGATTTGGCATTTTGCTGTAAAGTATTTTGTGTACACATCCATCTGCTTCCCTCAAGTCTGGTATTGTGAGACATTGTCATTTGTTCTAGAAGCTAGTTTCAATGCACTATCAGTTGCTCTTTTACTATGTATTGGCTGTCATCATATGCAACATATGGATTTTCTACATGGAAGAGAAAGTTAGGCAGTTTAATGTAAAGTTCTTGGGAAGTATGTGCCATTTACTGCTCTAAATCTAATCATATTCCTTCCTGTTTCTTTTACTGATTTCAAATGAAAAAGGTGATTCATGCATAATCTGTTGCTGGACAACTTTTTGTATCATGTGAAACAATATTTCCTGCCTGTGCACACGTGTGTACAGTCATACAGAGTTTTAAACAAAATTTTGGTTATCCAGCCTTGAATGCCATAATAATGGGAAATTCCTGGTTTCTTAACGGAGTCGTCCTGAAATGTAGAATTCAGTGGAGCTTAACAGCTCTTCAGAGTATTGGAAACTCCCCACCCAGCTTACAAAGGGGAATTGACAAAGGCTGTATCCCACATGCAATTTGAAAGGGCCCTTTCTGAATCAAGATGGCATGACAGGGAGAGGAGGAGCAAAACAGTCCCAGTTCATCATGTTTTCATACATATATGAAATACATATATATACCTGTGTAAATGTAACTGTCATGTAAACAACACTTGTATTTTTATGAACTTTGGCTCTTATCATATGCTCTGAGTTCTAAATATACCCAAACTGTCAAGTCTGGTTTTAGATATATTGTAGGAATAATACATCCATTATTAACTTTTTTAAAAATACCTGTCTTTATAAAATATAAATCTGTACATATATGTATATATACATAAATATAATTGTTATGTATAAAATGTGTTGGTTACATATATATATATATATATATATATATATATATATATAAAATCAATACAAAATATATGTATAGATGTTTTATGTTTATGTGTGCACAAGGAAAGGTTTTAAATTATGGATTCTTCCCACTTCAGTAATCCTTGGAAGGATTTTCTCCCAGTGAAAACTTGTATTTTAATTTTTGAAAATAACACAATAAATATATGTTATCCTTACTCTAACAGGAACAGTATCCCTTGTATAAGTATTTGTAACCTCTGTCTTCCAGCATCTCATCACACTACCTGGCTTGCCTACATCGTTCAGTAACAAGCAGTAGTACCAGCAAGCATCATTTGAATAGAGTAGCACAAATTATCAGTGTGAGGGCTACTGGAGTTGTCTCTGAATTTCTTGCCTCTCTGCTGACTCACTCAGGGTTTGTCTACCCTAAAATACTCCTCATTCTGTTCAAATATGTGATCCTGCCACATACAGTTCTGAGAAATTCAGGCTTTTTGCAGGATGTGTGTGTAATACTCTGAGCATCCCGTGATACATTTATTAATACAGTAATGAAGTTGATATAACAATCAGGTGCCTGCATTAGTGGGTGGAAACTGATGACATCCATAGCACCAACACTGGTTAAAATGGTTTTTGGCATGGAAATCCAGTCATGTGGGAAATGTGGGGAAAATTGTGACAGTTGTTGGGAAAGAGCTGTTCTTACTCTCTCACACACACACTGAATCGGGGACAGAAACCATAATCAAAGGGATGAGTTCTACCAGACCAACACAAGACCAAAACCCCATTCATCTTTTAAGTGTGTATGTGTGTTCCTGAACTCCCCTGCCAGCCTATGACTAGCCCAAGGAGAGTCCCAGGGAAGGGTCCCACTGTGTATACTCAGTCAAGTTGTGATATTTAAACAAGAAGTGTAAAATGACAAGAATGTAGACATTGCAATGAAGAGGGCATCCCACACCCAGTTATCTCTATAGGTAAAATTCCCAGCCCTTTCCATTTGTATGACTTATCTAAAGGGGAAGGGCATTTTATGTGTGAGGAATGTGGAGGAAGGCTGGGCCAGCACATAGACTGGGTTATGTGGATGTTGGGCTGTTATATAACTCAAGAGACAAAGCAGAGGAGGAACTATCCTTCCCAGTTTACCTCCCAAATCCTGTGCCCCATCCAGAGCCAACCAGTCCTGCTACTGACCCTAACAGGCATCATAGCAGTGATCCCCTCTGATGAGTTTGCCCTTTATTTTTCTCCGCATTATCACAGAACTATTAACGGGGCTCCTTTTTGAACAGGGACCTGCATTTGTATATATTACACAAATAGAAGCCGTTTCATAAGACGATCTGCTCACATTTCAGCAAAATTTCACAGGTAGATTCATGTGTGCTTACCAATAGGAGTACTGACTGTCAGTTGAACAGTGGGGTATGAAAATAAGAATTAAAAATGATAGTATACTAGTATCTAAGTTAGCTTGTAGAATTATGCAGAAACTAATGTCGAGACAGCTTGCCAAAACTGAATACAGTTGGTTCAGCTCATACTCTGTTGACAGAAAAATGATCAAGCTCTCTCTCACGCTCTCTGTATTTGTGTGTATACAGAGCATGGTTGATCATTTTTCTCTATGCTACTGGTGTGCACTCTTTGAGCTTAGACCTAATGATCTCTATATAGGAAGGATATGGGGGATCATTAGGTCACTGGTATGAAAATAGAAGTTCAGAGAGGAAGCCTAATAATAAAAAAGTGCTTCTATCACTTCCTCACACGTTTTATCTTTAAAAGGTCATTTCCTGGCTGCTCTCAAGAATTTCTAGGAAAAAACATATGAACCATAATCTATGTTCCAGGGCAGATATTCTGAAGACACATGTAGAGGAGATTGTTCTGCTTAATCCTAGCAAAAAAGGAAAAGGAACAAAAACCACTATCCACCAGTTCTTATGCTCATAATGCTCATGCCCAAATAAGGACAGGTGTATAACTGACTCCATACCATGATATTATATAATTAAAGAGCTCAGTACCAACAATCACTCTTTAAAGCTCCATGCTATCCTAGAAATGGAAAAATCAATATGTTTTGAAATAGGCACGTCTGAAATACTAAGTTGTCATTACCTTTTTGTCATCATTCTCAGTCTGTTTATAAACACACATTCACACACACACATGCATGTGCGTGCACACACACACACAAGAACAGAGAAACTTCCATTAAATGTCCAGTGAAAAGAAACAAGTTTTTCTTAAGGCAATACAGTCATGGCATGTCCAGGTTTTACTTACGTCAGATTTTTAATTCAGCTTTGTGTAAAATCACATACAGGGAGTGATGTTGATACTATTATTTAAAACAGTGTCATGAAGATAATCATATAAACAGAATTAAGTATTGTATGCCATTTTCTTGCTTTGGAAGCTTTTAAGAATCTGATTTTTTAAAAATTTGTTTAAAAAATAAGTATGAACATGGAGGATTTCTAGAAAGCAAAGAATCTTTGTGAGTAACTATGGAACCTTATAAATGAGGCTACTTTGTATACTTCCAGGGAACATTGCATACACCTCTGTCTTAAAGGTACTTCAAATTTTAAGATTAATACTTAAGAATATGAAAATAACTTCTTATAGGCCCAGTACATACGAGCCTTTTAGGTGTCCTCGTCATGTGCTAGGGGTTGGCTGAGGGCAGAGCGCCCACATGCCCCGCAACCCTCGCACGTGACGAGGGCATAACAATGGCGGTGCCCTGTATACATGGGCCCTGCCATTGTTACGTAAGTGCTGCGCAGCACCACACGGCACTTATGTAACGAGTGCACCAGTGGTGCACTTGTTATGCTGCCACTGCGGCTTCAAAAGAACCTGCTTTTTTTGGGGTTCTTTTTCTGCCGGTGGGAAGCCTCGTGGTTTGGCAGCTGAGGCTTCCCTCCGGTGGAAAAACCGGCGCCGGCAGGCTGCCCTTTTGGGGCGGTCTGTACTGCACCTATGTAAGACAACCGGGGGGGGGGGGGAGCCAGGTGGAAGGTTTCTTCATTACTTTGAACTCCTATTTGTCTGTCTTGGAAAAGTCATTACTGAACAGTAAAACGCTTTGAAGACTGTGTTTGTGTGAGTTCTTGAGTTAGCTGAATTATTACGGAAACCATAATGCAAAAACATTTTTAAGAACTAGTGCATATTCCACATGTAAAAACCTTTAAAAGCAATGGTCTCCTAAAGCGTGTTCAAGAAGGTCAGCACTCCTCCCAGGACATTGATTGGTTGGAGTCACTGTTTTGGCCAATCTGCACCTGATTTTTTCTGGATCTCTTCAACAAATCAAGCAATGTTAATTAGAGCCAGACATGATGTGAGAGTGCTGTCCACTCCAATTGTGCAGTGAGTACGTGTATGCTGCCCATGCTCCTTGCCTGTATGGGCATGCAGCATTGGCTGTAACAGGAACAACTGCCTAGAAATGAAGGATGGGGGAAGGTCATGACAACAAAACCACACGGCTACCTGATATCATCATGTGCTGATTGCTAGATTTAAAAACCTGCATCTGACTGACTGCAGGTAAAAGAAAATGCACTAACACAGCCTTCCAGCTGCATTCTGTGCCCAGAAATCAGTACTGTATTATCCAGAGGCTGAACTGTGCACATACCTGCATAGTATCTTGCTGTGTGCATTGCCAGGCACCCATTTCTGCAGTGGAGAGAGCATTCCCTCCTGCACATATTGGAGCACCCAGTAGTCAGGAAAAAAAACTATGATCAAAAGACAGCAAAAAATATTGTGGAGAGTATGTGGGACACCAGCTTGTGCACCAGGGAATGGCCAGCATGGTGCTCTGTCAGCTATGTGCAGTTTTCAACCTAAATGGCCAGTGGGATGGGTGAAAGTATTGGTTTGCAAAGAGATAAAAGCCTCAAGGTAATTTTCTCACTCGCATACTCTTTCCCAGAAATTAAAAACACAATGCAAAGGGCACTCCCATGCCAATATATTTGTGAGCTTTCCAACAAAAGATAGCATGGGCATGGGTCCCTGTGGAATTGCACTGTGCCCAAACCAATAACATAAAACAAAATGAATAAAAAAGTAAAAGACAACACACAGCAAAAGGAAAAAAAACATGTCTTCTACAAGGTGTGTGGAAAGGTGCAAACTGAAGGCATTGCTGAGTCACCACCCAGCACAATGAACCATCTTCCTAATAAACTGTGTATGGCAATGATGGGGAGAAGGGGAAAGGGTGTAACCTGGAACACAAAACATGGATGCCTCACCATTAAATGGCAATTCAGTGTGGTCAGGGTGATGTACACCACATCCACTAATGGATCTTTCATTGATGTAAACACAATGGGATATCTTCAGGCAAATGGGTTACTGAATTGTAGCAGGAAAGGCAGTAATTAACAGATTTTTTTGACTGTGAATAAAACATATTTGCAATGACACTACAATGCAACAATGCCTGGAAAGCAACAACGTCATGCAGTTAGACTTAGGCAATAGTGTTGCTGATATATTGATATGACACTGTAACACCACTGTGAAATAAGGCTCACAGTCACAATCATATTCTCTTGGTAGGGTTTTCAGAGGCAACTAACTGATCATATTGGTAGAATTCAAAGATATAGCTGTGTTAATCTGTAGAACGCTCCACCAAATGCATCTGAGGAAGTAGACCAAAGTCTACGAAAGCTCATGCTGCCAATTCCTTTCAGTTAGTCTCAAGGTGCTACAAGATCCCTCTACATACTAACTGATCACAGTAGCAGGTCTTTTCTTCATTAATATATCTAATTTATTTTAAATCAAAGGTGGGAGATATGTGGCCCACCAGAAGTTGTTGAATTACAACTCCCATCAGCCCTCACCATGGGCTATGGTAATTAAGTGATGGGAACTGCAATCCAATAATATATGGAGGGACCCATGTCCCATGTCCCTGTTTTAAAATGGTGTTCATTTCCATATTGTGTAAACAAACATCAAGGGATTGAATCACATTATCACATGGGTTTCCTTTTATAGAAAAGTCTCAAACAGCAAAGATTGTCATTGAGAGGAAATTCTTGTTGGGTCCATAGATCAAATATTTTAAATGATTCTTGCTACCCCTAGTTTGAATTGAATGCATACTTTCCTCATCAAACAAAAATGTTCAACCACTTCTGCAGGGAAATGTATGCATACATAAGGTACTGACAGAATTCAAGTATCTTTTAAAAAAAGTCAGAGTGAAAAACCTGAAGTATTATTGTTTTCAGTGGCAGAACCCATCTTGATCTCTCGCCTCATGAAATTAATCTGAGCAAAAAGGTGTATTTTATAAAAGCCTGGACTCTGTTTATGAGCACACTTTTCTTCTGCTGACACACATTGGCCCTGACCAATGCCTGAATGCAAAACTACTACATGTGAGTACTTTGAATGCCTGAGCTTCTCTTCCTAGAATCTGATGGCAAGACCCTGTTTACAGAATCCTCTTTAAAAAGAGCAAAGGTGTCCATCGGTTCTGCAGAAGGGGAACCACAGTTATTTCCCACTTCTCTTTGATAAATCGTGTAACTTTGGCCCCACTAGATTGGGGTCATTATAGTAAACACATTAATCATCCTATGGAGGATTGTTCTGACAGCGTCTGCTTATCTCAGAAAATAATTTCTTTTTATGCTTGGAAAAGAGAAAGGTAAGTAGGACATCTGCTGGTGATGAGCTGCCATGGATGGTGATACCAAACTAGAGAAAACTATTCCCTCCTGCTACTTATGAGTGAGGAATGAATGAGGTGTATCTGTAACATTAATGAAAGTGTGCATCATCATGTAATATGTAATAGTCATCCCCTGCCAATCAAATTAATGTTTGCTTTTATAAGTAATTTAATTTAGGTGCGTTACATACCGCCGCTTTGTGGCGGTCTGCCGGCGCTGCTGTTTGCTCTGCGAGGGAGCCTCAGCAGCCTAACCGCGTGACTCCCGCGCAGAGCAAAAAAGAAGCTCCAAAATGGAGCTTCTTCCTGTGGCGCAGTTATGACGCCGCAAGGCGCCAATGGCGCACTCGCGATGTCATAAGCACCGCGTGACGTGTGGATGCACAGCGTCCGCTACGTCAATATGCCGGCGGCCGTGTGGAACTACCGCCGCCATTTTGTACACATTCACTACGTACTAGGGTTAGGGGGGTGCGGAAGCACCGCCCCTTCCTAACCCTAATACGTAGTGAATACGTACAAAATGGTGGTTTGTAACCCGCCTTAGTGTCTTTATTATTCTAGGCATAACCAAGTAATTATGTACTTTGTGTCCTAATTAAAAATATATTTAAAAAAATACAAAAGCTCAGAGCAGATTTCAACACTCCACTGATATGGAACCCACCAGCTACTACTGCAAACTCTGTTTATTTGGTTTATATCACACCTTTCTCGAAAAATGAGACTCAAAACAGCTTACATTATAAAATCAAACAAAATAGCTAAAATAATGTGATAAAAACAGTTTTAAAAGCACAAAAAACCATTCCAATTAAAATACGGACATTAATTTTAAAACAATTAAAACATGTAAAGCACATATTTCCTATTAACTGTAATAAATGGCTTTAATATTCCCTATTAAAAAACAGCATACCCATTGCATATCCTGCTACTACAACCAGGTAAAGGCTGAAGTTTAAATAGGAAACTGCTACTGAAAACAGACCAGGGAGGTGGCCAACCAAGCATCCCTCAGAAGCGAGTTCCATAGGCTAAGTGCAGCCACCTGGGGCCAATTTAGATGCTAAAAATAATCCAGGATGAATTCGAGTTGAATCTTTGTTGTTCACATGCATCTTGAATACATCCAATTAAATTGGAGGAGGGCTTCCAAAAAACCTCACTTAACCCGGGATAACCAATTCAGGTTTTTCCCTAAGTTTTAAAAAAAGATTCACATCATCATTAGCGTGGGTGAGCAATGTGATTAAACCCAGGATAAACTCTGCATGCCTTGAACATGTTTCAAATACATTAGCATCGCCAACTCCATCTTGAAGAGTGCTGACAGATGTGAGCAACTGAACTCGCATTGATGTGAAGTAGCAGAGGGAGGGATTGAATGGGAGACTACTGTGGCTATGTTTCCCAATGCAGGATCCTGGGTATCATCTAATTTTATTTAGAAGTGTAATCCTAACAGTCAAAATTGCATTGAAATAGCACACAAGACATCATATTCCATATTTCTCAATACTTTATATATATGAATGTGCCTAACATTTATTTATTTTGCATACAGAAGTACAGTTTCAGATATTTCTGCAGATCTGTTTTAAGGTAAGGGGGAAACAAAGGCAAAACCATGTTTGGAGTTAAATATACTGTGCTGATCTATATTCACCACTATGTGGCTGATGCAAAGAAAGGTGAAATAACTGATTCTTTAAGAAAAAAGACATTGGGCCTCCTGTCTGCCCTTAATCCCACATTTAGTGGGAATAACAGATGCCGATGTGTTGTTTGGTGGCCATTTTACACTCTCATGGCAGAGATTCTCCAAATATGTATATCTACTCCGTCATGCCAGCACTGCCCATAACCCAGAGGTGGTGGTGGGAAATTTGGATGATGTCCCCCAGAAAGACTCAGGCTGGCTAGAGAATTCTGAGAGTGGTAGCCTAGAAGTTAACTTTCTTGAGATCGGTCTGCATCATATATATACACAACAGCCTGTAAGGCTAGTGTACAATTTTGTTGTTGTTGTGTGCCTTCAAGTTGTTTCCCACATATGCCAATGCCCAAATTGCATAGTTCTATCTTTCCCATGTCCTCAAAGCACCTTGCTACAACAAGCAAAGCTTTGATTCACCACACACACAAAAATTGAATGACCTAATATCATCTGTTGAATCATTTCCTAATTTTCCTTGTTTTATCCTCAAAATGAGTGCCATTTATAAAATAGAAAGATTTATCTTTTATTCTTTTTCTCCAAGCCCTTAGCATTCTTGTATTTTTCTCTTCTGGGTTTGTTGATTTTCATCTGAAGTATTCCAGTTTGGTATCTCCGGTGCTTTCAGAAGAAGAAAGACACACATCCAACAGCAGTTTGTGAAAATATATTCCACAATTTCAATTACTGTAATGACACTGGCTCCACAAAATAAACCCAGTCGGCCACCGACATCAGCTGCAACAAAAGCAATAAACACATCAATCTCACAACTACCCCTCAAGCTTTTGGTTGGTTTATTTGAAAAACAGAAGGATTCAGTCCATCTTTGCTTTGAATAAATTCACTGAAATAAGTATAATTTTATACTAAATATATGTACTGAGGATTGGGACAGCCCTGAAGTCATTTGCTCCGTTTATATTCCAGTCTATGATTCTGAATGAAAATATGTAGCAGGCAGGGCCATTTCTCTCATGTTAACGTGCACATAATGGGATAAATCCTGTGCAGGTGAGGTGATCCCACTGAAATGCAAGAACCAATTTAGGTTCTACTGATTTCACTAGAAACCAAGGCACGTTACAGACTGCCCCTTTGGGGCGGCCTGTAGGCGCTCCTTTCTCTGCCGGATCGGGGCCTCAGCTGCCAGAATGGCAGCCTCTGGGGCCCCGATCCGCCGCTTTCCAGGCCGCAGGGAAGCGGCAAAAGGCCGCTTGCCCGCGGCCTGGAAAGGGGTGTCCTTGGGGCATCATGCCCCAAGGACACCCGACAGGGGCGGGGACAACCAGAAAGGCCCCTTTCTGCCTTGCGTCGTTGGCGCAGCTGTCTAAAGGCTGCGCCAGCGATGCAAATCCCAGAAGGAGCTCCGTTTTGGAGCTCCTTCTGGTGCTGCGGAAAGGGCGCTCTATGCGCTCTGGTGCGGCGCCAGTACATAACAACCACGCCGCCACGTTTGGAGGTGGCGCAGTGGTGACGTAGCAATGGTGGCCCCTGTGTGGAACAGGCGCCACCATTTTTTACGGACTCTGTCCGTATTAGGGTTAGGGGTGTCCGGAAGTGACGCCCCTTTCTAACCCTAGTACGGACCCAGTCCGTACTATTACGCCCGTCTGTAACGGGCCCATGTTATCTAACTTCCTCTGGATGTGGAACAGGGCAACACAGATCCAAATGCTTTGGATCTGAAGTAATATTAAAGGCTGGATTTTATATTAGCAAACAAATTGAAATTTACTGTACAGAAATTATAATAAAATAGGATATCCAGACTCACCCACTGTTGGAAAACAGTGAGGACCAGATGATAAATAGTTTTGTCTGTGACTACTGCTTTGAATAGACACGTTTTTCTTTCTATTTTGATTATGATTTACTTACCAAGCAACTCAGATACACTCAATGCCTTCTGCTGCTGGGTCATTTTGTAATTCAAGTCATGATATTTAATGTCAATATATACAAGGTTATGCCTAGGGTAATAAAGACATGTTAATTACATAGTTGTAACTTTTGTTATTTACAACATGATTCCACTGTGGTCATTCATGTTCATTTTTATTATTTATTAAAAAATACACACAGAGAAATCAAGCAAACTAATTGACACTACTGCTTAAATTCAATTGCTAGTCCTAGAAAGAGTAGGTTCATTGTATGAGATGTTGTTGTTGTTCAGTATTGCAGTTATAGATTCATAACCCAGAGTTACGGATCTTTATCTGTTCAATAACGCTACATAGGGGTTGTCCACATTGACAAAATAAAGTGGTTTCACTGTGCTTCCAACCTCAGCTGTTTAGATGATGCACGAGGCCGAAACGGAGTGAATCTGGGAGGAAGCCACTCTCCAAAGTGAAAAAACAGAGCCAAAAACAACAACAACAAAAAAAACACTTTGCTCTAATCCATAAAGTGCACATTATTGCACCATAAACAGCACTATGTGAGTGTGGGAATGCAGGAAAGCCCAGACAGCATATGGAAGCAGTCTGGAGCATTCGCCTGGAACCGGTGAGACACAGCTACTGGTGCCATACATTTTTTATTTGCTTGTTGAGTGTAAAAGTGCATGTATGGCCAGCTGCACCATCGACCCATCACACCATCAATCCATCACATACCCCATGATGCAAAATTACTCAGAGCATGACAGGTTGCCAAGTATACAATGGCTGTAATTAAAACATACAAACCACACTGTCCAACGGCGGGCCATGGGGTGAAGAGAGGGAGGGAGGGACTCTATGATTGTGTTTTGCCAATGTGTCACTGGGTGACAGTGACAACGTGTCACTGTTGGTGACAATTTTTGTGTAGCAGGATGTCCTTTATCTAAAACCCATTGTTAAAAATGCATGTTCCAAGCCATCATTTACATTTTGTCTGAATTTTGAATTGAGCCATTACACTTAATCCTATTTGTCTGGTTATTGGATCTTGTTGGACAACACAATGTCATCTAATTTTTCCCTGGTTTTGAAAATGAAGGCTTGATTGATACAACCGCATCCTTCTTCAAGGACATTTTTCATTCAGAACTTTGTGTTATAGTTCCCTAAATGAGTTTGTTAATGGGTCGTATCATTAGGTTTCCAGACATAAATAAAATGCAAATATTATACATCTTTAACATAAGGCTGTACATCATTGAATCCACCTTTTTACATTTTTGAGAAATCAATTGATGACTCCGCTAGATCGTTTATGATGTCCACTCATTAATATGTTTGCTTGCTTCCTACTGGTTAATCACTTAGGAACAGAAACATCTTCCTGCAATTTGTTGTGCTTCACTGGATAATTACTAGATAGTGCCCCATTTCTGACAACTAATCAATGGCAAAAGGGCTAAATAAAAATGTTGTTATGAAAGCCAAACTACAAGAAATGTAGGGGACCCAGGGTATTTGTCTTTTTTTCATTCTTTATTTAAAGCATCTGATGTTTTCATCAGAGTGGTGACACTGGGGTACCTTTTCCCCATTATCATTTTCTCAGTCTGTATCCCACAGCTACTTAATAATAATAAAATATTTATTTATATCCCACCTTTTCTGCCTTCACACACCCCAGAATCCCCCTTGATATTTGACTTACTGGGGAAAACTTTTAGTGACCTGGTCCACCTTTACTTGATCACCATCACCGACCCATGAAGCAATAACCCAAAATTTTGAATTGCAGGTGTCTTATATATCTTCAAAGTAGATACAACAGGTAGGTGAGACATGGCAGGTGAAGCATGATTTTTTGTTTAAACATGAATTATTGATGAAATCTTTAGTATATATATATATAATCCTCCACATTCAGGTATGCTTGCCAGGTCAGTAGCATATCATTCCTTGAAACTAGATATGGGAATATACATTTATTTTGTTCTTGCATAAAAAAGCAAATATATTCTTTTTCTCCAAATGCGTGAAAGTTTTTGTGCATTTTTCAGTGATGGCTGAGATCCTCAAATGTAGCTATGATAATGAAGCTCCATCATCCTAGTTACTTCTGCTGATTTCAGTACACACACCCCAGCCTACTTTGTAATGCAACAGTGCCCCATCGAAAAAGTTGCTGAGGTGCTACAGATTAGGGCACTGGGAAATGATGATTGCAGTTCTCTCCTGGTTATGGGGCATATTGAGATAGGTAAAAGGACAGATCCCTTGGGGTTCAGCCACAACATCCTGGGGGTCAGCCACAACTTCTATCCTACAACCAGGAAAGTGCTGCAGTCATGATTTTCCAGCTCACCAATTGGCAGCATCTCAGTGTAAGGATCTGCCTGCGTAAGTCATTGTGGGATGGGGCCTCTGGCTTCTGGAGTCTTGCTGCCAAAGCCTTTTCAGGAGCTGGCCCAAGCTGGCTTGAGCTGCCAGAGTCCTGGAAAGATCAGGGCTAAGCTATCAGGCACAGCTGGCTCTGTTCAGACAGGACAGGTGGAGCAGCCAAAGGACTGCATTGGACTCTTAGTCCTTGCTTCAGCACCATGGTCTTCTGTGCTGCTTGTACCTATTCTGGTTGCATTTCACCTTGCCTAGTTAGCCTTGCTGTGTTTAGACCTGGTCTGTCTCCTGCCTCTGGTTCCTTGGACTCATGGAACTCTGCCTTGGTCTGCTTCCTAACTGTATCTTCTGCTTCTGGGCATTGGACTTTCTAAGTTCACTATCCATGGTTTTAGCCCTGGCAGCCCACCTTGGAATCTAGGTCTCCCATGCCTTGGATCCTGACACTCAGAAACTCTCAGCTGGGGCATTGCTTGGCTTAAGCAGTAGTGGGTATTTTTTGGGGGGGGGGGGGAGATTCAGTCACTGATTATCATAAATGTAAATTCTAAAAGTTATGAGATCATAACTAAAAGTTATGAGACCTGTACTGCAGCCATTCACTCAAAACCACAAGGTTGCGAGTTCAAGACCAGCAAAAGGGCCCAAGCTTGACTCAGGCTTGCATCCTTCCGAGGTCGCTAAAATGAGTACCCAGACTGTTGGGGACAAATTAGCTTACTTGCTAATTAACTTACTTGCTGTTCACCGCTATGATCTTTGGAATAGCGGTATATAAATAAAACAAATTATTATTATTAATTATTATTATAAGTCCAGCTTAAAATCTCACAAATATTTGAAAATTAATGCCAGATAGTGTTTTTTGTACAAAATATATCATTTTCTTTGCAAAACATTGCTTTTTCCCCACACAAACTAAAGTCTGAAATGTGATGTGATGGCTTCATGGTTAAGATGTCAATTCTGACTATCAGAAGATCAGAAGGTTGGCAGTTCAATGCCTGAGTGCTGCATGATGGGGTGAGTTCCTATCACCAGTCCCAGCTTCTGCCAACCTAGCAGTTCGAAAGCATGCAAATGCAAGTAGATAGATATCACTTTGGTGGGAAAGTAACAGTGTTCTGTGCAGTCATGCTGGCCACATGACCACCAAAGCAGTCGTTGGACAGTGCTGGCTCTTTGGCTTAGTAACGGAGATGAGCACCACCCCCTATAGTCACGACTAGACATTCATGTCAAGGGACTACCTTTACCTTTACTTAAAGTCTGAAATGCAAACAAACAAAAACCCTTCAACACCTACTTGTGGCAGCTGGCTCTTTTCTTAAGTGGGTGTCTTGATAGGCATAGGGATACCCTTTTCCCATCAACAAATTAAAATTTGAGAGTAGTCTTTACATCCCTACCCAAACCTCAGGCAGGTCCAAAATGGCACAGAGGTAGCCTTGTGATGCCAGATAGGCAGGGCAGGCAAAGACTAAGAGATGGGCTGGAACTGCTAGTGGTTCAAGTGACTATGGCAATCTGGAAATTGCTGGAAGGTTCCCCCCTCCTTACATAGGTGCTGAAAGCTTCCCCCCTCCTTACATAGACATGGATTTGCTGCATGCAAACTCTGCTCTTGCTCTCAATCTTTCATTCAAACCAACCATGTGATTTAGATCACTCCCCCTTTTGGGAAACTCACTCACTTAAAGATTTTTCTTCTGAATTGTTGGGTCCTCCATCTTCCTTCTCTATCAACTTTCTTTGGAAAGATGGTGAGGGAAATATTTCTTCTTAACCTGAACCTTCTTAACCATAGCTAGATTAGGACATAGCCTCTATGTATATATAGATTAAAACCATTAGTAAACTTTTGTTTGAACATCAAGCTATTTGTATTGTTTTTGAGTCAGTCTCAGTTCTTAGGGAAGTATAGTTAGACAAGGACATATTTTCTGCTACTCTTCTGATTTAAAGCTAGGTCCTAACAGGCTTGGCTTTGATATTTAAATATTTTTGTTTCCTATCCACAGGCTGAAGGCTTTGGAAACTCAGATTTCACTACAGAAAGACAATCTCAGAGTCTGTGTAAAATCCAAGTAACAAGGTAATGTAAAGTGTGTGTGTGTGTGTGGGGGGGGGACCCAAAGGATTTTGGTGTGGCTGGACAGGTGATAAATGTTGTCCAGTTGCTGCATCAGTTAACACCATTTCCACTAAGGCTTTCATCCCACCAGGACATGCCTACAGCAGGTAGGACATGTATGGAGTCTTTCAAGACCATAGGAAGGCTCACCAACAACCTTTATGGAATTTCTGTGCCAGGCCATACATAAATGCTGCAACAACATGTATAACAAGAAGGTTCATGAGTCATAATGCTGGCACTGCATCCTCTGCCTTGCTTCCAGTAGCATGATGGGACCAAGTACATCACAATCTCTCATTCCTCTCTTCCTTCCTGGCTTTTTGGTGGACCTATATTGCATAAGCACAACACTCCTACAGACATCTTCACACTGAACCAGAGAGTCTGGTGCTAAGTAGAAATTGGTGGGGGCAGACATCCAGGGGGTCCTAAAGGCACTAGATCCTGTCTGATCTTGTACATTAAGTAGGGTCAGCCTTGGTTGGTACCTGATTAGGAAACTGCCAATGAATATCAGGTACTGTAGGCTATATGTCAGAGGCAGGGACTGGTAAAACCATCTCCTTGCTTAAGAAAACACTGAAATTGATGGGATTGCCATAACATGACAACTGACTTGATGGTACATATAAACATATACTTAACATGTGACATGAAGGCACATATAAACACATATTTACCTAATATAGTCTTTTGTTTTCCTCAACTTTGTGGAAAGATACTTCAAAGCCTTTTCACTTCCAAAAGTTGAATAAGAGATGGTGGTTGGGTAATCTGTTTCCTCACATGGTACTGGACAAGTGGAATTATGAGTTCCTACTGAGCACAATCCCATAATTTCTATTTTATCTGGAACAAGAAACAATTTCATAAAGAAAGGTCTGCTCAAAAGAAAAAGTCACTATTATTTTTCCCTCTCCCCCAAAAATGTTAATGAATTCAACCAGACAAAAGATCTTATCATCTTAAGTGACTGGATCTTTCATCTTATGTGATAGATCTAATAATGATCTTTTGGTTAGAATATTTTCTCAAGTGCAGGATTCTGGGATTTGTTTCAGTGAGAGCCACAGTAATTTGTTTTAGCATAGAACAGGACATGGGGTGGGGAAAAATCTAGCAGCACCTTTAAGACTAACAGATTTATTTTAGCATAAGCTTTCATGGATTTCAATCCATTTTCTTAGATACACTGGTGGAATATGTTATTAATGAAACAATGAGTATGTTATAAGTGTAATAAGATACAGAAATATGCAGAGGGTAACCCTGGCCATAAAAGTTCAAAGACCAGTGTAAGAAGATAAAAGTATGACAAGCGGTCAGTATGAAAGTAATAAACTCTGCTTATTCAAAAGTTAATTTCGTTGAGCTTTTTTTGAAAACATCCCAAGAAGCTACTTTGTTCTGTTTTGAAATTCTGTATCAGAAACCTCACAGTAAATCATAGGAAGATTTGGGGTTTCTATTAAAAACAATTATTGGTATTTCCCAGTTAATTTTCTAGAGCAAGGGTCCCCAACCTGTGCTCCGAGGAGCCCTTAGGGCTCCTCAGGCACTTCCCAGGTGCTCCATGGCAGCTCCAGGAAAATGAAAGAAATAAAAATTGGATGAAATTAAAGGACAAAAATGTAATCTTATATATATCCAAAACACCACTAACTTGTAAGACACAGGAGAGGCTTTGCCATAGAAATAAGGGCTCCATGAGTCAAAAAGTTCAGGAACCCCTGCTCTGGAGTATCTCCTCTGTTGTAAGCCACCTGGATTCCCAATGATCGGGTGGCATATAAATAAATCCTGTTATTATTATTATTATTATTATTATTTGGTCTGAAATCAAAACTAAACCATACAATTGATAGATTATGAAGGTACAGATTTAATCAATTATTTGTTTTGGGAGTTGGGAGAATGAAACTTACTCTGGAAAAACCAAGCTCTTCATCTACTCCCCATAAAATGGAGAACCTATGTTTTCCAGAAAGGTTTGATTTCAGCTTCCATTAGCCCTGCCCAGCATGATCAATGATAAGGGAATATGGACCCTGAAAATCAAAATGTATAGAGGGACAAGTATTCATACCTTGCTTCACTCTAAACTTTTGCAGAAACTAGCCTTATGAGCTCATGCAATTTACTTTGCCAAGAGTTGTTTAATCTAAGCCTGTTTCCCATTGGCTTAGTGTGGATGCTGCTTTTGAATGACAGCTGTGAATCTGCTGCTACATTTTAGCTCTAGTGATCAAAGGCATTGAGGCCAAAATGAAATGTATGTGCCACGTGATTCATGTAGTTGCCAACTGCAGACACCGCAGCTGCAAAAATGACAGCCTGATGGTTAACTCTGGTCATTTGTTGGGTCAAAACTTTAAATTTTACTCACACAGTGCAGGAGAAACACAGTTGTAAAATTTTTCCATGTCACATTCAGTGCCATTACCTTGCCAACAGTTGTGCAGAAGAGGTGTGGAGGGAGGGAAAGGGAAAAGGAGATTGAGAGCAGGAAGAAAAGAAAGACAATAGTATGAATAACACACATTTGAATCTCTTTCTCTGCTTACCTAACTATCTGGCAAAATACTACTTCTGTTTCCATTCACAGTGTGTTCTGTTGAAAGGCAGCATGTAACATCTCTGTGGCATAACAAAAAGAACTGAATATCTGTGTTACCCTAGCTGAAAGCTCATCAACCACCTCATTTGAACTGAAGCCATATAGATATATTACATGTAAAAATAATTATGTTCTCAGCAATAGGTCTCTTTCTTCAGCTGTGGTTTCTGTAATGGTATTGGGTGAGATCTTGCATTGAGAGACCTAAGTCTGGCATGTAGCTATGTCTCTATCACCATATCTTCTCATACTATCCCCAATCCATCTTTTAAAAAATGCATGCCCCTCCACGTACCATTGGAGAATGGGGTAACCAGCCAACAAATAGCCAGCTATTTCTTTTTCGTAGCTAGACATGCTACAACAGGCACTTGCAGGGAATCAGATCATTGTGTCCAGCTACAGGTAAATATCTGGCTGTGTCTCTGCTGATCCCACACACATCTGTGACACAGAAGTGGCTGCATATGTGCAAGGGTGTGTGTGTGTGTATTGCTTAACAAGTGGTCTGGAGCAATTCTGACCTCTGCAATGAGCAAAAACCTGGGCTACTCTATCATAAGTTGGATACCCACTGTGATAGCTCACTAACAAGGTGCCAGCCATTGTTTCTTACACAATGTAAATTTGGAAAGACTAGATAAATATATTTTCCTCAAACTGAGACTCCTACCATCTCAACAGACTTCTTTGAATGCCTTTTGAAAAATAAGTGCAGCACGTGTCAAGTTATACCTGGTAGCATGAATGGTAAGCAATAACACCACTTCTGTATATACCGAGCCTTGCATTCTTGAAGACATCCATAGGTGCTGTAGAGCTTATGGTGCTGAAGTTTGATGTTTGGGTTGCATTCTCCCCAAGGGTATTCTTGGATAATTGTCTTGAATGAGGGAGGAAACAGAAATTCCACAACAATTAGCAAAATCCAGCACATTATTTTGGTAGGAGATGGGCCTTATATAGTTAATCATCAAACATCTATCTAAACAGAAAAGTCTTTACTTGTCTGTGAAAGAAGGGATGGTGGCAGTCGAACTTCTCTGGGAAGGAAGTTCCAGAGCCTTGATGAAGACACTGAGAAGCTCCTCTCCCGTGTTTCCACCAGATGTGAGGGTGATGGAGCACTCATTATTTCCTCTTTTAGATTTGTTTTAAAATACAGTAGTCTCTTATTGGGATTAATTTGATTTACTAAAGCACATCAAATTAATAATGCAATACTAAGTTATTTACTCAAAAGTAAGGCCAACTGATTTAAACTGAATTTTCAATTTTTGAGTGCAGTCTAACCATAGATTCTTATGAATATTTGCTCTGCAGTTAGTCCCATTGAACCTACATATATGGGGCTGTAATTTCTATCTTTTACACTGCTGTATACAGTAAATTGACAGATCAATAGGAGTGATGGTGATGGAGAATGGGTATAGAAGAGGAGGAGGAGGAGAGATTCTTAAATAGATGAGCATTTTAACTTTGATTACTGAATGGTTTAAAAATGCAATCAATCAATTGATCAAAATACATTTTCTTCTATTTATTATTTTTCTAGTCCTTACCTTTACCTGACGAATTGTAGCATGAGCATGCATGCCTACTGGTGTAGCTATACCTAAACCATCAAATCTAGGAGGTGCTTTTGGTGAATGGACAGCAAAGGTTATGCCAGCATCAACAAATCCAAGAGCAGGGTCATCAGTGAACTGTCCCTAGTGTAGAAAGCAAGAGATGCAGCAGCAAAGGTGGTATAAATTCCATATCTTTACTATTACCACTAACATTTTTATAAATAAAGTACCCTGTGGATCCACTTCTTCTTTCCTTCTAATCACTCCTTTGTGGGTGTGGGAAATTATCAACTGAGAGTCATAGGGATAACAGTGGGTTACACTGGCTCTTCTTGGAGAAAACATCAACTTCTAATGAAAAATATAGATGACATAGATTTCAATAACTCTGCAGCTTTAATGGAAGGATATAGAACAGTGATGATGAACCTTTTAGAGACCGAGTGCCCAAACTCAAAGGCGTTCCCGCAATGGGTGTTGCCCTTTGTAGGGGGGACTTCTGGTGGGCGGGACTTCTGGTTTCCATGGGCAGGGCTTCTAGGGGTGGTACTTCTCCAAAGCTAAAGGCCCAGGAGGGCAGAAGGAACAGAAGGAACAGGGACATATCTATTCCTTCTCTTCCCCGCCCTGACTCTCCGCATGCCCTCAGAAATGGCTTTGCATGCCAGAGAGGTCATAGGTTCGCTGCCACAGATACAGAATCTCAATGGCCTGAGAAACTGTTTGTTTGTTGCTTTGTGCTTTTCTTTGTTTTCTTGTGTTGTAGGGCAAGGTTGGGTAAAATATGGCTTCAAGATGTTGCTGAATTGCAACTTCAATATTTCTCAGCATTAACTCTGCTGACCATGGCTGTTGGGACTTCAAGTTCAACAAAATCTGGAGGACTGCAATTTTCCAACCCTGTTGTAGGGTTTGGCTTGGGGTACTGAAAATGTTGGGTAGTAAGAGATAAAATATGTTGCAGTATCCATACCTGTTTGACATCAAAAAGCAAACTTAAGCCCCTTCCAGAGAGAGTCACTCTTCTTGTTGCTGGAACATTAATATGATTAAAAGTAAAGCAGTTTCCATATTCAGTGAACACATGCTCAAAGTCCTTTAATGAAGAAAGCAAAAGAATATGGGAAAAGCAATTAATTATATTGTGAAGTCTAAGGCTTTCACTACCAACGTCCATAGTTTTCTGTGGTTTTTCCAAGCTATGTGGACATGTTCTGGAAGAATTTGTTCTTGGAGTTTCGCTTGTATTGGTGCCTGGCATTTTCAAAGGGTGGTGGCATGGAAGTGTGAGGGGTCACACAAGTATATATACCCCACACACTTCCATGCCACCACTCTTTGAAGATGCCAGCCACAGATGCAGGCAAAACTTCAGGAATACATTCTTCCAGAATGCAGCCACATAGCCTGGAAAATCCACAGATAACTAACTAATTATATTATTTATAGAGAACAGAAGACAATGACAGAGTGGACAGAGAACAACTTTTGGACTTTGTTTTGGAACTGAATCAAAGATCTTATCTGCCAAAAACCTAGAGAACTGAGAGGTCCTCCTTGTTCTGGCAAATGGATCTGTAGCAATGCTTTTAGATTTTCCTACTGGAAAAGGAGGAAGTTAAAGAATGAAGAAATCAGTCAATCAATCAATCAATCGTCATTTTTTTGATAAATGTTCCTGCTTCATGGGAGTATGACTTTAACTTCTGTGTGATATTTTTTTCTATTTCTCATTAAGAACTAAAGGTTGCATTTCAACCTTCTGTTGAATCTCAATCTGGTTTAAAAGCTGAATCAATGTAATTGAAAGAAAGTATTACTGGATTCTGCAGAGCTTATTCTCAAGTAACTATGTACTGGATTTGAGCCAGGCCACATTAATATCATTGCTTGATTTTCCCCCCTCCCAATTGTTTGTTATACTTTGGATCTCTGTTTTCTGATAGCATATTAGCAAGAGTGTTAAGTCCTCTTGAGTAGAAATGATAGAAAAGATTTATCTGTCTTTCAGTTTCTTCCTACACCCAATGGCAGGTTGTCATATATCTCAGTTGGAGGGTACCCCATACATGCCCCTTCACCCCATGCCCCCCTTGTTGGACTGTCTGAGTTGTGTATGTTGTAATTACATCCATTGCATTATTAGCAATTATGTTTTTGCTTCGCAGCAGTCCTGTGCTGGCACCAAGCTGATTATATGCCCATGTGCAGTGAAATCCATTTTCTGCCTTGAGTCGAAGTATCTGGTTTTTAGCCATGGAGCATGACTGCAATTCACTTTCCACCCAGTTTCACCTTGTGCATTGTCTAAACACCCTACCTTTAAAGTGCTTAGAAGCTGCTTTATTTGGCCAGTGCAGACTACCCCATGTAAAAGTGTTATTGCCATAATAATGGGCCTCAGAAAACAAAAGTGCATGATTCCTTTCCAGTCTTTCCAGTTATGTACAGTGGTACCCCGGGATACGAAATACCCACGTTACGAAATTTCCGGGATACGAAAAAATCCCATAGGAAATAACTGTTCCGGGTTACGAAGGTTATTTCGGGTTACGAAGAAAATTTTGGTGCTTTTCGGCGCTATTTCACACGAAATCGCGGCTTTTCCCCATTAGCGCCTATGGGTTTTCGGCTTGCGAAGGCTTTTCGGGTTACGAAAGCGGTGGCGGAACGAATTAATTTCATAACCCGAGGTACCACTGTATTCTGAAAACCACATAGGCATTTCCCTTCCTATATGACATGAGGGTTCATTATACTGCTCCAATATCATTCCAAGATCACAAGGCCAAAGTTAGTTCTATGTTTGCTTCTCCTTCCTTCCTTTTCAAACCCAATTCAGTATTTACATTTCCTC
The DNA here is from genome assembly GCF_019175285.1 of Sceloporus undulatus. Lineage (NCBI taxonomy): Eukaryota > Metazoa > Chordata > Lepidosauria > Squamata > Phrynosomatidae > Sceloporus > Sceloporus undulatus. The sequence goes on along the minus strand of NC_056526.1, from coordinate 142,906,192 downwards.
ATATGGTAAAAGCCAAAACAAAAGGCATGTGAAAAAACCAAAAAAATAAAGCGAAGACCTTACCTCTGGAAAACATGGCTTGCCAAAAAATTCACAATCCAGCAATGTGCTAGCATTGAGATAGAATCCATTATTCCTTGTAAATTCTTTTATGCTGAAATTCTGATTACCTTGAAGGAATTTAGTTAGCTCTTGGTCAAATGTATCACCAATGTGAAACATATGAAGAACTTCAGACACTATGCTCCATAAGAAGACAATGATGCTCAGGTTAGCTACTGCTTGGGTTTGGAACCTGCAGATCAAAAATATAGTGTAAACCTCACTTTCCTCTATATAGTCCAAAGGCAGCTCTCAACACATCCTAAAACCAATGGCTCACTGAAGCCAGAACAGGTTTCCAGATCATAAAATTGCATTCTACATATGTTATATACAAAACTAATGTGTATTTGTAGCAAGTTGAAAGTATTATCACATACGAATGTGAAGGGTATCTTACCTGTTCAGATTACAAAATGTTACAGCAGGAAACTCAATGTTTTCCACATACTGAACTACTACTGATGTTGTGGTAGGCCAGCTGAAATAATTGATGAAACGACTGCGGATCTGCCAGGAAACGAGGACTATTGAGCCCACCACTATCAACATCCATAGCACTTTACGTGTCTTGCTTTTGGTGCGAATAATATTATGCACTCCATGGAATGAGGTGGAAGTTGCAAATTCACAATCATACTTCTTCCTTTCTTCCAAAGTTGGCAGTGGTTTTCTTGTAAAATACAGCCTGGCCTTTTCCAATAGCACTTAACATTTTGACAAGAAGAAAAATTATTAGTAAATAGTTTCCCTATGAGATCAGATGAGAAGGACTCCTGAAGGTGGACTCTGTCCCTTTCAAAGAACAAACCCATTGGGTACTGTTGCCAATTTTCATTAATTTATTATAAAGGTCTGCATGTTTGATACACACTACTTAATCGTATATTATGAACCAGAGCTTGGAAATATTCAAGGATATAACTATGTCAGTTTGTTTCAGTATAAAAAGATACAAACGAATGTTGTAGACATTGAGGTGGATTTGCTTGAAAGATTAGAATTAGAAAATTTTCCAAAAAGGTTTTTGGAACACTTTAAGGGAACCCCCCCCCCCCAATATGCTGTAAACAGTGTTATCTAATTTAACACAGTGGGTTTAAATATTATATTTAAACACCTTCAAATATTTATGTGTCTATTATTTTACTGGAATGTTAGTAATAATGTAAAGAGAATAGCCTATCAATGGCACTACCTTTCAACAGTGGTAGGATTTGCAAGAGGCTATGCTGTTCTGCTAAACAAATAAATGGACTGTAGAGTACCTCAAACCTGAACTTTCCCTAGAAGCCAAGATGACTGAACTTACATTGTCATATGTTGGACATGACTCACTAGAAAAGACAATAACACTTGTTTTCCCAAAAGTAATGAAATAATACAATAAGAAAACATTGTTTTTTCATATTAAAAAATATAACATTATCAGTTTCTATTGCAGGGAAGGAATGCAATGATGACTTTGTTATTCCCCCCAAAAATGGCATTCTAAGTAAGGTCATTACTTGTAACAAGTTGCTTTTGAGTAGTTAACTGAAGAAGCACCAACTTTAGAGAAGGTATTTGCTTTCCATGCAAAAAAATTAATAATGGAATATGTGATGCCTTTGGAAGATTATCTGAAGTTGGCAAAAGGAGAGAAAAATATTAGCATTTGTTATTCAAAATCTTGGAAGTAGCACTGAGATGGTTCCTTTCTACTCCATTCATTTACATGATATTATTCAGCTTTATTTTTTGGCTTTGTTCTACAAAGCCCAATCATATCTATGATAATCAGATGTAAGTGGCAATTTCTCTTGTGACAGTTGCAACATATTTAGACCTAAATTGCATTCAAAAGATTCATATGCATATTTTAAGTAAGAAAAATACTTGTTCTTTTCATTATAGTTTCATTATATTTTAAGAAAACAAATAATCAACCACCAAGACAGTATCATTAAATGTAAGGTAATGAATTGCAATAGTTCTGGTTACATACCTCTGCCATGCAATTCATTTAATTTTTTAAGCTGCTCCATTGGACAGATATTAGAAGACAGAACACCAGCAGTTGATGGCTTTTATAAGGGAAGGAAGGGGGTGGAAATTAAATTAAATGCACATCATGAGGCAATTTACCTACCTCTGTTGCTATACTAGTAGCATTTTCTAAAAAGTAAACAGAATAAATACATAGGCTTAATAACATATTATAGATACAAGTGGAGAGTCAATGGAATTTAAAAATTAACCCCTGAAATGACAGGCCTGGAGTCAGAGCTTTTAAAGGTGCAAGTGGCTACTTTTGACCAGGAGTAGGATTTTCTGCTTTTTTTCTGTCCATTCAAACTGCACACCTCATGAGAAATTTGTTCCAGGTCATTGTGGAGAAAGTTTTCATGTGAACTGAACTGTGCATTCTGACAGGCTTTACTCTGTATACAGCATTTGCAGCTGCTGAAAACAGTATCCAGTATGATCAGAGAGACTGATATGTTTACAGCTAGTTTAGCATTAATGAGGAAATGCACATTACGAAGTGATTTCATGCAGAGGTCTGAGTGCATGCAACTGTATATATGCAGCCTCCTTATCTCTGTCATACCCACCAACATTTGATAGGTGAAAACTGGGACATCTCTGGTTTAGTAACATCAGAGTGTATTTAAGATGATTGAAGTTATTAGTGAGGAAGAGCATACAAGCTAGGAGAGGCTGCAGCCATTTGCATTTACTTGAGTCTATTGGAAATGTCAAAATTCCACTTCCATCTCTCCTCTCTCCCCTGCTAACTCAACTGAGACCAAGCCATTTTTGTGCTATGAAGTAAGCTGAGGACAAAGGGAGAAAGTGGAAGGAGGAGAGGGGAAATGGGTTACTTTTAAAGCAGCTGAAACAGTAGAATGACAGAGAATCAATCACAACTGTCCATACCAAATTGGTACTGTTGGAAGGGAAGCTTTGTGAACATTCAAAATGTAGGATGTGAACACTGGATGCGAAAATGTTGGTGATATATTATGTTAACAGAGCTATAGTGAATCTATGATATGCATAGAACTCAGTGATAAGTATGTGGGAGTTTTGGAGCTGGGTGGGTGTGTCTATAATGAGACTTGGTAGTACCTTACTTGGGAACTTGATTAGATTTCTTTCTGCTTAAAGACTGAACCACCCCACCCCCAACCAGTTGTCCCTTGGTGTTGTCTACATGGATATACAGTGGACCCTTGTTATATGCTGGAGTTTGGTTCCAGGAACCCCCCATGAATAACAATATTATTATTATTATTATTATTATTATTATTATTATTATTATTATTATTATTAATCTTTATTTATAAAGCGCTGTAAATTTACACAGCGCTGTACATACTATCTTTTTAATTGGACGGTTCCTTGCCCTCAGGCTTACAATCTAAAAAATCCGTGTATGCTCAAGTCCCATTAAATATAATGGCATAACAACATGGTGTCTCTTATAAAAAATGGAAAATCAAAGTTTTATATTTGAAATTTATACTTTTTTTGAACATTTTCAAACCGTGGATGCTTATATCTGTGTATAAAAAATCCATGTATAAGAAGGGCCAACTGTATTGCATTTTGGTACCACTTCATATTTTTCCATACTATATAAAGCTTATGTCATTTTTCCTTGTGTGAAAATCAGATATCCTGTAGCTAATCAGATATCCTGTAGTGAACATAATTACATAAAAATGCTACACAGCAAATCAGATTTGGCTCCATGATAATATCAGCAGGAATCATGCTTATCTCAGCAAGAATTTACTGTTGTGTGCCTTCAAGCTGCATCTGACTTATGGTTACCCTAAGGTGAACCTATCATGGGGTTTTCTTTGCCTTCCTCTGAGGTTGAGAGAGTGTGACTTGCTCAAGGTCAACCAGTAGGTTTTCATAGCTGAGCAGGGATTTGAAACCTAGGGCCCATTCACATTACAAAAAAAATCGGTTCTGAAACCGATTCAATCACGTGAAGTTCCTACTCACCCCGAATCTCACACAAGCGAATCCGGGGCTTGCACACCCGTTCCGTGTTAAATGGCCCCTAGCGCGGGTCTTTTGAAATCGGCGCAAATACCGTTTCTTTTTAAAAACCCCGGGTCCTGGGAATGAGAACTTTGACCTCGATCACGATCGAGGCAAATTGAGGGAGGGATTTAGGTCAGAGGGTGGGCAAAGGGCAAGGCATTTCCTCCCCTCATCGGAGGGGAGGGGGAGGAGGAAAGAGCCCTGGGAAGAAGGGAGCAAGGGAAGGCATTCTTTAGGAGCCTCTTTTCCCTGCATCCCCTGCCCAAAGCCCTCTGTCGCTGGGCATTCCTTCCCTTGCAGGAGGAAAAAAATCAGGTCATGAACGGAGCTCATGTCAGGCAACCCCCCCCCCCTTTTCAATTTTTTTTTTTTTTTTTTTTTTTTTTATGCACATTGTTTATATTCCAGAATGTATGTTACATTTTTAACAATTTTTTTTGAGCGAACATGCGCATGTTTTATATTCCAGAGGCAGATGGAGCCAGGCTTGCACTTGCTTTCTGCAGAGGGAGAAGCTACAAATGTTGCAAACAATCAATGTTACATTTTTAACAATTTTTTTTGAGCAAATATGCGAATGATTTGTCTTCTTGAGCAGATACAGCAAGGGAAGCAAAGGGAAAGCTAATGTTGCTTTTAAAAGGAAAAAAAAAAAAAAGCATGCCAATCCCAAGATCTGCCTGGGACAGGGGCAGATCTGACCCAAAAGCCCACAGGTTTATAAAAAGAGAGAGAGAGAGAGAGAGAGAGAGGCATCTCTCTCCCTGCTTCAGCCGCTGAAACCCCTGTGCCTGGCTCTTTAAAAAGGGAGGACACTTCCCCCGATGCCCTGCAAACGTCACCATGACAATAGCTTGATTGGCAGCGGCCAATCTACAGAATGCATTTGATTTCTGTCAAAATGCATTCGATTTCAATTTGTAGTGGGCACTTGCTAACGGAGCGATTCGGGGGAGGGGCATCCGGATCATCCCAGTTCCCTCCATGTCTTTTAGGCCAGTATGAATGGGGCCCTAGTTTCCAGTGCTGTGGTCCAACACTCAAATTGCTACACCACACTGACTCTCTGAACTAGAGCAGATCTGTTGAATTAGCTGTTGAATGGTGAATCAACGGCCTGTTACAGACTGCCAAAATAAAGCTGCTTCGGGTCTCTTTGGAGGTATGCTATTTAAATGATGCATGGGTCCGAGGTCGCGCCAAAGCCACACTCCATTCCTAAGCAATCGAGTGCAGCTTTGGTGCAGCTTCTGGATTCTTAGGATGCATGCATCATTTAAACAGCATACCTCCAAAGAGACCCGAAGCCGCTTTATTTTGGCAGTCTGTAACAGGCCAACATGTAGGTAAATCCAGTCTATTCAACAGTCTACTCAAATCAGCACTAACACAATTATTTAAGCCATCATAGAGAGCAAATGAAACATATTTGGAATAATGATAATATTTTAGGAATCACATTGTGCCACTTGTTCTGCTCCATCCATTGCATCAATATGTATGGGGCAACTGGGGGAGGACTGCATCAGTTCATTGCACTCCAAAGTTTCCCTGCAAATATTAGAAGATTTTTGTATGTTGTTAGCTGCCCTTAAGTTAACTCCGACTCATGGTGACCCTGTGAATGAGATACTTTTAAGACTTCCTATCCTATTGTTCTTCTTAGGTTCTGCAAATCCATTCCTGTGGCCCCCTTGACTGAGTCCATCCATCTGGCATGTGGTCTTCCACTCCTTTAACCCGATACCTTTCCTAACATTATTGCTTTCCCTAGTGATCCATGCCTTCTCATTATGTGGCCAAGGTACCACAGCCTCAATAGATCATCTTGGCTTCCAAGGAGATTTTTGGTTTGATTTGTTCAAGGACCCATTTGTTTGTCTTTTTTTGTTGTCCACGGTATCCTAAGCACTCTTCTCCATATCTCAAATACATATCTCTTCTCCATATCTCAAATATATTTCTGTTTGCTTCCTTTACTGTCCAGCCCTTGCATCCTTACATGATGATGGGGAATACAATGGCCTCAGTTGTATATCTTTACTCTTCAGGATCTTTTCTAATTTTTTCATAGCTGCCCTGCCCATTACTAGTCTTCCTCTTATTTCCTGACTGCAGCCACCACTCTGGTCAGTGTTTGATACTAGATTTGGGAATCCTCTGACTATTTCCATTTCTTCATTGTCTGAATTTATGAATTTTTACCCATTATGTTTTTAGTTCACATAGCTACTGTAGCAAATTAGACCTTTTCAAATCAATTCTTTTTTATTTGTCCTGTATACTTTGTAGCACTTGTAAATACAGTGCGCCCGTGTCATACGCGGCTTTCAGCATACGCTGAAAGCTGTGCTGGGAGAAGGGGTGGCATGTCCCGTGCGTGCCACTGCACCGCCGCGTGCACAAGCCCCATTCACTTAAATGGGGCTTGAGCATAGGCAGAATTCCCTTTACGAGGAGGAGTCCAGAACGGATCCCCGGCATAAAGGAAGGGCAGACTGTAATTGGTCTCCCTTTTAGATAAAGATTCCAGCTATTCTTTTTAAAAAAATTAAGACTGTAAGCTGATTTCCTTGGATGACACTAGAGGGAGCATCAGTATGCATATAGATCCTGCAGCACTTTTGAATCTAAATAACTGAAAGAAAGAAGCTGGTAGCATGAGCTTATGTAAACTTCAGCCTGTTTCCTCAGAGGGAGCATAGTAGTTTTTTATTGGCAAACCAAATCTATGTCTATTAGAGGTAAATGCTTAAAGGATTTTTTTTTACTACTGCTATGATTCTCTCTTCTTTTCTTCCCTTCCCCTTCTGGCCTTTACCCCAAAACTGGAATAGCTACAGATAAAAACACGTATCAGTAAAATCTTACAAAAAGTTAAAATATAATTAGCCTACCAATATAATTAAAAGTAATTTAAAACATAATTAAAAACAAGAAATAGGACTCATACAGTATTTTTTTTTTTAAAAAAAAACCTCCATAAATACTCAGTTTCCAAAGGCTTGTTAAAATGTTGTTGTTGACGCCGATGTATTCGGTTTTTGAAGGAAGGACCCCAAGGAAGGAGTCAACTTAGTATCTCTAGGAAGGGCTTTCCAGCAGCTGAGGGGAGCCACCGAAAAATCATCTCCTGTGCTTCCACCAGAGGTGCCTGTGAGGGTGGGGGGACCAAGAGAAGTGCCTCTCTCAAGGACTTCAAAGTAAAGGCTTATATGGAAAAAAAATATAGTCCTGCAGATTATTAATCTGAGCCACATAGAGTTTTATACACCACATCCATGCCTTTAAATTTTGACTGGTAACAGACCAGTAGCCAGTGGAGCAATTGAAACAAAGATGTCATATGCTCCCTGTAACCAACCCTTGTTAACAGTCTGTCTGCAACTTTTGACCAGCAAAATGTTTGTGATGTTCACAGAGAGTACATCACAACAATTCAGATAGGAATTTACCCAAAGGCTTAACTCCTATTTGCTGCTCTGCCTTTTGGCTAAACAAGAGAACTTCTCTCTTTTCTGGATCAACATTTAATTTGTACACCTCCATCTAGTCCATTACGAATGACAGGTGTGGGTTTAGAACCAAAACATCTTCTATGAATTTAGGCAGAAAGGGGAGATACAATTAGGTTCCAACACACTCGTAGCACCAGACTTGAAAACTCTAGACAACCTTCCTCAATGGTGAAAGAGCATGGTGGATCAAACAAATCCTGAGACACTCCATAACAGAAGGTCCCCAGCACCACTTTTTGAACTCAGCCTTTCAGGAAGGAATATAGTCATGGTAAAACATTATTGCCAATTTCCATCCCAACAAGGAGACTCAGAAGGATATTTTGGCTGATGGTATTAAAAGTCAATGAGAGGTCCAGAAGGAACAACAAGGACACACTCCTCCTGTTTGTTTGCTGGCATACGTCATCCACCAAGGTGAATATTTCTATACTATTCTATAGCCTGGATACCAGCTTAAAACACATCTATAGAATCCACCCCATCCATGAAACTGGGGTGCCACCATTTACTCCAGTACATGTATATATACACTCCCCACACCGCCACAAAATAGGCTTTCAAATAGGCTGTAGCCTATGCTTTTCAGATGTGTTATGAACCTTCTGCCAATGTAGATCTAGTTGCCATCTTATTCATTTTATCCCCACTAGCTCCCTGAAACATTGGGTGCTGATTTTGCCCCACTTTATGATGCTCTGGAGTGATCATATTCACATCTCTGGCTATTTCCCTATTCTAGAGATCAGCCAGGGCTTTAACAGGATCAGTTGCAGTGTCAATAGGAAAATCTCCAAGATTTTCTATGAAAGCTGCATAAAGTGCTCCTCTTGATGGGGCGGCATATTTTTCAGCTAGATGTTATAGGATAAGCCGTTGATCTATAGTTAATCATCTTGTTCTAAAGCCTGCTTCTTCTTCTTCCAGTATATTTTCCCGTTCCATCCAATCCAATAATTTAATCTGTAAAAATTTGGCATATAACTTGCTGATTACATTTAATAAACTGATTGGTCTATAATTCAATGGCTCTGAGTGGTTCATAGAATTATAGAATCATAGAATCGTAGAGTTGGAAGAGATCACAAGGGCCATCCAATCCAGCCCCCTGTCATGCAGGAACTCAAAATCAAAGCATCCTCGACAGATGGCCATCCAGCCTCTGTTTAAAGACCTCCAAAGAAGGAGACCCCACTACACTCCGAGGGAGTGTGTTCCACTGTCAAACAGTTCCTCCTAATGTTGAGGTGGAATCTCTATTCCTGTAGCTTGCATCCATTGTTCTGGGACCTGTTCTCTGGAGCAGCAGAAAACAAGCTTGCTCCCTCCTCAATATGACCCCTTCAAATATCTAAACAGGATGCCTTTCTTATAAATAGGAATAATTAATAATAATAAATAATTATCACCAATCACCAATCTTTTGGAAAAATAGTTGTCTGATCTATCCATGTAAATAACTGCAATATCTGGGATCCACCATTTCATGTTCTTTTTTAAAAGCTCAGGAGGGATGTTATCATTTTCTGGTGCTTTGCCTGATCTAAATTGAGAGATTAATTTTTGCACTTCCTCTTCTGTAACTGGAGACCAATCAGGTAACTTACTTTTGTCAAGTAATTTATCATAATTCTCAGATTCCCACACTGAGGAAATCTCCTCCCCAAAAAGGATTTTCAAGTGGATGCAGAAATATAATAATCTGCCCTTCATTTAAATTTTGGAGAATCCACAGATACTATATTCCAGAAAGCAGAGGAGTCCCCTGTTTTAGAAGCACAAATTAACCAATGCTATATATCAGACTGAGGTTGTCTCTTCCCCCACCTTTAATTAAGATTTTATATTTTTTCTTTAAAAGAGACCAGTCATCTGGGACTGTAGACAGATTGTACTTCCTATAAAACCTATACAGGTATTTATCCTCAAGTAAATTTTTCATATCAATACATTCTTTATCAAACCATGTTTTGGATTTCTGCATTATCACTCTTGAGCTTTGGGGCGAGCTATTCGCCAAAATTAGTTGCAGGGACGTCACTAAATTTTGAACTAAATTTATGACACTCTTTATGTTATTAGCTGCTAATATGTCCTCAGCAAAGCAAAATAATATTCAGAGTTAAGAGAGTTAGTAATTAAACTCTCTAAATCATCAGATCACCTAATATGAGAGGCCTTTACCTCAGATGTTATATTCAAAGGAGAGCCATGGATTACATAATTGCTTTGTACTTTAAATTCCAGATGGGCAACCAAGGGTAGATGGTCACTGTCACGCTGATTCTCCAGCAGACCCATTAGGTTATAAGAAACTAGGAAATAGTCAATTATAGAAGGGCATTTTCTGGACAAATAGATATATTCTCCATGTTTATCTTCCTCTGTACCTCAATTTAAAATGACCAAATCAAGTTTTTTAGTCATAGCTACTAAATAGAGCCCTGAATGATTAAATCCCTTGTCTTTAGAACATCTCACTGGAATTGGTTGGCCTCATCAGTAAGAGGAAGAGTTTCATGAAAGTAAGCAAACAGTACCTTATCATTTTGGCCACTTTGGGCATTAAACTCCTCAGCCACTATAATAAATGCCTTTGGATGCTGAATAATAAGCTTTTCTATGTAATCTTCCAATTTTAACCAGTCCTGTTTGACCTGTAATGTAATATGGTACAGCGGAAGGTATACACTGATAATTATCAAGGATGTCATTTTAAAAGTTATAAGTACTGCAGTTGCCAGTGGTTGTAATGGGGATAGGTTATTTAGTTTGCCTTTTAATGTAGCTGATACAAGGATTCCTAGACCACCGCTAGCTCTACCCTTCTTTTCACTGGGTTTAGCTTTTACTGTAAAAAATATAAAATTATTTATCCTTAATTCCACAATGACCCATGTCTCCTGTAACAACAAGACATCAAAATTAGTAATGAAATTAATAAAAACAGGGGTTCTGATATTTATTATTCCTTCCCGCTATATTCCAGGATAGGAAAGTAAGTTGGGAATCTTGCTGGGGCAGATTATGTCAAGACAAACCTTGGGCATTGTCATTGACAATACTGACCTTATTCTTTTATTTGTCATTATTTGCAGTGGATTCTAGTGGTGATATATGGGCCCCCCCTATTCTCTATGATTAGAAGCACTTTCAGACTTCTCGTTAACTGAGGCTCTCTAACCTTCTCTCCACTGCTCAAAATCTATTAGAGATTGTTCCAACAAGGGGGTCTGACTCTATAAGGTGTACTTGTTCAAAGTTAATAGAATCCATCAGTAGTACTGCCTCATTATTTGTTTGCTCATCAGTATGATTGTTAGCACTAATCAATATGACTGATTCCTCCACTTTTTCCAGTTCCATTCTAGGGTGAGACTTCTGGATGATCTTTACATTCTTCAAGTGTTGCCCAACAAAATTGCTTTCAGGGTCCTTCTTGATTTAGAAACAACCAGAGATGCATCTGCCTTCACTGATTCCTTCCACCTGTTGTCTCCTTCCTGTGAAGAGTTTCTAGATGGCAACAAATCACATGGTGATTTAGCACTTAGTTCAGCTGACAATTACAAATCCTTCAGTCCTATATGCTGTTGGGCAATGTCCACCTGCATTGGTCCAACTGTAAGGAATGCTTGTTCAAATTTCCTTTATTCATCAAATGTTCCACACAACATAGTGTTGCAAATGTTGAGGGCTTGGAGGGACTATTATTATCTAGCATCTTTTCAAGAGGTTATAAATTATCAGCAAACTGGAAGTTGCACCCAGACTTTAGTGTATCTGCAAAAGTGATACTCACTTTTTTATATATATGCATTACTGGGTCATAGATAACCCTAATGGGAAATATTTGAAAAGAGAAGAAGTTCTTCATCCTGATTAACATAAATGGAATAGAAGCTTCTTCAAAGAAGATTATCGCACTGCGTTCTGAGAACGTTCCATATCATCACGTGATGAAAACGTTCCTGGAACGGATATTACTGCATTAGAAATCAAAACGTGATCAGAACGGGATCAGAACGGCAGTTTACCGCACTGCGATTCCTTTTTCTTGAAACCATTCTCAGAACGGTTTGCTGTATTAAGTTTTGTGGGCTGTCTTCTGATGACGTCGCCACTCAGTGGTTGGACGGCTCGGGAGAGGCGCTGCCCCCAGGAAAGAGGGAAAAGGGAGGTTTGGGCCATGGAGCTCGCCTCTCCTGAGTCCCTCGGCTTACTGAAATCCCTCACCTCCCTTCCCCATAGGAATCAATCCAAAAACGGAGTTTTAAAAGAGCAGTGAGCCCTATGGGT
>NC_056526.1:142893643-142894129 GCF_019175285.1 Sceloporus undulatus | reverse complement strand
GGGGGGGGGGGGGCAGAGGATACTTGGCTATGGGATTGTCCTGCCATCTCTCTCTCTCCCCTCTTTCCCCATAGGAAAGAATCCAAAAACGGAGTTTAAAATCTCTCCCAGATGCAGACCCAAAAGGCTCTCCTCTGCTCCTTTTAAACTCAGTTTTTGGATTGATTTCTATGGGGAAGGGAGGTGGGGGATTTCAGTAAGCCTAGGGACTCTGGCCGGGAGAGTGCTTCTCAGCCTCACTGAGAAGTCTTCCCTCCGAAGATTCTCTTGGGAGGGAAGGAAGGCAAGCCCCTATAAAACGCTGGGGCTTCATATGCTGGCATATGTTTGAAGAAAATAGGATAAAACCTATGTAACTTGATGGGCCAAGGGCAGAGTCCCCTCCTTGGCAGCCTGGGCATTAAGGGAGCTCCACGGAGGTCCCTTCAAGCGGAGGGAAAGGGAGGGGACTGGGCCAAGGGCAGAGCCCCGGCAGCCATAGCAGCT